>NC_083732.1:11094772-11397803 GCF_028564815.1 Eubalaena glacialis | reverse complement strand
AACAAATTAGTGGTTACCGGAGGGAAGAGGGGAAGAGGTAGGGACAAAATAGGTGACAGGGATTAAGAGGTACAAACTACTAGGTATAAAATAAATGAGTTACAAAGATGTAATGTACAGCACAGGGAACATAGCCAACATCTTATAATAACTTTAAATGGAGCATAATCTATAAAAATATCAAATCACTATGTTGTACCCCCTGAAACTGATATGATAATGTAAGTCAACTATACTTCAATTAAAAAAAAAAGAAAAAGAAAGTTTTCCTAGTAATTGCTCTTAGCAAGTGTTCTTGCATTACGGTCCTTCATATACCTATCAGCAGAATTCAAAGCAGGGCAGGAGAATTTTAGTTGCCTTTTGTGGCAGATACAAAGGAGCACCACCCAGACCCCCTCTGAGGAGGCCCTGCTGCCCAGCAGAGGGGAGTGCAGTCAGCAACAGGCTCCAGATCTCAGTTCCTTCAGGATCTGCCTCAGCTACAGAGAGAATCCTGCCCAAGAGACACCCTTCCCAAGCTGTCCACACTCGTGAGTGACTGTGTGAGGTAGGGCTATAAAGGCCTGGACAGTTCGGCCCAACAAGGGACACTCTGATGGTTGACCTGTCATCCAGATTCCCAACGGGTCGACCAAGACTTCGTAGGTCTTGATCGCAGTTGAACTTCTTCTTCTAACCCAACTGATTTCCTTCCCCTTTCTTTCATAGCTATTGATCCCTAATAAACATCTTGCACCCCAAACTGTATCTCAGTGTCTTCTTCTAGAGAGCCCAACCTGTGACAATTACTTCTGCTCTTTCTGTCATCATGTAGCAGGACATTGAAGATGCTTTTCTTATGATCCTGAAATTGAAGGTCGGGAACAAAAGCTGAGGACAAAGATGCCAACAGCCAGTATCAAAGAGTTGGGGGACCAGACTGCCTTCTTCCCAGTCTGGCTTGGAGTGACCAAACTGGCCTTGTTACACCTACCTATCACCCCAGGACCTTCTCTCCACCTGGCCTTGTAAGCTGAAGGCCAGCAGGACAGGGAGGAAGCTTCTGGCAGGATCGCTGCTCTGTTTCCATCCTCTCCGTTGTGCGAGAGAGGAGGGAAGTGTGCCCCCTACCCTAAACGGGGCACCAAGGAAATCAATCATGGAGATTCGGGATACTTGCAAAGTGGAGACTCAGAGCTCATTCCCCAACTGATCTGTCACTGTGCTTCTTTAAGAGGCAGGGACACAGGAAGAGAGAGAAATGGAAAATGGACAAAATGAAACAGGCTGCACTAACACACTTCAGAGTGGCAAGAGTGTATGAGTTTCTAATTCAAAAAGACACATGCAACCCAATGTTCATTTCAGTGCTATTTACAATAGCCAGGACGTGGAAGCAACCTAAATGCCCCTCGACAGACAAATGGATAAAGAAGATGTGGTACATATATACAATGGAATATTACTCAGCCATTAAAAGGAACGAAATTGGGTCATTTGTAGAGACGTGGATGCATCTAGAGACTGTCATACAGAGTGAAGTAAGTCAGAAAGAGAAAAACAAATATCGTATATTAACGCATATATGTGGAACCTAGAAAAATGGTACAGATGAACCGGTTTGCAGGGCAGAAATAGAGACACAGATGTAGAGAACAAATGTATGGACACCAAGGGGGGAAAGTGGCAGGGAGGTGGTTGTGGTGGTGTGGTGAATTGGGAGACTGGGTTTGACATATATACACTAATATGTATAAAATAGATAACTAATAAGAACCTGCTGTATAAAAAATAAATAAAATTCAAAAATTCAGAAAACAAAATAAAATAAAATTACATGAATGAGCTCTTTAAAAAAAAAAGTGTATGAGTTTCTTGTTAGTCAAATGAACGCCATTCAATACAAGGCTTGGCCCATCTTATTAGTTTCCCATCCCATCTAAGAGGGCCAGTCACCTGGAAAAAGACCCATCGGAGCGAAATCTGTGGCTTAGACCTTCGGGGAATGGGGCTGAGAGGGCAGAGGTCCTCCAGAATACATCTTCTGCCCTAGGAGCTGGGCAGCACGGAGACCCTGTCCAGCCCCCTGGAGGGACACACACAGAGCCACACAGGAGGGTCAGCATTTAGATGTTTCCGCACAGGGGATACTCATGGCCCCTTTGTGCCATCCCTGATTGAATGTAAGAGTGAAATACCAGAGTCGCATAACACATGTGTGCTTTCCACCAGTCCTGCCCTTTTCCTGCCTTAACACCAGGGGGAAGTAAAGGATGTGGGGTAGGACGGGGTGGGGGAGAAGTAAAGAAGAGGTGTCCCAGGAGCAGGCCTTGCCCCTCCCCATTCATGTCCCTCAACGGAAGCTGGGTGGACCCTAGGGAAAGGGGAGGAGGGGAACATAAAATTGCATGTAAGACCAAAGGTTTAAATTGGATTAAACTGGTTTGGAATTGTTATGCCTTAAAGTGGCACACAAACAGTAAAGTTTGTGGCAGATGCCATCAAAAGCCCTGAAGGAGTTTCTCAATAGCACTGTTAAAGGCAGTGATTGGAGAAAAATCAAACCATTACTCTTTGCACCTCATTGAGTTACCACTCTTCAATAAGCTGGGTATATCTATTTCCAAATGGTTGTTTCAGAATGTTTGTGTGCCAGACGGACGTGAGTTTTCCCTGTATGATCTACGTTCAAAGGGTTGGATGTCCTGTCTTATTCATAATTATAGACTCCTTATTATATGAAGAGAGGAAATGTTGAGAAATGAAAAAGAAAACAGCTGGGGACAAAATTGCAATACACTATACACATGTGAGTCATTGAAATGATGTTATACAACGGACCGAGGGGTGTCAGAGGCCATTACAAAGTGGCTAAAATCACAGGTCATTGTCCTTCAGTGTGCGGGCCAACTGTTGCCCATCGATCCTGCTTCTCCGCAGCCTCCAGCATGAGAACTCTGGTAAACTTCATTTCTCCTCCATGTAACTTGCCCTCTACATTGGCCACACTGTGACCTGACACACCACTCAGACTACTTAACCTTTCAGAGCTCAAATATTTAAAATGCCCTCTCTGTTTACTACTTCTTTGCCCACCACCTCCCAGACCCTTGTTTCTTTTGGGCCTGCCCTTCTTCCCAAGGGTTCTAATCTCCCAACATCCTTTATTTTGGCTCAAATGTCTTCCCATCCTGCCTATACCCGGTGGCCTTTTCAGTACCTGCCAAGGTTCTCGCATGGAGGCGATGATAGACTAGACTAAAACACAGTTCTCCTGATTAACAAATGGAATGCCCCAAAGGGTTAGGGTTAGGGGTTAGGGGTTAGGATTAGGGGTTAGGGTTAGGGTTAGGGGTTAGGGTTAGGGTTAGGGTTAGGGTTAGGGTTAGGGTTAGGGGTTAGGTTTAGGGTTAGGGTTAGGGGTTAGGGGTTAGGGTTAGGGATTAGGGGTAAGGCTTAGGGGTAGGGGTTAGGCTTAGGGTTAGGGTTAGTGTTAAGGTTAACAAATGGAATGTCACAACCACCAGGTTGTGGTTCAGTCCTGTCTTTTCAAGTATGAGTTTCCGCAAAGAAATTCAGGTATTGTACCAGAAGGAAAACGTCCAAGATGAACATGAAACCCTTTCACGGAACATCAGTTTTCCTCACAAGGGCAGGTGGAGGCCGAAAATCATTTGAGCTAAGAATTTAAAATATTATTTTTATATTAATGGTTTTCAACTTTTTCTTGATTTTGAAGTTAAAGTATTAAAAGATCTATCACCATTTCAGCCAGCAGGTTCAAGGCCAGACAGATTATCTAAACAACTGTAATAATTAAATCCCCTCAGACTTTTACACAAAGCAATGGAGATAAGAAAACAGTAAAATATACGTACAAAGTGTTGAAAGAAAACTATTGTCAAACTATTGTGTACCTAACAATATTATTGTTCAAAAATAAGACAATAGGCATAAGGGCAAAATTTTTAAGATCTTAGAAATGTACAAAATTGAGGCCTTTTTGCCACCAAGAAACTTGCTTTACAGACTACGAATGAATCTACTTCAAGAAGAATTGCCATACTAGAAAGATGGTCTGAGACATAAGAAATAATGGTGAAAACAGAATGATAAACATGCATGTAAATCCAAACAAACATTGCTAACATAAAACAATAATGTCTAATATTTGGGGTTAAACAAAACAAATGAAATATCCAACCAGAGTACTAACAATATTATAGAAGGCATAAAGGGGGGGATATAAGCTAAATGCCCCCCAGAGGGGCAGCTTCACCCATAATTTCTAAGCCCAAGCATAACGAAGTGTGCAACCAGAACAAGGTATTGGACCCAGCGTGGGCTGAGGAGGCTTGTATTCTGCAGTGTGGTCTTGCAGGTGATGTCCAGAGCATGAACAGAGGTAGGAAGGTATCCTTGTGGGGGAAATGACAGCCACCTGACACCAGGAGCTCAGGTAGTGGGAAAGAAGACGTCTGTGGGAACGATGATTGTGGCAGCAGCAGTGAGAGGTTGGTTGCACGTAGGATAATTGATCAAAGAAGTAAATATATTAAGGTTAATAGGAGCTATGTTTCTCAGAGTTGCAAAAGGGGCTGCAAATGTGGAAAGGCAGAAAACTAGAACGAATTTGGCAGTATTGGACTGGAATTGGAGGTATTGGTGTGAACTCACGGTATTCAGTATACATACCTAGTGCTGTCCACTGAGATTATCCAAGAGCAGCAACTTCCCAATAGCAAGGGACACTTAGCAATCAGAACTTGACTGCCAAATACTATCCTCCCCAGAAAGAAACCATAGGTTCTTCAAGGGCTGAGGCAGAGAGTGTACCAGATAGCGGGAACATCTTGTTTGCCAGAAAGCAAAGAAATGCTCATAAAATGATATGGATGTATGAAAAGAACAAGGGGAGGGTGGGATGAATTGGGAGATTAGGATTGACATATATACACTACCATGTGTAAAATAGATAGCTAGTGGGAACCTGCTGTATAGCACAGGGAGCTCAGCTTGGTGCTCTGTGATGACCTAGATGGGTGGGTTTGGGCAGGGTGGGAGGGAGGTTCAAGAGGGAGGGCATATATGTATACATATAGCTAATTCACTTCGTTGTACAGCAGAAACTATCACAACATTGTAAAGCAATTATACTCCAATAAAAATAATTGTTAAACACACACACACACACAAGATGAACACAGACTCCATCTTGAAGTAGTTTCAACTGGCCAAATGTTAGATAATTTGAGTATTAAAACAAAGAATGACAGGAATAGAGTATACCCTTTTTAATAAATTAGAAATCATGCAGCTACACCAATCTAAATAAATGAACAAATGAATGAATAAAACTTTCACGAGGAATGCAATATTTACAGTTTCCAAGTTTTTCCCAACAATAATACTTCTTAATTACAAAAGGAGAAGGATTACTTTTTACAGGGAGAAACCAGCATGCACCATATTAATCGACTAATCAAAGTGAACATCATCTGTAAAACACCACCCAAAAAATAATCAAAATCATGCACTACCTGATAGGATGCAATGAGAATAGTGCAGCATCATTTCTTCTATATTCTTACCAAAGAACAAACTGAACCTAACCATGAGACAGAGCCAATTGAGGGATATTCTAAAATATATCTTTCCAAGTGTCAAAGTCATAAAATTTAAGGAAGCATTGAGGAACTATTGCAGGCTGAAGAAATCTAGAAAGACATGACAACAAAATGCAACATGATTCTGAAGTGAATCCTCTCACTATCCAGGACATTACTAGGATGATTGGCAGACTTTAAAAGCTATGTGGATTACATGTCAATAGCATATCATCGTGAATTTCCTGATTTGGATGGCTGTATTGAGGTTGCATAGGAGACTGTCATTGTTTGTAGGAAATAAACACTCAAGTGTTTGGGTGTGATGAGGCATAAAGTTGTAAGTTTAGCTCAAATTACTCAGGAACAAAACATGTTTTTTTTGTATTGCACTTGCAATTTTTTATAAATTTGAGATTGTTTTAAAAATACTATATATATGAGTGTGTGTATACATATGACTCTGTGTGTATATATATATGTGTGTGTACATACATGTGTGCACACATATGTATACAACAGGATGTATTACACAGCTATAGGATTTAGTACACTTGATAACAGCTCAGGGATAGACAAATCAACAGTGAAATAGAAATGAATGCCCAGAAAAGGACCCTTGCATATACAGAACTTTGATAGCAGCAGCGTTGCCTAGCAGATCAGGGAGGAAGGAAGGTTTATTCAATAGAAGGTGCTGGGACAATTGGATGTTCAGATGGGAATTCTGGAAATGCTCCCCTGCTCCTCAAATCATCCTGTCAACACCTCAACCAGTCCAGTGCTCAGCCTTGGGGTAGGAAACACCCATGTGACCATTCCAGAATCCCCAAACAAGCGTTTTTTGACTTTTGATTTTGATTTTATTTATTTATTTTTTAAATTAATTAATTAATTAATTTTTGGCTGTGTTGGGTCTTCGTTGCTGCGCGCGGGCTTTCTCTAGCTGCGGCGAGCGGGGGCTACTCTTCTTTGTGGTGCGCGGGCTTCTCATTGTCTTGGCTTCTCTTGTTGCGGAGCACGGGCTCTAGGCGCGTGGGCCTCAGTAATTGTGGCACGTGGGCTCAGTAGCTGTGGCTCGCGGGCTCTAGAGCGCAGGCTCAGTAGTTGTGGCGCACGGGCTTAGTTGCTCCGTGGCATGTGGGATCTTCAAGGACCAGGGATTGAACCTGTGTCCCCTACATTGGCAGGCAGATTCTTAACCACTGCGCCACCAGGGAAGTCCTGACGTGATTTTTAAATTTGTTTCATTTCTTAATTGATTGCCAGCATTCAAAAATAAGATGATATGACATAAAACTCTAGATGGCCATTAAAAAAAAATCTGCAACAAAAATGAGCCTAGAGTCTCACATGGTGATAACGATTTGCCCCCGTTTAGAGGGAGCACACCCACTCTGGTTCAGCATCGAACTTCTCCACAAGGTTACCTTACCAGCTGGGGCCCTCTGGACACTGGGGTTTTCTATGCAGGTCTAGTCTAAAGTGTCAGTCATCACTGCTTTCTAGTTATTTCAACTTTGCCCCTTTGAGGGTTCTCCTTTCATCTGTCCTCCAATCAGATGTTCAGACTGCTTTCTTTCCTGAACTCTGCTATTAATTTATGTATTCTTCCTAAAACTTAAATGACTGCTTGTATCATTTTGGGAGGAGAAGGGAAGGGCATTTTTTAATCATAGTTTCACTGAGGTATAATTCATACACCAAAAAAATTCACGCTTTTAGATTGTACAATTCAGTGGTTTTTAGTATAATCACAGAATTGTGCAAAGATCACCCTTATCTAATTTTAGAATATTTGTATCACCCCAGAAAGAAACCTCACACCCACTAGCAGTCACTCCCCATCCCCTGTTTTTATCTCTAAAAGCATTACTCCAGCTGAAGGTATTATACTTTGGTACATACCAAAGTCATATAATTCAAGTATCAGCCAACAGGCTCTAATAGACTTTGTGGGGAGGTGATTATCTGAGCCTTCTTGGTATTTCTGCAATAAGACCCTGTAGACTCATACAATTTATCTATCCCTTCTGCTCCCAAGGCTGAATCACCTGACAGATTAACTCTGAATCAGTGAGGTTTGATTCTGATATGTGCCTTCTTAATTCTATAAATCTCTTAGATTTTCCAGGCCCTTCCCTTCACGTCTAAGTTCCTAGAGCACATTCCCTGACTCTCACTGCCCAGAGTCCTCCATGCAGGGCTCCATTCAGATTTGTCTTCCTCCCCTGGAACATTCCATGCTCCAAAATGATGACACAGTTCCCACACCATGCCCATGTCACTAAGGTTTCTGAGGACTGAAATAATATTTTAGGAGGAAAGCAACAATCATTAACCATACTGAAATAAAGAAACCACAGCTAGTTGCATCTTGTAAATAGGAGTTCCAATTGTTGTGAAATTTTAGGCTTTGGGGCAAAATTTTATTTCCAGTGAAGTAGGCATGAATAGGCAGGTTGGCAAGATCTTTCCAGACACATCTGTAAAGCTAAAAATTTTTTCTGTATTTTTATTTGTTTCTGTAGTGCAAAGAAAAAGGAACTAGAAAGTTGATAAAAGCAGGATTGGAGACCTAGGCGTACAGACAGCCCTTAGCAATGCTTTTAAGGACCTCTTTCTCTAATTATAAAAGGTTATACATGCCTAACAAGAGAACTTTTGGAGAATACAAACAAGTGTAAAAATATTTTAACCACTTTAACCCCCACCAGCCACTGTTAATATTTTGGTATGTTTCCCTCTAATCTTTCTTACTCTGGAGACGCCAATCCCTAAAGCATTTTCTCTTGTTTAACTCATATGAGCTAAATTAAATTATTAACCCTGGATATAAGTACAGACCACTAACCTTAGAACTAGTTATCTTAATTTTTAAATTACTTTTTTAGATGTTTAAAAGATATTCAAGCAAAATGCAAAAATTTATATAATTAATTTAAATTTATATAAAAATAAATGCTAAAAAAATAAAAATAAAAAATAAATGCTCGATTCAGTTACTGGAAAAATTTTAAGTATGCTTGGAACATCTTGGGTACGTGAATCCACTTTTTCAAGTGCAAAGTTCCCAGTGCAAACTAAGTATGTTGAATAAAAATTTAGCATCCCCCCAAAAGCAAAAATTTATAAAGAAGAAAATAACAGTCACTTGTAATTCTAGTATCAAGTGATAACCACTGGCTCTCATAATTTACATAATTCTTACTTTCAGCAAGGAAAGTCCCCACTCTATTGCCTAAAACAGTGCAAGTTACTAAAAGCTAGTGTTCTGGCCAGGGCCCCTTGATGGCCTCGCCCAGATCACAGGTAACAGGGGCCACTCCACTCACACAAGGCATTGCTAAGCTCCTGCCAATTATTTTTCTCTCAACAGAATTTAGGTAAATTTTCTCAAAGCCTCAAACAAAAGATGAAAGGGGCAAGATGAAGGCATACAGAGGGCAAGTGAAATACCTTCCTGACAACCAGAAAGCTGAAGTCACATTGAATATGACTTAATTTGTTAATTCATCTTTAAAGCTAAAGTATAGTCATTGACATCCTATCATTAATTCTTTAAAATAACAACTCAGGTCAATTAAAGTATATGAATATGGCACTCTGAGAACCAGTGATCTGGAGATGACCGTTCCATGTCATGTTCACCTTTTTTTTTTTTTTTAATTGACAGAAGTGCAGAATTTCACAAGAATGAGGAGGAAAAACCAAATATTCTTTAAGAATGATTGTTTTCACAAAGTCTTAACAAAAACGTTCGAGAAAATCTAGAAAACCCAAGCAATTTCCTTGGCACATTGCATTTTTCACACTCCTTTCCCATAGTAATCAAGCATTCCCTCAGGTGTGTTCTACGCATAAAGCAGAATAATTCCCAAGTACTCCTTTGTCCCTATAACCATTACAATAACTATGCTCTAACCTTGTAGCTACCCTGGGCTGCTCTAGGAATGTTGGGTAATAGAGAGCTGGGGAGAGAGGTGGGCTTTACCAAGAAATATTCAGCAATACACTATCAGTTCCGTGTACAGAGCACATGGCATTCAGCAAGAACGTGGAATGTGTCATCAGTGAGATGCTAATTTCTATAAATAAAGGGGCTGTGTGTTTAACTCTTTTAAACCATATGCTATGAAAACAAATAGATTTTTCACCAAATTTTGAGAGTATGTTTGGAATGGTCTGATTTAAAATATAAATGATACAGTATGCATGATCATGCAAATTACATACGGGGGTTGAGGGAGCATAATTTTAAAGGTTTCAATTATTTACATTGTTCATATTTTGAAAAAAATGCTGTATGTTTTAAATGAAGAGGGTTCCAAATGTTCATTCATTTTCTAATACGATTAATTTCAATGTTCTTTTGGCTACAGTCATGAGAAATTATACCAGACAAAAGGCAAGCTCAAAAATTAGCAAATCTTAGATTCACATCATCAAAAGCCTGCAAAGAAAAATGAGAATTCTAAGTAAGTCCAAAGGTTGTCTGGAAAGGACAACCTCTTGAGGACACTTGGGAGAGGTGTGTTCTGTCAAGGACACCTGAGACTGAAGTGTGGTGTGAGGAATGGCTGACCATCCAGGGACAGGCATCTTCCAGAGCAGCTGAAACCCAGGCATGACCAGATGCCCACGTGACAGCCAATCCAGACAGGCCTGCCACGGGTAGTTAAAAGTCCAGCCTGAGGGAAATTTGGCGGCCACTCAGGAGAGACATGCCATGCATATTAAGAGTCCATGGACAGAGAAAACAAACACTGCTTTTAAATATGAGCCTCGAACCAAGGAATGTAATATGAGTGCAATGGCTGACATTTGTCATTCTTGGTAAATACTGAAAATAAAAGATCAGTGCAAAGGTTCCACATTGAGGTCAACTAATTAGCCTCCAGAACTACTGAAATGGTTATTAATAGGGAAAAAAAACACAACAAAATTTTTAGAATGACTTTAAGATCAAAACATTGTATGAACATAGGGTGCAGTAAAAGAAGACCAGTGTTTTTTTGAGCTGGATCTCACTGCTTCCCTTGGACAGCCCTTTGCTTTGTAAACCTCAACAGTTCCCATGGAGCACTTCTTTCACCCTAGACATGAACAGGTCGCAAGTGTAGATGATACAAATTGCAGGCACTGGTTGGTGATTGAGCTGCTTCTCTATGTAATGTGTTGCACGATGAGAATAGCATTCATGTGTGACTCATATAGCAAATGTATGTGTGTATGAAAATAATTCTTTATAAAGCTGTACATTATAGCTCTATTTTAATTATTATACTTATAGAAAATTATTACAACATTGACTTTTAAATAAATTTTATATAAAGATGGTTAAGGATCCTCTCAAGGAAAGCAGGGCAATATTGTCTAGATATTTAGAGAGAGAGACAGGAGAGAACAGGAGAAGGAAAGAAAGGGGAAGAGAGGGGGGAGGAGCAGAGGAGAGGAACAGCACTGTAGGTGCTGATTCGGAGTTTTAAAATGTAAACTATCAGAAACTAATGAGCTGACTTTTATATAAGAAGATGAATCAGATACAGATTTTGGTTCATGGTTGAAAACTGGAGTGGACATCCTTCCCCCAATATACTTTCTCTTTTTTTTTCAGTAGAAACCCTGTCCTCCCCACTATTTTTTTTTTTAACCTTTAAGGAACTTCCTTCTTTGTGATCATGGTGAAACTGCCTATTACAGTCACCCAACTATTCCCAGAGGTAGAAACACAACCCAAGCTACATCAACCAATTCACCCCCTGAGGGATTTAAATAAGAGCAAAGATCCATAGGTGCAGGAGGTGTCCATGACTGGATGATCCAATGGAATCATCTCAAAAAGAGGGTTCTCAGGTTCCTGAAGCTGAAAGCCACAGAGACACTCTAAAGCCTGTCTTTCATTTTGGCAAGCTAATAGATGTTCTGCATGTGGATCTCATTTTCTTGCCTAAGTTATGGCTCCTTTTGCTTTCATCAAAGGGTTCTAGACTGTATCTCCATGGGTGCAGGGACCATACTGAATTTCACTCACTGTTATATCCCCTGTGTTTGGCTCTGCACTGAGCTCTTGGTAGGCATTCAACTATTTGCTGAATAATGAAACAACAAGGGTGAATAAGTTCACCCCAACTCCTAAAAATATTTCCTGCCTTTAAGATTTAACATCTTAAATCTAAATAGCTGAGGTAATTTTCATTAAACATCTAAAATAATGTGACAGAGATGAGTATTAATATGAAAACTGGATTTAAAAAGTCAAAAAGTTTTGATAAAAATTTTTAAAAATGATTTTTGTATTGTCCATTTAATGTTCTATCTAATAGAAGTAAAATGTAATTCCTACTTAATTCTCATTGATGAATAACATTTTAACATACTTCTTTTCATTCTCATCTGTGCATGTTATTGATTATCTGCACAAA
This sequence comes from Eubalaena glacialis, assembly GCF_028564815.1. NCBI lineage: Eukaryota > Metazoa > Chordata > Mammalia > Artiodactyla > Balaenidae > Eubalaena > Eubalaena glacialis. The sequence goes on along the minus strand of NC_083732.1, from coordinate 11,385,790 downwards.
TTATTTTGTTTTTTTCACAGCCATCAATTCACTAAAATTTATTGCTACTTCTAATTTTTTAAAGTACTGTTATGGACTGAATGTTTGTGTTCCCCTCACAAAATTCATATGTTAAAATTTAATCCCCAATATGATGGTATTTGGAGGTAAGGCCTTTGGGAGGTAATTAGGTCATGAGGGTAAAACCCTCATGAAAGGGACCAGTGCCCTTATAAAAAGAGGCCAGAGAGGCTTTTTCTACCATATGAGGATACAACAAGAATTTGGTCGTCTACAATTCAGAAGAGGGCTCTCACCAGAAACCCTGATCTCAGATTCTCAGCCTCAAGAACTATGAGAAGTAAATTTCTGTTGTTTATAACCCACCCAGCCTATGGTACTTTGTTGTAGCAACCCAAATTGACTAAGACAAACACATAGGCCAATAATTGCCAAATTAGGTAGATATGCCTCTGAGTGTCCATGAAGGCTTTCCAAGAACTTTGTAGGCAGCAGACAATTTAAGAAAATCCACTTTCATATTCTCAATGTCTAGTTTTTGCAAAAATTGATCTGCCTGAGAATAGGCCTGTGGTCAAGGCATCATTTGGTTTATTTTTTCCATCTCCCCTTCTCACAATCAAACGTCCCTCATATTACAAAAGAAAGGGTTGTGTTTCACCCATCCCAACTCTTACAGAAAAGTATGTAAAACCTTGCTCAACCACATCAACATAAACTTTTGATAAGGCTTTTGTCTTTTCTAATACATTTTGCTATTCTAGACAAACTGGGGCATTAGAAATAGGGTATTTTGCCTGTGTTGGAATATTCTGAAATCAGATATATTTGTAGAGTTGGATTAAAGAAGTGACAATCGTCTTTAAAGACCTATCTTCTAACTCCCTAATTCTTCTCAACGAAATTGTGGATGCTGAGGAAGATCCTGAGAAGAAAGCAACAAAAGTATGTCAGTAGTAAATAGTAAAGGGTATTGTAGGTTATTTCTCATAGAAACTCATAGAAAGGCTGTGTCCAATTATGTCCAATGTTTATTTCAGAATTAAAGAGTTAAGATTTGTAAACATGCATGGTCTCTTTCCCCTCCCTATCTGGTTTCCTTTCAGAATAAGTTAGTCCAAACACCAGTAGTTAGGGCAGAGCAAAATAACCCGAAGAGAGGAAATAGGAGTGCAAGCCAGCACTGCGTGTCTGTCTGAGCATAGTGAAGAGGGTATCTATCTGCACAGTGGCCACGTGTGGGGTGTCAGAGCTAAGAGGTGTGAGGAGGTTGTGGAGATGGGGCAGTGGTGATGGGAGATTGTTTACCTATAGGTGGATTGATCAGATAAGCAAATATTTTAAGGATGATGGAATCCAAGTTTCTCACTGTCAGAGGAGAGAGTTATATATGCATATACATTTATATGTATTATACATATTAAAATGTACATTTCTAATTAAACTTTACTTTCAAGGTTTACCTATCAGTTTCTGTAATATACTTTCTTTGATCAATAATAAGCCAATAATTATTGGAATGATAACTTAATCCAGATGAAGGAAAAATAACACTTAGGTCCTCTGGTCACAGAGAATATTAAAAAAATTAAATTCAATTTATGTACATAATTTTATAGCAGAAAGCTATAAAATGTGATCAATAAAAGACCTTCAAGCATAAAAATATGTTAGGATAAAATTCTGTAAGAGAAATGGAATGGAAATATGAGTTCAAGGAGAAAACGTGACAATGTAAAATTTCTGGTTGTTAAAGAAGAGCTTATTCATGGATTTTTCAAATTGATGACGGTGGACATAAAGTCACTATAGCATTTAGATTATATTAAATAGATACGTTGAAAAGAATGGTAATATGATTTTTATATCAAATGTCAATAATTAAAATATGCCAGAAGTCACATCTTTTGAAACTCTTTTACCTTATGATGAAAACATTTCACTGTTAATTTAAAATTTGGCAAAAAGGTAAAATAGTTTTCAAAAAAATATTAGGGGTATGCAAGCAATCCCTAAATGTAAATATTTCATCTATGTTTTACAACTAGAAAAATAGAAATTTTCACAAAAATTAATTAAGGTTCTTAGGTTCACAGTAGAAAATGATGAAACCAGGAGAGTCTGTTTGACTCTGATCTTCTAAATTTCCCACTGCACCTTCACTTTCCCAGATTTTCCTCACTTCACTTCACTTCTTGTCCAGTTCGTCTTTCCAGCTGTTGAGCCGGCTGACTCACAGGGGCCCCAAGATCACTCCAGCTGCTTGGATGCAGACTTATAAAGGCAAGAGCTGCACAGAGGCCGCTGCTTCCCATTTACCTCCCCATTTAGCTCCCCCTTAGTCCATTTGGGCAGATGTGTGTTGGCTTCATGATTTCTCTGCAAGCTCTACCATGTCCACTTGCCACAGTGCTTCAGGAGGCCTGGTTTAGTCCTCTGGTCCTCCAAATTTCCCTTCTGTGCCTTCACTTCCCCAGCTCCTCGCATAATTGTGGAAAGTTTAATTCGTGTAATAAATTTCTTGTTCTCACAATATGCATGATGGCTCTGCTTCTTGACGAACACAATTATTGTTACCCAAAGTAATTCCACAGTAACAGAATCTTAGTATTAGGAATCTGGAATGGGTTCTCTGATCTGGCTAGATTTAAAGATAATTATGATCCTGTTGCCAGTGGCAAATGGGGCAATGGTAGCCCATGGCATGCAGTGGAAAAACACTACTTAAAGTATCACCTCTAGCCACCTGGAAAGACCTGGCATGTCCAAGTGGTTGCTGCCATTGAACAATTTAGTGGAAATAAAAGTAAAACTATGATGGATTGATTTGGTTGTTTCTAAATGTGCTGGACGACATGGAGGGGAAATATGGGATTAGGGTTTTAAATTCATGACTCAAGGTCTTGGTAAGGAACCAGAAAGCTTCTATAATGGCCCTTAAGGTGACTTTTATCTTCTGTAGTCAAAGAATTGAAATTTCTAAAAACCAAATCCAAAATTTAATCCTGTGGATGGCTAAATTGCAATGAAAATTTAATTCTAACTTATCAGGGTCTTTTAGAGAATTAATTAGAAAAGAGTGAGATCCTGGAATCTGGGAGGAGGGCATATACACAAATTCCAATACAGCTGAGGATTTTGAAGACCCAAATTTCTGCAGTTTTCTTTTGATACTCAGAGCAAGATTTCTACCATTTTCTGAGATTAGTCACCTTTTGTATAAAGTAATTGTAAAAGATCTCTTATTTTCAGGGCACTGCTGATCCTCCTTAAGGCCTACTACCATCACCTCTCATTGCTTCTAACTCTATAAATAGATTCAAATCCCAGATGGCTCCAGAGGTTCAGCTACAGAGTATGACCCATGAGGATGTCTTCCCAAGGGATAGGAGGGAGGAAGAATTAAAATTATTTTCTTATTACAAGGTACTTGCACTACTTGTGAAGCAGTACAGTGTCATTTGAAAGTGGACTTGAATTAGTTGTAAATGTATAGCAAGTTCTAGGGAAACCACTAAACAAAGTAAATGAAAGAAGTATAATTGATATGCTAAGAGAGGAGAGAAAATGGAAAATCATATAAAATACTCAATGAAAACCTCAAAAGGCACAAAAAGAGTAGAGAACAAAATAGTAACAAAGAACAACAGCAACAAATAGAAAACAGTAACCATGCTAATACTAATCAAAAGAAAGTGGAAGTAGCTATAATAATTTCTGACAGAGTGGACTTCCGAACAAGGAAAGTTATCAGGGATAAAAAGGGACATTACATAATGATTAAGGGGCCAATTCTCCATGAAGGCATAACGATCCTTAAAATGTATGCACCTAGCAACAGAGCAACAAAACACATAAGGCAAAATCTGACGGAACTGCAAGCAGAAATAGATGAATCCACTATTATAGTTGGAGACTTCAAAACCCCTCTCTCCCAAATAGACAGATATAGCAGACAGAAAGAACATAGCTGAACTCAAAAACACTGTTAATCAACCGGATACCATGGACAGCCATAGACTACTTCATCCAACAACAGCAGAATATACATTCTTCCCAAGCTGACATGAAACATTTGCCAAGATAGACCACATTCTGGACCATAAAATATACCTTAACACATTTTAAAAACAGAAGTCTGACAATGTCAGCTCTCAGATCAGGATGGAATTAAACTAGAAATCAATAGCAGAGAGACAGTGGAAAATCCCCAAATACATGGAGATTAAACAATACACTTCGAAATAATATATGTGTAAAAGAAAAAAAAATCCTTTAAAAAGGAAAAATTTTTAAATATTTTGAAGTAAATGAAGATGAAAATACAACTATCAAAATTTTGGGATGCAGTAAAAGCAATGTTTAGTGGGACACTATGTCTATGGGAGATAGAGATGCCGTATGGAGCCACTGGCAGGTCTCTGAAGGTGAATCACAGAGGAAACCTTTAAGATTTCAGAGCAAGGCCACAATTCTTTGAATGTAACTATTCTCCTTTTGAAAAACAACTTCTGGCTTACCTCTGGGCCTCATGGAAACAAAACACTTGACTGTGGCCACCAAATTACCATGCAACCTCAGCTGCCCATCATGAATCGGGTCTGACTCACCAAGCCATAAAGTTGGTTGTAGACAGCAGCACTCCATCACCAAGTGGAACTATCACATATCAAGCTCAAGAAAATCTTAAAAGCACAAGTAATTTCTACAGCCAACTATATTGCTGCTACATAACCTTGTTTTTCAACCCAAAACTATTTTCTGTGATCTGATTACCTAAAAAGAAAAAACTTTCAGTCTGCTGTACAAAGAGTGCTGCATGATATGGTGGCACCACCCAAAAGTAAATAGTTGTAACTCTACAGCCCATTTCAGAGACAGCCCTGAAAAACAGTTGCGAAAGCAAATCCTCCAAGTGGCCAGAACTTCAGTCAATGTACCTGGTGTTTTTTTTCTGCCTGGAAAGACAGATGACCAGAAACACAGATCTACATTTAATCATGGGTAGTAGATGAGAGTTTAGTTGTATGATCAGGTATTTAGGGGAAAAATGATTGGAAGATTTTTGACAAGGAGGTCTCGGGAAGAGGTATGTAGATAAACCTCTCCATATGATTATTAACTGTAAAAATAGTTTTGTTCCATATGAATGCTTCCTAAAGAGCAACCTCAGCAGAAGATCTTAATAAATAGCTTCTTTCCTCAGCTATGCCTACTCTTAACCAATGAGTTCATGAACAAAATGGCCATGCGGGAGTTCCCTGGCGGTCCAGTTGTTAGGACTTTGTGCTTTCACTGCTGAGCCGCCCGGATTCTATCCTTGGTCGGGGAAATAGGATCCTGCAAGCCACGTGGCGTGGCCAAAAAAAAAAAAAAAAAAATGGCCATGGTAGCAGGGATGGAGATTATACATCTGCAAGTTATTAATCTTTCTGTACCTGTTTTTTTCATAGTTAAAATAAAGATTATACAAGTACCCACCCAACAGGGTTATTGTGAGGCCAAATGAAAATACACATAAAAGAACTTAGAGCAGTAAGCAGCACACAAGTGATTAATAGACATTGAGTGATTATCTATCTATCTATCTATCTATCTATCAAATATGTGTTAAGCACCAACTATATTGAAGACCCTGTGTAAGAATATAGTCATGAACTAAACAGGCACAGTCCCTGCTTTCATAAGCTGACATTCTGGTGGAGAAGTCATTCAACAGTTTGTTACAAAGAACTATTATTTAATGACAATATCATAAGTGCTAGCAAAATGAAGTCCAATACTCTAAGGAGGCAAAGAACAGATTGGACTGACCTAGCCTAGGGAATTAGGAACAGGTTTCCTAAGTAAATAATGCCTAATTTCAGTTCAGGAGATTTAGAATTTAGCTAGTCCGAGTAGAGTGGATGTTGAATTGCAGACAGAAGAGAGATTATGTGGAAAAGGTTCAAAGAGAACCAGGGTCATTGACAGAACCGAATGGCAGTCAGTATCAGCGTGCTGCAGGGGTTGGTGGAGAGAGATGAGCCTAGGGTCTAGCCGTTCAGGATCGTGAAGTGAAGGAGTTGAATGTTACTCAGAAAACAATGTAATGTCACTGTAGGGATTTAAAATATTATAGTGACATGATTAGATGTGTATTTTTAAAAATTATCGCTGTTTTTATGGTGTAGAGAATAGATGGATGAATAGGGCAATAGTAAATCTGAGGCCATCAATTTGGAGGCTACTGCAGGAGTCCAGAAGAGAGGTGGATGATGCCCTCTTGGACTAGGGTGATGGCTACAGAGGGGGAAAAGAAGGAGACAAATTTAAGATGTGTTTTAAGGTAGACTTTACATGACTTAGAAGCAGGGTTGACTGCCCAGTTTTGGTCATGAGCAACTGGATGGATGGTAGTGACTTAGGAAAAGGAGTGGATGTGGTGGGTATGATTAAGGGTTGTTTAGACATGCTAAGTTCAAGGTGCTTATGAAACAACCATATGGGCTGTTTTATAGACAGTGTGGTATGGGGTTATCTCTTAGAGAAATCTGGAGATACACATTCAGGAGCTATTACATAGACATGATTTTTAAAGTTTTCCTGTTAAGAGTTTTTTTGTTTTTTTTGTTTTTTTTTAAAAGGTGTCTTTTTCCTCTTTTTTTAAAATAATTAATTAATTAATTAATTAATTTTTGGCTGTGTTGGGTCTTCGTTTCTGTGCGAGGGCTCTCTCTAGTTGCTGCGAGCGGGGGCCACTCTTCATCGTGGTGTGCAGGCCTCTCACTATCGCGGCCTCTCCTGTTGCGGAGCACAGGCTCCAGACGTGCAGGCTCAGTAGTTGTGGCTCACGGGCCCAGTTGCTCCGCGGCATGTGGGATCTTCCCAGACCAGGGCTCGAACCCGTGTCCCCTGCATTGGCAGGCAGATTCTCAACCACTGCACCACCAGGGAAGCCCAGTTTGTTTTTTTTTTAATCGAGGTATAATTGGCATAACATTACATTGGTTTCAGGTGTACAACATAATGACTCAATATTTGTATACACTGCAAAATGATCACCACAATAAGTCTAGTTAACATCCATCATGATATGTAGTTACAAAAAATATTTTTTCTCATGATGAGAACTTTTAAGATCATATATATATATATATGATATATGTAATCTTAAAAATATATAGGTTTTTAAGTTCTTAAAAATATATATATTTTCTTTATACATTCATCCGTAAGTGTCCATTGACACGTAGCTTGGCTATTGTAAAGGAGGCTATTGTAAAGAAGGCTGCAGTGAACATGAAGGTACATATATCTTTTCAAGTTAGTGTTTTCATTTTCTTCAAATAACTACCCAGAAATGGAATTGTTGGATTATGTGGTAATTCAATTTTTAATTTTTTGAGGAACCTCCATATTGTTTTCCATAGTGGCCACATCAGTTTACATTCTCACCAACAGTGCACAAGGGTTCTTTTATCTCCACGCCCTGTCCACCACTTGTTATATCTTGTCTTTCTGATAATTGCCATTCTAACAGCTGTGAGATATCTCATTGTGGTTTTGATTTACATTTCTCTGATGATTAGTGATGCTGAACATCTTTTCATGTACCTGTGTGTCTTCTTTGGAAAAATGTCTATTTGAATCCTTTGCCCACTTTGAACCAAATTGAATGTTTTTTGGCTACTGAATTGTATGAGTTCTTTGTATATTTTGGATTTTAACCCCTTATCAGTAATATGATTTGCAATTTTTTTTCCATTCAGTTAGTAGTTTGCCTTTTCATTTTGTTGATGGGTTCCTTTGCATTGCAGAAGCTTTTTGGTTTGATGAGGTCCCACTTATTTATTTTTGCTTTTGGTGTCCTTGCTTTTGATGTCAGATCCAAAAAATCATCACAAAGACTGATGTCAAGGAGCTTACCACTTATGCTTTCTTCCAGGAAAAATGCTCTTTCTGCATCTATTAAGATGACTGTATGATTTTTTTCTTCATTTATCATATTGATTGATTTGCAGATATTGAACCATTCTTGCGTCTCGGAAATATTGATATATCCCACTTGATCCTGCTGTATGATCCTTTTAATGTATTGTTGAATTCAGGTTGCTAATATTTCGTTGATTTTTGCATCTGTGTTCTCAGGGATACTGGCCTGTAATTTTGTTTCCTTGTGGCATCCTTGACTGGTTTTGGTATCAGGGTAATGTGGGCCTCATAAAATAAGTTTGGAAATTTTCCCTCCGTTACATTTTTTGGAAAAGTTCGAAAAGGATTGGTATTAATTCTTCTTTAAGTTTTGGTAGAATTCATCAGTGAAGCGGTCTGGCCCTGGACTTTTATTGGTTGGGAGGTTTTTGATAAATGATTCAATCTCCTCACTCGTAGTCCATCTGTTCAGATTTTCTGTTTCTTCATGATTCAGTCTGGGTAGGTTGTATGTTTCTAAGAATTTATCTATTTCCTCTAGATTGTCAAATTTGTTGGCATGTAACTGTTGATAGTAATCTCTTATAATTCTTTGTATTTGTATGGTAGCATTTGTAATGTCTCCTTTCATATCTAATTTTATTTATTTGAGTCCTCTCACTTTTTTTCTTGATGACTCTAGCTAAAGAGCTGTGAATTTTGTTTAACCAGCTCTTAGTTTTGTTGACCTTTTCTTTTGTCTTTTTAGTCTCTATTTCATGTATTTCTGTTCTGGTCTTTCTTACTTCCTTTCTTCTACTAACTTTGGGCTGTGTTTGTTCTTTTTTTTTTTTTTTTTTCCTAGTTCTTTAAGGTGTAAAGTTAGGTTGTTTATTTGAGATTTTTCTTGTTCCTTGAGGTAGAATGTATTGCTATGAACTTCCCTTTAGAACCACTTTTGCTACATTCCATAGATTTTGGTATGTTGTATTTCTGTTTTAATTTGTCTCTAGCTATTTTTTAAATTTCTCCTTTGATTTCTTTGATGATCCATTGGTTGTTCAGTAGCTTGTTGTTTAATCTCTACCTTTTTATGTTTTTTCTTTCAGTTTTCTTCTTGTAATTGATTTCTAGTTTTATAACATTGTGCTCAGAACAGACGGTTGATATGATCTCAGTCTTCTTGAATTCACTGAGACTTGCTTTGTGGCCTAACATGTGATATAGCCTGAAGAATGTGTACTTGAGAAGAATGTGTACTTTGCTGCTTTTAGATGGAATGTTCTGTATATATCTGATCTAATGTGTCATTTAAGACTTACATCATTATTGATTTTCTGTCTGGATGATCTATCCGTCAATGTAAGTGGGGTATTAAAGTTCCCTACTATTATTATATTGCTGTCTATTCCTCCCTTTAGGTCTATTAATATTTGCTTTATATATTTATATATTCCTCTTGTCTGGTGCATAAATATTTACAAATTTTATTTCTTGTTAGACTGACCTCTTTACCATTACATAATACCCTTCTTTGTCTCTTATTATATCCTTTGTTTTTAGGTTTATTTTGTCTGATATAAGTATAGCTACCCCAGTAGAGTATGGAAAACTCCTATGGTTTCCATTTGCATGGAATATTTTTTTCCATCACTTCACTTTCAGTCTGTGAGTGTCCTTACATCTGAAGTTAATCTCTTGTAGGCAGCATCTAGATGTGTCTTGTTTTTTTAATCTATTCAGCTACTCTATGACTTTTGATTGGATAATTTATTCCATTTTCATTTAAAGTAATTATTGATACATATGTACTTATTGCCATTTTTTTGTTCTTTGTTTTCTAGCTGTTTTGCAGTTTCTCCTTTCTCTTGAACTCTTCCTTCGAGATTTGATGAATTTCTTAGTGGTATGCTTAGATTCCTTTCTCCCTGATTAGAGTTTTTAAAAGTTTACTGGTTTAGAGTTTGTAGCAAGAAGAGATGAGCACCTAGGTTCAAGCCCTTTGATGTTTAGTGATCAAGTAGAGAAAGTACTTGCCAAGGAGAATAAGAAGCAACCAGAGAGGTAAGAGGACACTCGGGAGTATACACTCATAAAAATGCAGAGAAGAAAGTATTTCATGAGAGTGTGAGAGTTTCTGAGAGAGCAAATAAGTTGTGGACTGGAAAACAGAAGGTGAATCCAGAACCATCGAGTTGGGTCATTGGAGATCACTAGTTACATTGTAGGATTCTATTTCCTCCATCATATTTTGGTCACCTGGGTCTAGGGCTCTGAAGCTGCTGCTTCTTGAAATAGGAAAAAAACATTTTATGTTACATATGATGCATGGGTCACAAAATGACCTTTGTGCTATCAGTATTTTACAGAAATTTTAGCAAAATTGTTCTTTTTTTTTTCCTTTAACAGCCTTCATTTTCCAAGGCTCTGTTTCAAGCTCTACAGGAAGTGAAAAAGGAGAGAGAGGTATAGACATAGGAAAAAGTAATGGCTATTAATTCAAAAATTATCCCTTATCTCTCCTATAAACTCTATCCTCTGAACAAGCTTCTGGATATCACATGACTCTATATCTCTTATCCAAGTGCAATGGTGGAAGGACCATTCCTTTTTCCCTCCCTCAAGATTGATAAATCCTTACAGTAAACACAAAAAAGCTGTCAAGATGAGGTCCCTGATAGATACAATTGAGATGTTTTCTTTCCAAAAACAGATATGTTAACTAAGCCTTAAGAGAGACTGTTGTTATTCATTCCTGTTATTTTGGCATGTGACTCTTGCCCTGTCTGCAAACCTTCTACTCTAGATTACTTCTTTAGAAAAATAAAGCAAAACAAAATTGGTAAGATTAGTCCCAGCATCTATTGCTAAGGGCCCCCTACTGTTTGTTCTTTTTATTTCTCAGAAACAACCAACTAAGCCTACCCCTTGCTCCCTCTAAGTTAGTTCTGTATTCAGGATGTTTTCCTCAAATTAGAGCTTCAATGTTACGTAAATATTGACCCAAGTTCTAAAAATATCTTTTAGAAAAGAGCTAAAGTACAAGGTAGGCTGATATGCATTATACATAGTGCATATTTACAATACATTATCTAGAAATAATCTAGAAATGCATTAAATATAGTGAGGCAACCCCATACAGTAGAAAAAATACCGCTAGTATTCAGATTAATAAATGAGAATCCATCTGCTTGCACTGTCTAGCTCCTAAACTTGGTCAAGCTCATGGGAATATTGTGTAGATGAAAATATGTAGCTTGGTGATCAGCACATTGTGGGTACTCAATAAATATTCATTTCATTTCATTTCTGAACATTCGTTTTCTAATTTTCATTCATTTGACAAATATTTATTGAGAATCTACTAAGTGCCACACACTCTCCCAAGCACTGTGTGTACACTGGTGAAACAGACACACAGACAAGGTGATTGATGTCAGGGAAGTTATCAGGTATATGTGTAAAGTGAAGATAACATTCATCTGGCTAGATTGTCAAGCGGTCACATGAGATAATGTTTGAAAATGCCTTTATTGACTCGAAAGAACTATGCTGGTTCATTTTCAGATTTCTAATTACAAAATAATTATGTTCTGATTCTTGATGCAGAAACGTAGAGAAAAGTAGGCAGGCAGAATTCTAATCTATGCCTTAATTTCTGTGTGAGCATAGAAAGTTCTTTAAAGCATCACATTATGTTTTTCTTAGCATGTGGGTTGTGTAAATGCTAGAGGACTAAGTGTTTTGCTGAGAAACGGCAGTAAGAATCTAGATAAGGAATAGATTTTCAGGTTGTTCAGAAGTGATACAGAAGAAGCAAAAACAAGGAGACATGGCAAAAGAGAAAGGGATTTTGAGGTTCTGGAGCACCAAAAGCAGGAGGAGGAAACTCTGAAAAGCTGAATTAGCCTTTGCCCCTTTCTAGATCAAGAATCATTATAATGGTGGGGAGTAATAGGTAGAGAAAAGACATCTGTCTCTAAATGGGACTCTCTGAGACACCTATAAATGCAGAAGGGGCTCATGTTAATATGTGTCTGTCCACAGACATTCTAAGTCACCAATCACTGTCATTAGAGCACCTTTAAGAATGGGAGGGAGGGAACAACATTCTTCTCTAATTTCCCTAACATTTATTTACATTCTTGAAAGAGAGAATAGTTAGTTTTGCTTTTCAAATTTTTTAAATTGATATTGTTGATGATGATAATTATATTTTGAAAATATTTATGCTCATTGTTCAGAAGAAATTTTTCTATAGCTTCTTGACATGAGAGTGGTTTGCTCAAATAAAAGGTGTGAGTTGAATTGCTTTGCTTTACAAAATCAGGAGATATTTGATATTTGAAGAGGAAAGTTCTGGAGGGAAAGTAGAACTGGAGAGGCTGGACTCCGTCAGGGGGAAGAGAAAGAAATTTCCAACTGCAATGCAGTCCAAGAGGACTAGGGGAACATAAAACGTTGAGGATATTTTGTTTGGAACCTTATGTTCTGTACAATGTGACCTCTTACAAATTTGTAGCAGAGGCTTCAGTGCCTGCTGTGTTTGGGTTTCTTGCAGAAACAAGTGAAAGTACAGAGTTGCCTTCTGGTTATCAGTTGTTCTAGGATCAAAACAGATCCTGCACATGTGATTTTAGGAAGTCCCTGGCTGATGTTGTCTTATATACCCATCTGAGTTATAGCTCAACCCCAGCAAGCAGAAAATCAGACTTTTTTTCAGAATCATTACAAATCAATTAATTTCTTCTTGCATTAGTGCAATGTTTGCTCATAAATAAGAATATTCAAAACTTCCAGCAGGCGTATAATTGCTAGTATTTACTGCTTTCATAATGTCAAAATGTAGCACTCTTTGCTGGTGGAAGAAAACGCCAGACTTCAGAGAGGAATGGGGAAAGGAATGGATCAACCATGGGAATGTTAGTGATCAGAAAACTGGAGGAGGAAACGAGAAAAAAGCTTCAGAAAACCTTGAGGGAATGAATTTGGTCATTTTCCAGTTGAGCCTTGGACAGGAAAGTGGAAGCTGGGGAGAAAGCTGAGAACAGAGTTCACAGACTGAGGAGTCAGATAGGAATGGGGGATAAAGAGCGAATGGCGTCTTCTCTAGTCTGTAAAGAAAGGTGTGGGTATCGAAGGACTTCCCATGAATCCAGGTTGCAACCAGCCAGATAAGAGGGGTGGGACTCTGTGAAGGAAGGGGCACCATGACAGACTGAATAAACAAAATGTAGCTAGTTACTGTAAAAGAAAAATTGTCCCCAACCTCGTCTGCAGCAGAAATTTTGCCTAGTGAAAGGGAAGAGCCTAGCATTCCTGAAAAATGCTTAAGTGGTTTTCTGATAAAATTTCATGGGTTTAGACTTGTTTGAGTCAACACCCTCATGGACTGTCCCCTATCAGCCAGGAGTTGAACAGTGGTTAGCTGATGTTCTCTTTCTGTAGTGTTTCTAATCAGAGTAAATGTTTGAACTGACCTCCTAGAGGCTTTCCTGTTGCAATATTGTAATAAATCTTTGACTCATAAACACACCAGTCCCCCCCTTACCCATGGTTTCACTTTACGAAGTTTCAGTTACCCTCAGTCCACTGCGGTCTGAAAATATTAAATGGAACGTTCCAGAAATACACAATGTATAGGTTTTAAAGCTCGTATTATTCTGAGTAGCGTGACGAAATCTCACGCCATCCGCTCCGTCCCACCTGGGACATGAACCACCCCTTTGCTCAGCGTAACCTGCCTGTTAGCCACTCAGGAGCCCTCTCGGTTATTAGACGGACTGCTGCTGTATCACAGTGCTTGCGTTCAAGTAACTCTTATTTTACTTCATGATGACCCCAAAGTGCAAGAGTAGTGATCCTGGCAATTCAGATGCCAAAGAGAAGTCTTAAGGGTGAAAAGGTGAAAGTTCTTCACTTAATAAAGAAAAAAAAAATCATATGCTGAGGTTGCTAAGATCTGTGGTAAGAACAAATCTTCTGTCTGTGAAATTGTGCAGAATGAAAAATAAATTGGTGCTAGGTTTGCTGTCGCACCTCCATCTGCAAAAGCTATGGCCAAGGTGCAGGATAAGTGCTTAGCTAAGATGGAAAAGGCATTAAATTTGTACAATAAGATTTTTTTTTTGAGAGAGAGAGAGATCACCTTCACATAACTTTTATTACAGTATATTATTATCATTGTTCTATTTTGTTATTTGTTTTTGTTATTAATCTCTTCTGGTGCCTACTTTATAAATTAAACTTTATCATAGGTATGTCTGTACAGGAAAAAACAAATATAGGGTTTGGCACTATCTGTCATTTTCGGCATCCACTGGGGGTCATGGAAGGTATCCCCTGCAGATAAGGGTGGCGTACTGTAGTCTAAAGGTTTTTTCTTTAACATTAGAATCATTTAATAAACATGATTGCTGTATCTCAGAAGCTGAGAGGCTGGTGTTACTATGGTTCTGCCAGTGAGAAAGAGAGCAACTACAAAATGAATGAATGCAAGACTCATCACCATCGATGCGCTACCTGCCCTGATACATTTCTGTGGCACCATAGCGACACCATGTAGTGGTCACTGCGTACATAGTGGGCACTGTGTACATAGTGGTCGCTGCGTATGTAGTGGACACTGTGGATGTAGTGGTCATTGTGTATGTGGTGTGGACACTGTGTATGTGGTGGACACTGTGTATGTAGTGGACACTGTGTATTTACTGGTCACTGTGTTGTGTCGCTCAGATTCTGTCAGGATGGGAGAACCTATGCGCTCCGCTTCTGCGAGTGTCACCAGCTGCTTCAGGAATTGCCTTCAGCTAAAGAGAGCTCCTTTCCAAGGTCACCCTCAGCTTTCCATTATCCTGAGGGCAGTCCACAACCAAAGGCATGTTGATATTGAGATCTGAAGGCCTGGACCTTCACCCCATCTTGGGGTAATTCTAAAGGACTACCTGGGTTCTCAATATCCTCATGGGCTGAGTCTTTGGATGAGACTGCACCCCAACCCAATACTTCCCTCTGTCTGTCAGTTTCAACCCCTGGTGTTGATCCTGAGACTCTGTCCTAATATAGTCCTGTGCTGGTCTGTCTCTCTCTGAGTCTGTTTTCCAAAACCTCTCCTGTAACAGGTAGAAACAGCAGAACCTGGTGGGTAGATTTTATTCCAGACCAGGGCTTTTGCTGCTTCTCCAGGAACCAGCCTGGCCCAAACCGTCCACCCCCACCCCCCAAAAGAAGTTTTTGAGTCTAAAATTCTCCCTTAGTGAACAGAGATAGCTGGGGGATAAGTTTGTAGGGACCCTTGTGTAGGTCCCTTGTAGGGACCTTCTGTCCTCAGAAATATGGGTTCAGTGGCTAATCAGGAAATGAAATGTTGGAAAAGCCAGTGAATCAGAAACAGATGGAGAGTCTCAAATCTTGGCATGGGAAGTAGGGTCAGATCATGAGTATGAACTAAGGGTTAGCACGGGATTGTGAATTTATAAGCCGTTGTATTCAAAACTCAAGTGTGTATAAGTAATGCCAAGACTATTAAACAAGAAATGACAAAACTCTTGAATCTTTTCCTTCCTCTTGAAGATAATCAGAGCCATCTGTTCCACCATTTTTAAAGCTGCTTCAAAATAATTATATTCAGACCTTACCTAAAATTGTACTTTATTAAAAAAAGAGTTAAATGTAACAATACTCTCTATTGTTGGGTCACTCTGTTCATTCAACAGCATTTTATCAAATAAGCATTCCTGCCTGCCATGTCTGTATGTATAAGCTGAGTGCTAGGTCAACACTATAAATTGGCTTTTTAGGAGAAAGGGAAACTAAAGGGAAAATAAGTGCATTGTTTACATTTTAAAGAAAGACAGAATAAGAGGAAGAATTTGTGATTTAAGATATTTTTGGTCAGGTTCAGGGCCAGCATCTAAGGTGCCTCACTATTTACTATGTGCCGATTAAACAATACTAACAGCAGTCTCAGGTTTCAGTATATATATATATATTTATTTATTATATATAAATAAATATATATATTTAAATAAATAATATATATATTATACATATAATATATATATTTAATATAAATAAATATAAATAAATAAATAAATAAATAAATATATATATATTTACCATCATTGTTATCTTAGCTACAACCAGAATAGCTACCTTAATCAAGCAAGAAATGGCACATTTTACATTTTAATTGGGTAGAAGTAATACATCAACAGGCTAACACCTTAGTTGGGCCGAGCTTGTCTGATAAACTCATTTCTATTTATACCCTCTGCCAATGGAGCACAAGGTGCTCAAATGCAAAAAAAGGGAGAAGCTCCAGGCATTTTGACTGTCATATATTTACTGTTCACAGTTTCATCCTCATAAACCTATAGGGAAAGTAGTCTTATAACATTTTTCAGATGGGAAAGCCAAGACTAGCCTCCGAGCTAGTGAGGTAGCTCTGAGGTAGGCCAGGGTATAAAGCAGAGGCCCAACTGTCTCCATGGGGTGCCTCGGTTATGGGCAGCTCAAGGTAAAGAGAGGATCCCTAAAAATGGAGGCCAGAATGATTGAATAGATGTGGTAAGGGGTTAGCGAAAGAAAGCTCTAAGGAAGGCAAGATGGTACTGTGGAAGAAGGGATGAATGCACAGTGGAATGTACAAGCTGAATAATCATGGGTGCCCTGAAATTCTTTGAGTCTTGGTTTTCTTTATGTCTAAAGGACTAGTAATGCCTACATCAGAGGTAGGTTTTGAAGATTAAATAAAATGTGTGTGTAAAACATGAAGCAGTACCTGGCCCATGGCAGGTCGTCTCCATCCTTGCTCCCTTCCTCTTCAATTTTCTTCCCTTCCTCTGCTTCACAATTTTGCCCAGAAGTGGTCTTAATTCTAATAGAAGGGGATAGGAAGTCAAAGTTAGTTAAGACAAAGCTCACGAGCCAGGGGAGAATAACAACGGTCATTCTTTTCAGCTAAAGTTCTGACTCAAACCCAATCTACATTTTATGTCAAAAGGTTATGGGACATTTCAGGCTTGAATACTCAAACCTGCTTTTAGGAAATTCCCAATATTAGAAAAAAAATGTGTAAAATTCCTCTTTGACAATTTCCACAGTGGGACTTTCAAATGTTTCCCAGTAACTAAAGCCTACAAGATGCCCTTTCCCCAGCACATCATTTGCTTCCCAGGAACTCACAAGATTGCAGCCATATTGGTGCATGTTCTTAAATCCCTTCATTTTCACCCCACAATCTCACGTGGACTAGCCTCTTTTCTTTCTCCTTTTCAACGTCAACACTTTTAGTCCTTTTAGGTCCATCTCTTTGAAGGAAGAGCCGTCTCATTCACTTTTATAGCTCCAGCAGTCCAGACATAGTGCCATGGACACAATTTGCACTTAAAAGAAGTTACTGACAAAATAGGTGGACTTGGAGGTCTCAATCCAGTGTATTCATATTTTCAAAGTCAGGGAAGGACTGGAAATTCCCTGGCAGTCCAGAGGTTAGGACTCCATGCTTTCACTGTTTTAGGGCCTGGGTTTAATCCCTGGCTGGGGAACTAAGATCCCACAGCCAAGCGGTCAAATAAAAAAAAAAAAAGAAACGACAAAGTCAGAGCAGGAGAATTAGGACATCGATGTTGAAATGCAGGGAAATAGTCATTTTTCAAGTTTTGGTGACTTCCAAACATGCTCTTTAGATTCAAAAGAGAAGGCCTCAAGGGAAGCAGGGCCAGAATTCAAGCCCTAATCATAGACTAGAACGAGAACAGAGAAAGAGGCTGACAGCTTAGACCACCTGGTAGATGAGGGTCAGCTGGGCTGGAGGGGAAGGCTTTGGAGTATGACCTGTCACCTAGACTTCCATAGCTCTTCCTTTAGAGACTCCAATATATCACTCTCTCCCTTTACTCCCTCTGGTCCTACTTCTGTTTTTGCTTGTCTTTTTCTCTCTCCGTGTGTCTCACAATCAATATTTTCTGAAGAAAGATGATTAGGCTAGTTGCTATCTGTACTGAACACATTTCCACATCTGGATACCTCAAAGTATAAAGGCCACCCCATGACGCTTTTAGATCTGACTGTTAACCCTGGTCTAATTCGTGTAGCGAAGGTACATAAGATACTAACATTGGTAGCCAGTGTTGAAGGAAATATTTGTGGCTGATTTCTAGAGGGGACCATTGGGCAGCTAGAATTTAGTTGCCTTACCTGTATGCCTTATGAACCCCCGTGTTGAAATTAAGCTAGAGTTACCAGATTTAACCAAAAAAAATATAGGATCCCAAGATAAATTTGAATTTCATATAAAGAACAAATAATACTGAATGCAATATTTGGGACATACTTATATGTGCTCCGATGGTTGCCTGAGTTCCAGGCATAGTATCTATATTCTAAACAGCAGAAAAGAGGAAGGAAGCAAAGGGCCCGACCATTCCTGTTAAGAACACTTCCCTGAAGTAACACCTTAAACTTGCCTACTGGTGAGAATTCAGTTGCATGGTCACTTCTAACTACAAGGAAGGCTGGGAAAGCAGTCTTTATAATGGACAGCCATGTGCCCGTTAAAAATCGAGGCCTGTTACTGAGAAGGAGGGGGAAGCAGACATGGAGGGTCAACTAGTCATCTCTGTCAGAGAAGTGATGGAAATAAAGGCATGTTTTGGAGGTAAAATAAATTGAACTGGATTGAATATAATGACGCTGACACTGGGTTACAAAAGCAGAAGAGGAATAAAAGAGGTCTTTAGATTTTATTTCAACCAGGTCAGTTTACAGTATGGAGCCCCCTTTTAGCAGAAATGGAAAACACAAGAGAAACATATATTCAAAATTTATTAAGTGTATACCATAAAGCATTCTAAGTAAGATACTATGCAGATACCATAGGGAGATGACACAGTTGCTAACCAAATCTAGTAGGTGGCAGTGTAGTCTTCTTCCTTCCACCTACATAAGACACTGTGATTAACTGCAGGTGTTTTCTGTTATTAATGTTATAAAATAAAATGTTTAGCATGGTGCCTGGCACATGGTAAATGTTCAATAAATTGATTAATGCTGAACATTTTAACCTCTATTTTCAAAGAGAAGAGTCATCCAGGAGATCAAATGGAAAACTAAAGTATAAAATTGAGGCTTCTCGTGAAAATTAGTGAGAGGCGCTTTTGGCAGTGGGTACAGAAATGCACGGCATGGATACCATCCTGCATGCTGGCTCTGCTGGCCAGGTAGTGATGGAAACCAATTTGCTTTTTCTTGGAGGAGACAGAATAGCTGTTGGCTCACTGTACCCTGATTTCCTGGAAAACTGAATTTATGACAGGAGAAAGGAAAGGCAGTAGAAAACCCTGGAATAAAAGTCAGATGAAGAAACTCATAAACATTAGAGTTCTCATGCTTGCCCAGCCATTTACAGCTTTAAGGCCAAGGACAGCAACACAGCAGTGATTCAGTTCTGGAGCATGGACCAAGGGCCAGGCACACGCAAAGTACTTCCAACTACAGTACCTCAACTCCAGGGTCGGGGGCCAGGGCGACAGGAGGTAGAGAGTAGCTGCAGACAAAGTTGTCTAAGAGATGATTCTCACCTTCTATAGCAGGCAAGACAGACATAGACAGAAATAACTCAGATAGAGAGGGAAAATGTGATGGAGTGAAAAGCAGAGACAGTGTTAAAAGTACAGAGGAGGGAGAGATTAATTACAAGAGTAAGGAATAATTTCTAGAAGGAAGTGGTATTTGTGAAGTGGGCATTGACAGGTAGGTAGAATTTTAGTATTTAGGGGAGAGAGGAAACTTTTTCAGGCAGAGAGAATGTCATAAGCCAAGGTGTGAAAGGGCTGATTGTGAGGGACACTGTGGCTCAAGCTTTCATGTATATGGAACTGTCCTGGCCATGGGATGGAGACAAATTGTGGCGGCTTCTCATTGCAGGTTGAAGATTTATCTTTATCACAAAGGCAACCAGTAAGAGTTTCGAACAGGGTCAAAGCTGGATAGGTCTGTGTTTTAGGGACGTGGCAATGGGGAGGATGGGCTGGAAAACTCAAAGGCCGGAGGTACGGAGACCAGGTGTGAAGTTGCTGTAATAGTCTTGAGAACTGCGCAAATAAAATCTTGCGTAAAGGAAAGAACACAGTGGCACTGGAACAGCCTTGGTTAGAATGGTTTTTAATTACTTACCAACCGAGGGACCAGGGTAAGCTACCTTAACCTGAGCCTCATTATATGTTCTCTGATACATTGCTAAAACTTACGTTCCAAGTTTGGTGTGGAGAGTAAATACACACGTGCGAAGTAACGTGAATGGTCATTACTCAGGAAAAGGCATTTTCAAAGTTTCTCCCTCACCCTTTCTAAGGCCAACCTGCGGGGCTTGTACCACTTCTGTCGTAGTACCTTAGCGTCGTTTTGCAATAGCCCGTTTCCTCTGTCGTCTCTCTTCCTGGATGGTGTGTCCCATGGGGACTCCTGGAGGGTCCCGGCCCAGCTCTGGTCCCGGTCTTGCCGGCCTCTGGGACTGGCCTCGGCGCCCAGCAGGTGCGGGAGCGAGCAGGGAAGCGCGGCGTGGAAGGGGCGGCGCAGGCGCGCGGGCATCCCGCCGGCTGGGGGCGGGGAGGAGGGGCTGCCGAAGAGGTCGCCGGGGCCAGAGCAAAGCGGGCACAGCCCCAACCCTCTTCGAGGGCCAGCGCGGTCGCGGGGCGCGGGCGAGGGGATGACGGACCCGAACGACTCATTTCCAACTCAGAACTGAAATCCCCTTCCCTCAGGCCTTCAGCGGCTCGAGCTCGGGAAATCCTAACCCCTTTCCCCCTCTTCTCTAGCCCTTCTTCCTGCCCCGGGGGCGGGGGTGGGCGGTGCGCAGTTTTCCAGAGGCGGCCGGGCGGGAGGCGGTGGCCGAGCGGGGCGGCGCGCATGGGTCGAGGGGGAAGGGGTGGGCTGGGGGAGGGGAGTCCGGGAACTTTGAGACTCGGCCCCGGGGGCCCTCGGTGACATTCCAGGCGGCGCCACGCCAGGCCAGCCTCCCGGGACCCTCTGCCGGCTGCAGACTCGCCGGCTGCGCAGCTCGGAGAGACACCCCGGGCCGCCCCCCGCGGCCGCGCGCGAACCGGACGGCGGAAGACGTGGCCGCCGGCATGGGCAGCTTCTCGCCGGAGCCGTGGCTGCCGCGGCCGCTCAGCCCCTCGGGCCTGGTCCTCGCCGCGGCCCTGCTGCTGCTGGTACTGTGTCTGCGCGCCCGACGCACCAGGTAAGCGCCCCTCCGCCCGGCCGAGCAGCCTAGCGCCCGGGTCACGCATGCGTCCTGGGCCCCGCGACCGCGCGCGACCCAGATGGTCCAGGGAGCCCCTTCCATGACTGCGGGCGCCGGCGTCGCTGGGGGTCGTGTGTAAAGACAAAGGCTTCGTCTGCCTCTTTCCCAGGCACACGCACACGTATGCAAGCGTGGGGACTGAATTCGATTTGCTGCTCCGGGCTCGGTTGTAGTCTGCCTTAGGTTTGCATTATACATTATGCATCACGCATGGCTTCCAGACACACTTTGGTGCCTTGTTACAGTGAGTTGATGCCTTATGGCCTAGCATTCATAGAGTATTTCAGGAGGGGAATTTTCTTTCTTTTCATTCCATTAAAAGTGAAATGTTTTAGGAAAATGCCAATGTATGGTATGAGCAATACCTCTGGGTGCCTGTCAGTGCCTCAGTTTACCACTGGTCCGCATCTGGAAAAACGAATAGTACCTCATGGGATTTTTGTGAGGACTTAATGAACTTATAATGTGTATTTTATACATTTACTCTGTTATTTTCATTAGAACAGAATAAACAGCATATTAACACCAAAACCCAGAAGTGTGTCACTTCATTATCTGATTTGAAATGTGGAAGGAGAAGTTCAACATAAAAGCACTCACTTTGAAATCACTCTATTTGTCTTTTCTAACCGGGTCACTTTTCATACTATCAGGTTCTTCTTCATAGCTTTTTTTTTTTTTTTTTTTCCTCCCTTGTTTTTTGTTTTTGTCTGATCATCTGGGTGGAGTGTGGTGTCATTCCCTGAGGTAGGACAGGTTTGGAGGGACGTGTTAGATAGTGAAGTCTGTGTTTCTGGTGCTCAGTGGCGAGGTCCGGGGAGGATATTTAATTATGAAAGTCACAGATATGAAAATGGAACATAAAATCATGAGTATAGATTGGTCACCTTGTGAAAAAGTTTGATGGAGAAGTAGGGGGCCCGGGCCACTCTCCTTGTTGAAGAGTCTGGCAGAAGAAGAAGGACCACCAAAGGAGACTGAGAAAGAGGAGCCAATGGCATGGGAAGAAAACCAAGCGAATGTGGTGTCCCAGAAGCTAGGTAGGGACATATTTAAACAAGTAAGGGGAGTTATCTGTGTCAGATGCTGCTGAGAAGTCTAGTGTGTTGAGGACAAAGGACCATCAGAGTTGACAAGATGCAGAATTGGTAAGAGTGAAGCTGAGAGTTAATGGGCATGGTAACCTCTTTGAAGTGGATTGAAGTGCCGTCTGTCCTACAGTGGCTAAGATTTTATATTCAGACAAGAGTGCAATGTAGTATTATGTTTCATATCTCTTGAGCCAGTAATTCCAGTAATTTTATTTAAAGGAATTTCTCCTGGTGAAATAATCGTGAAGGTCCTTAAAGATTTCACAAGCTCAGTGCTCATCAGGGCTGCTTATAATAGTGAAACATTAGAAAAAAAACTAGATTTCTGAAAAATAATTGGTTTAGTTAAAGAAATTCTAGCATATCCGAGTAATAGAAAGTTATGTAGCCATAAAAAACTATAATGTAGACTATATGAAGACATAGAAAGCCATATTCAAGATATATTAAGTGAAAAAAATTTAAAAACACGGTTCGTATACATGGTGTCAATGACCTCCAGCCAAAGACTGCTAGGAAGACACCTGTAGTGGAACAAGTTGAGTTATTGCTTACGGCAACTAGAAAGAACACACGCCATTCGTTCTGGGTAAAAGAGTGTAGAAAGGACCTATTTATGGCATTTGGGTTTGTGTTATGTGATTTGGGGGAAGGTTCAAGGAAGCAAGGTTTTGCTCTGTTGGTAAGATACTCCCAGAGAGCTGGGGCTGGTCTATGACAGGAGACCTTAATCTCCTCTATGAGGCGAGAGGAATGCATTGAGGCTGAATCAGCAATTAGTAAGTAAGCAACAGACTCTAGAATTAGTAAGGTTTGGGGGATATTTGGTCATTTTATTGACTTAGTATTCATGATTTTTGTCAGTATTTAGACATGATTATGGATTGATCTCGTTTTTGACTTTATAACAGTCACAGAGTGGCTTTCTTTGATCACTTAAATGTCTGATTAAGAATGGCTTAATGTTTGTGCAGTTGTTTCTGTTCATCAGAAGAGCGAAGCATGGTAGCTACTGTCAACTGAAGAGAAATACACAACCTAAAAGTTGTGAGTTATGTTGTTTCCTGGAACCTTACTGAAGACTATATAGCCCAGGAGACAGCCTCTGAGATAGCTCTGAGGAACTGTTCCGAAGAGGCAAGGGAGGCCAGGATATATAGGAGTTTTTGCTGAAAAAAAAAAAAATCATGTAGTTGAACATCAAAAGATTACTGCTGATCACAAAAAAACAGACATTTCAAGTTAACGATTTTAGTGCTTTTCTACGTATGGGAAGGTGCAAGAGTCCAGGCTCATTGAAGTGATTTCTTACATATGTATCTTCACTATCTGGGGCCAGCGTCCTGTTCTTCTCCATCCTGAATTCCCCCCAGAGTGCCCCACACGGTCAGGGGTGGCTACAGTGGCTGGTGGCTAGGCAACATTTTGTTTACTGGAACGGTAGGCAACACTTTTTGTCCGCACTAGGAGTGCCAAGCAGGCACCTCGATGTCAGGGATTGTGTTCATCTTTCTTAAAAATATAAAAGGCTGCAAGGATATACCACAGACATTTGAGGGGGGGCAAATTTACATACAATGAAATGTGTAGATTTTAAATGTACCATTCGATTAGTTTTCATGCATGTAGACACCCATGTTAACTGTCACCCCAGTCAAGAAATAGAATATTTTCTCACACCTCTTTCTAGTTAGTCCCCACCCCTGAGCTCTGATTTAGTTTTGCCTGTTCTTGAACTTCTTATAAATGGGATTATGCAGTATCTTCTTTGGGGTATGGCTTTCTTCTGTCAACAAAATGATTTTGAGATTCACCCATGTTGTTGCATATGTCAGTAATTCATTCATTCTATTTCATTGCAGAGTAGTTTATGTTCTCTCTCTATATAAACTGTGGTATATACATGTATATATGTACTATATATATATATATACTACATTTATTATGTATGTGTGTGTATATGTGTTTACTACAATTTGGTCATCTATTGTCCTTTTAATAGACTTTTAGTTATTTCCAGTCCGGGACCATTACAAATAAAGCATATGTAGACATTCTTTTACAAGACTCTTTGTGGACATATATTTAGTTCCTTCTTGGGTTAAAATCCTGAAACCTATGAGAAGGTTGATGGATCATAGGGTAAAGACTTATACTCACACCCATTTTGGAAAATGCCATTTTTCCAAAGTAACTACTTTTGTAACACTTCCAGTAGTACATACTATATGAGAGTTCCAATTGCTCGCTATCTTCACCTATGTGTGATGTGGCCAGTCTGTTAGTTTATAAACCCTATCTTTCTAGATTCTTAATTTTATTGTCTTCCCCTGAAGAGTGATGAATTTTGTTATAGTGTGCAGATGTATTTCTGGCCGATTCTCTTGAACTTGGGGGAAGCTTAGTTTTATCCTTTATAAAGATGTGTCTATGGAAAGATCAAGATATTTACCAAGCTTCTTTTCTTTGATGGGATTCAAACCCTAAACTCTTGTCTCCCCAGCAGTGGGCAGCAGCGGAAATCTCTGCTCAGTTCTTTGAATCTTGCAGCTGATGCCTTCCACAGGGCTCTTTGAAGTCTCCTCCACAGATGCACACTTCCAAGTTTGGCCAACAATTTGAAGGGTGTCTATATGCATGTTTTTCTAGGTTTCTCTTCTTGATTTCCAGCCACTTCAGTATCCCAAACTCTGACACCTCAGTCAGTAATATTGTAGCTTTTTTGCTTGAGTTCCAGCTGTCTCTCCCCCTTGCAGACGGGTCAGAGGAAATGCTGTCTACCCTGGACTTAATTCATTATGGGTCTGTTCTTTAAGGGTTGACTCCCCTTCAGTATCTGCCTTCTTTTGCTTGTTCTTTAGTGCATTTAAATCATTTTTTGTTTGTTTATTTTGTCTTTTGCTATCTGTGAAAATGTTAGGTTATTTCAATCTACCTCACCATTACTGGAACCCAAACCCAGACTTCTAACAGTGATTATATCTAGGTGATATCTTTTTTGTGAAATGATTATTATTTCCTTTTTTATGCTTATATTTTTAAATTGTCATAATACATACATATTTCTTTCATAATACAAAAAGAATGATACATTTAAAATAAAACTTTGATAAATTCTTTTAAAATGTTTTTAATCATTTTTTTTTTTTTTTTAGAAGAACCAGCATTCTGGGTCAGTGTAGTAATAGGGTTCTAACTTAGAAGATAAGATTTGGGTGGTGCTAGGAAACCCAGTTCATTTCCAGAAAGTCATGATATATATATGATATATATATATATGTGGATATATATATATATAATATGAAATATGTTTTTGTCCAATAATTAGATACATGTTTTAAAAAAATCACTGTTTACTAATAATAGACTTTAATACAGATACATACTTTCCAATTTATTTTAGAAGACAACATCATATAAAAACAGAGTCTGTAGCAAGGCAGAGTTGAAAACAAACACATCTCTATTTTTCTTTCCCTACCTCCCCATCCCCTGTAAAAAGGACAAAAATCAGCCCTACCAAAACAATAGAAAATAAATATAAAATAGTTAAATTATTTTAAATAAATGAAATAAAAATTGGCACTAAATTTTATGTTTCCTGAAGAGCACACTTAAAACAGAATTAAAAGTTTATAATGAATAGGGGAAAGTGTTTACAGAAAATATATGGGGAAAGGACAATAGCACACATTTTTAAATTTTACAGTTCAGGATATGAGAAGTCTGAAATGGGCCTTACTGGCTTCAGTTAAGGTGTTGGTAGGGTTGCATTCCTTTTGGTGGATCCAGGAGAGAATCAATTTCCTTACCTCTTGCAGCTTCTTGAGGTCACCAGAACTCCAATCTCTGTTTCAGACTCTGACACTCTTGCCTCTTTCTTATAAGGACCTTAGTGACTACACTGAACCCACCCAGATAATATAGGATAAGCTTCCCATCTCAGGTTCCTTAATTCAGTCACATTGGCAAAGTCCTTTTTGCCATGTTAGGTAACATATTTAAGTTAGGGATTAAGGATTAAGAGGTGGGCATAACAGCAAAGGAAACCATAAACAAGACGAAAAGACAACCCTCAGAATGGGAGAAAATATTTGCAAACGAAGCAACTGATAAAGGATTAATCTCCAAAATTTACAAGAGCTCATGCAGCTCAATATCAAAAAAACAAACAACCCAATCCAAAAATGGGCAGAAGGCCTAAATAGACATTTCTCCAAAGAAGATATACAGATTGCCAACAAACACATGAAAAGATGCTCAACATCACTAATCATTAGAGAAATGCAAATCAAAACTACAATGAGGTATCACCTCACACTGGTCAGAATAGCCATCATCAGAAAATCTGCAAACAGTAAATGCTGGAGAGGGTGTGGAGAAAAGGGAACCCTCTTGCACTGTTGGTGGGAATGTAAATTGATACAGCCACTATGGAGAACAGTATGGAGGTTCCTTAAAAAACTAAAAACAGAGCTACCATTTGACCCAGCAATCCCACTACTGGGCATATACCCTGAGAAAACCATAATTCAAAAAGAGTCATATACCACAATGTTCATTGCAGCTCTGTTTACAATAGCCAGGACATGGAAGCAACCTAAGTGTCCATGGACAGATGAATGGATAAAGAAGATGTGGCACATTTATACAATGGAATATTACTCAGCCATAAAAAGAAACGAAATTGAGTTATTTGTAGTGAGGTGGATGGACCTAGAGTCTGTCATACAGAATGAAGTAAGTCAGAAAGAGAAAAACAAATATCGTATGCTAACACATATATATGGAATCTGAAAAAAAAAAGGTTATGAAGAACTTAGGGGCAGGATAGGAATAAAGACCCAGATGTAGAGAATGGACTTGAGGACACAAGGAGGGGGAAGGGTAAGCTGGGATGAAGTGAGAGAGTGGCATGGACTTATATATACTACCAAATGTAAAATAGCTAGCTAGTGGGAAGCAGCTGCATGGCACAGGGAGATCAGCTCAGTGCTTTGTGACCACCTAGAGGGGTGGGATAAGGAGGGTGGGAGGGAGACGCAATAGGGAGGGGATATGGGAATATACGTATGCATATAGCTGATTCACTTTGTTATACAGCAGAAAGTAACACAACACTGTAAAGCAATTATACTCCAATAAAGCTGTTAAAAAAATAAATAAATGGATTGAGCCCAGGAGAGGACACCTCACCAAATCACATCTTCTGGATGACATCAGAGAGAGTCCCCCTCCTCCGGAGATTCAGAGGGTCCACATTCTGTGACCTCTGAATAATCTCTCCCAGTCATCTTCCTTAATAGAAAATGGAATTAACAGCGACCATACAAGGTAGATACGAGAAGCAAAGTGCATGAGAAATGTGAACACGTTTTGTAAAGTGTGAAGTCACTCGGAAGACAGTTGGCTTGCACAATTAGGTTTCCTTGGTTCTTCCCAGAGATCCTTTTCTCTTTGTTGCTGTTTAGGGGGAAAAAAAGTGGGATGAGTTTCCTTCCCTCTTTCATCCTTCTCCCCCAACACACAAATCCCCACACCTCCAAAATGCTGTAATTGGTAAGAAATAAGATTTAAATGTTTTTAAGATGAATTTTAGTCAATGTAAAAATTCAATCAGTGGTTTTTTTTGAGTTATAAATTGTCAAGGTTAGGTAACAAGTTGTTTTGAAATGTTGGTTTTGTTGACATAACGGTATCACACAAGTCAATTTTCTTCTTTCTAATTACTTAATTACTCCCCAAGGAGACCCCTGGTGCTCCAGATCCCTCACATTGTTACCATTGCCTAGAAAATGAGAGGAACTAGGTTGTCATCACTAGTGGATGTTTTTCTTCTTTCTTCCCTTTTTCTTATAAGAAAATGTAGGACAAGGATGTGGGCAGCTGAAAGCAAAGTCATTATCTATGCAGAAGAATGCTGATTTAACAGGTGGATTTTTATGTTTTTACATAGGAGGTGATAGGGACGTCTCCAGGCACATTTGTGACTCTTGATTAAATGACTGATCAATTACTGCAGGGTGCTACACTTATCTTTACTAAGCTGTGGGGTTTGGATTGGTCTTGTTACCATTTGAGACATTTCAGGCTGCCTCACTATTTTATTTTGTAACTTTAAAAAAAAGTTCTTGAAGATAGAGTATTCCCACTATGTAATTAGTGGAACAGGTAAGTTTTGAAAAACACATACTTTGCTGTTTAGTTGTGTGTCATTCAGAGTGATGATTCACTGGGTCTTGGGAAGTTCAGAACTGCTGATTGGGTTCACACTGAGGATTGCTTAATGCTGGAATCATGATCTGCTGATAAATCCTGACTATCCCTTTAAATATATATCATCTGTTTGCATGAGAAAAATCAGTTCAGAATTTATGCCAACTCAGCATAAATCTCTTACCTTTATCAGAGTGAAATCTTGGAGTGCTTCCCTTAGTCATGCAGGGCCATTTATGTATGTAAAATCATGGCTCACTGTTTCCCAGCAATGGGACTTCCTTGTAGAAGGAGTGTAGTGTAAGGCAAAGAGCATGGCTGTGAAGCCAAAATGGACGTAGGTCCAAAATCCAGCTCCACCCCACTATGATGCTGACTTTTGAGAGGAAGGTAAGGGAAGATGGAAATGAACGTAACAGGCTCTGGGCTTAGATGTTTTGCATATGTTATCTCATTTAATCTTCACTGCGATTCATGAGATAACTGTGAAGCTATTTTTTCAGAATAGAGGAACACATTAAGAAATTAACCAGTTTGCGTAAGGTTGCAGGGCTACTCAGGGGTAGAACTGGGCTTTTGATTCCAGGTCCATTATAGCTGTGGTAGACAGAATAAAGCCCCCTTAATCCTAAGGGGATTACAAAAATTAATACAAAAATTAATAGAAAATTTTTAGAAGTTTTTCACACTTAATCTCCAGAACCTATGAATAAGTCACTAAAGTTTTTCACACTTAGTCTCCAGAACCTATGAATAAGTCACTCTGCAAAGTGGAATGAAGGTTGCTAATCAGCTAACCTTAAAATGGGGGATGCTACCAAACTATTGGGTGGGCCCAATGTAATCACACATTAAACCTGGAAGAGGGAGGCAGGAGAGGAGGTCAGTTGACAGTTGCTGGGTCTAGAGATGGGTTAAGGAGTGCAAAGGCCAAAGAATGCAGGCAGGCTCTCGAAGCTGGATGAACAAGGAAATAGATTCCCCTCTAGAGCCTCCAGAAAGAAACCTCGCCCTGCTTACACCTTGATCTTAGCCTAGGGAGAGCCATTTTGGACTACTGGCCTACAGAACCATCCGATAGTAAATTAGTATTGTCTAAGCCACAGATGTGTGGTAATTTGTTGAAGTGGCCATAGAAAGCTAACACAATAGCCGGGTCCCCCGTGCTCTTTGCATTAAACTGTACAGCCTCTTGCAAGAAGGTTCAGAGAGCAGGAAAGACTGGGACTCAGATGACTTTGCTGGTGGCCCATGAGGAGCAGGATAGAAGGCAAACATTTGTAAATACTCAGTGTCTATGCTAATACATAATAATTGGAGAATTTTTGGTCCCAAAGTTCGCAGATTACCATGAGCTATTCATTGATGTCTCTCTTCCTTATCCATCAATTCACAAGTAAGGTTTGAATGTTTGTTATGTATCCATGTAACTCTGTGCATCTTTAAAATCTTTTTGAAAATGTGATGTGGGCTGCAGGCATTGAGGTGCATCCCTGCTTACTGCTACCCACAGCCTGGAGGAGAAAGCCCAGGGTGACTCTGAGGAGTGGAAGGGGTCTGGGGTAACAGGACGCTGTACTTCACTGATTTCCCCAAAATCAAGTAGAGCAGAGAGAACCATCAGCTGCAGAGGAAAGATTAACGGCTTCTTGGAGAAGAATATTTTTGTACTTTATCCAAAGTAAAATCCCACTGAAATGACTTCAGGTTACTGTTCTGTGAAAGACAAAGGACAAAGTTATAGAATGCTCCTTTGCTGAATAAGAGAAGGTGACATCTATTATATCATGCATTTTTATAGCTGAAGTGCTCATTTTATGGCTTTGGCATTTTTTTCAACATAGACGTATTTGGGATGGGATCATTTTTTGTCTATAGGAAAGTGGAAAGGATTAATTAAGTCTGTAATTGCTTAATAACAAAAATTAATAGAAATTTTAATAAAAGTACAATCATAACAGGATTTAAATCCATTGTCATTTCTCCTCATAACTTTATCCTAAATAGTTTATAATAATGAAGAAGAAACTATAAAAGCTTGACTTTAGTTTTAGCACTAGCACAATACCTGGCCCTGAGTAGGTCCTCAGTGAATACTTGTTATAAGAATGAAGGACGAATGAATGGGTTTGGTGCAGTAATTGTTATCTATTTCCAATATGAATATTTTAGAGTTGTAGATATTGATATCAAAATATACAAACTATATACAAAAATGATAAATGTCATACATATCAATTTTCTGCCACTTTGATTAGAAAGTGAAGATTTCATAAGCAAATGCTTACCTATCATGAATATTTACAAGTGGAGAACATATATTGGTGCAATGATTATTCTTTAGTATAAACCTGACTGAAAACGTAGCAACTGGAGTGCAGTCAATTCCTAAAATTCCTGCTTCTGAAAATTCAGAGTTTAAAAATACATATTGTTAACTTTCAGGTTTAGGCTCTGGATTTGTATAACTGGGCTTACGTTTCTGCTGCCTGGCGTGGGTGAACAGTGTGCTTTGTTGAACAGATCAGAGTTCCTTTGTGAAAGGGCTGAGCCTGGGATTGGTTAATCACATAGATTCACACACATTTTCGTCTTTGGTACCCTGAACACTAATAATGGTGGGATGAATACTGATAAATATTAGAGACCAGGTTTTCTGTTTGAAAATCAGCATTGCTCTGGTGAAAGCATTGCTTTGTATTAGCTGTCCCTTAGAAGTGTGGTCCCCAAACCCCTTTATCCCAGAAGACAGGTGGCTTGTTGTTTGGTCATGTCTAGTGGTGACACTGTGTTTTGGCAGTGCTGTACTTTGGGGGCAGGATGTGAAGCGATTAACATTTTTGGATGATGGATCGTTACCTGGATTAGGTACTCCGATATTGTTGACTTTTCAATCTATTTTTGTGTGTTGAGTATGAAGTCCTACAGAATTGTTTTTGACTTGTAATAATGGCGGCCAATACTTTTGAGCGCTTCCTGTGTGCCCACAAGACACTGAGGCAAGTACTTTATAGCCATTATTAGATTTAATTGATTGAATCCTCCCTCACAATAACTTTCCTCATTTTACAGAGGTAAAAAAGTAAGTCTCGTTTAAATAATATTCCCAAATTCATACAACTAGAATACTGTGCAGTTAAGGTTCAAATCCACAGTGCTTG
This sequence comes from Eubalaena glacialis, assembly GCF_028564815.1. Classification (NCBI taxonomy): domain Eukaryota; kingdom Metazoa; phylum Chordata; class Mammalia; order Artiodactyla; family Balaenidae; genus Eubalaena; species Eubalaena glacialis. The sequence goes on along the minus strand of NC_083732.1, from coordinate 11,354,123 downwards.
ACTTCAAGTCCAACCATTTAACACCATTTGTGTTTGTTGTTTTACTTTTTAAGTTTTCTTGCAATAATGTTCTGGCATATGCCCTTACCCTTGACTGAAAACGAAAGTATTAAGATCTAATACGACTTTAAAGCATTTCTGGTAGAAATTTAACTAAGATATGAATACATACATTTGGACTTTTAAAAGAAGGATATGTTAAGACTGAAAAAAGCAGGCAGTACTAGCCTGCTGTCTCCTTCTGACACTAGATTGTATGAAAGTGACATTTGTTGGACAGTGTGAGAAAACACCTGTTTTTCCTTATTCCATTTACTGGCTCTTGCACTCACTCACTTAATGGCTTAGCAGAGGATTTGAGGTTCACTGTGTGTCCACACTGTCCTTTGTTCAGATACAGTAGAGAACAGGACGGATCATGCCGGACCCTGTCTGTCTCTCTCTCTTCCTTTTTTAACATACACAAAGCTGTATATGTTAATGTATACAATTTGATGAATTTGGAGATAAGTATACATCAATGAAACCATCACCACAACCTGTGCCATAAACATATCCATCACCTGCAAAAGTTTTCCCACCCTCTTTATTTATTATTGTTATTAAGAACACCTAATATCTACCCTCTTAGCAAATTTTTAAGTGTATAATACAGTATTAACTAGAGGCACTATGGTGTACAGTAGATCAGTAGGACTTATTCATGTGGTGTTACGGAAATTTTGTATCTTTTGACTAATACCTCTCTGTTTTCCTCTCCCCCATCCCCTGTTAACCACCATTCTACTCTCCTCTATGACTGTTGGAGATTCTTCATATAAGTGATATGACATAGTATCTGTCCTCCTGTATCTGGCTTATTTGACTTAGCATGATTTCTTCTAGGTTCATTCATGTTGTCACAATGGCAGGATATCCTTCTTAAGGCTGAATAATATTTCATTATAAGTATAAACCACATTTTCTTTATCCATTTGCCCATCGATGGACATTTAGGTTGCTTCTATGTCTTGGGCTATTATGAATAATGCTTTAATGAACATGGGAGTGCAGATATCTCTTTGGGATCCTTATTTCAATTTTTTGGGATATATACCCAGAAGTGGAATTGTGGGATCATATGGTAGCTCTATTTTTAATTTTTGAGGAACTTCCATACTGTTTTTTATAGTGGCTGCACCAATTTACATCCCCACCAGCAGAGTACAAGAGTTCCCTTTTCTCTTTTCTCCACATCCTTGCCAACACTTGGCTATTTTTTTAATATATATATATATAATAGAGGTGTGAGGTTATATCTCATTCTGGTTTTGATTTGCATTGCTCTGATGATTAGTGATGTTGAGCACCTTTTCATATACCTGTTGGACATTTGTATGTCTTCTTTAGTAGAATGTCTATTCAGTTCCTTTGCCCATTTTTTAATCAAGTTATTTGGTTTTTTGCTATTGAGTTGTCAGAGTTCTTTATAGATTTTGAATATCAATGCTTTATCAGATATATGGTTTGCAGATATTTTCTCCCATTCTGCTTTTTCATTTTATCAATTGTTTCCTTTGCTGTGCAGAAGCTTTTTAGTTTGGCATAATCACACTTTTTATTTCTGCTTTTGTTGCCTGTGCTTTTGGTGTCCTATCCAAGAAATCTTTGTCAAGAAGCTTTTCCTCTGTGTTTTATTCTAGGGAAGACTACCTCTTGACACAAAGACTAATGAGCAGGCTGAGTGTCACACCTTAATCTTTTAGAAAACTTGTAAAAATTGATTCAAGATCACTGTTTTCAAAAGGAAAATCATGTTGAAGGAACCTGGAATCAAAGGGAAAGGATACTTTCACCCTCTGGGAATCAATTAAAGATAGTTTAGTGTGTTTCCCATTTTAACAATCTTTCCTAAATGGATTCTGCAACTTGTTGTGTGTCACTGCTGCAGTTATTATTGCACTTAGAGAAGCAGCATTAAATATTGTGTGAAAAAGTGTTACAGACAGTTCAAATGTTACTTGATGTAGCAAAATGTAGGTGTTTCTGATATATCTCTTGAATGCTTTCAGGTCTATAGTGAACTTTCAATCTTGCTTTGGATTTTAATGACCTTTTTCACATGGACAAAGAATCTCAGTCCTGTATGTAGGATGTGTAACTTTGCCCTTATTTCTTTGTAGGCATACATGCAACTTCTTTCACTATGCATGCAGTGTATGTGTGTGTGAATATATAAATGTATAAATATATGTGTGTATATATGTGTATATATTTCAAACTAGTTCTCCCCTTTTTGCTTGTCAGTGTGTTATACCATATGGTATAGAGCATCACGCCAAAAGATAAAAATATTCCTAGAACATATGAAATCACCAGTCAACTGAAGAAGGGTAAAGACTTTTGACCACAGCATTTGTGACTCTGATGCATTTGTGGGCCATAGCATACTGGCTTAATACCCCAATTCTAAAAACAGGACATATTTTGAAGTTAAAGTGGCTCTTACTTTTTAAGGGAAGGAATCCAAAAGTAAAGTCTTTAAAATTTTTATTTTTCTAGAGGCATTGATTCAAATAAGTGTTTTCTTTCTATGTTGAAATTCTCCATATGTATTTACAGAACTTTCCCCTCTTATTTTAATCTCTAGATTTACCGTACAGGGAGACATTGGAGATGGAACCCACTCCATTGGTGGATGGAGTCTTTTGGTTGTAAATAATACAACCACTACACAGTTTTTTCTAACTTATTCCATGGATGGGATGTTTCAACCAAAAAAGAAAGGTACAGAAGATCAAATCCTACAGTATTCCTAGGGACCATGGAATAAAGTCATAATAACAATGTGACTCAAGGCTGTTTAAGCCCCAGCAGTAAGCAATAAAGGGTCTGCAGATGGTCTACGATAATGCCTTATTGTGCTACTCAGACTTTACTCATTTTACATCTCAAGTAGATTCAGGTTCCTTTGTGCCATATTGAATATTGTATTCAACTACTTAATTAAACAAAAATAGGGGAAAAACTACAGCAGTTAATTTCCTAGCCAAGGATTGAATATATTTTTTACTAGAGACATAAACTATCACATAAAATAGAAGCAGTGCCATTGCCATGAAATTTCTGGGTAGCAGTTCTGTAAATAGTTCTCATGTTATTTGATGAAGATCCAATCTTAATTTCTCATCTCTTCACTGATTATGATACTTATTCTTTTGTATTTAATCAGCTCTCCTAGTTGTCTTTTTTTTTTTTTTTTACAAAATGGCCCTACCTGGGCTTGATTTTTACAGGGTGGATCTATAATAGAATAGTCTTGCTAGACTGCATCTTAGCAATGCCATTCTTCATTTTATGATTTATGTTTGCATTCTGCAGTATTGTAGTTAACTTCTTGGACAGTGGTTGCCTTACCTTGAGACAAACATAGATCTCAAAAATGTTCAAGCAAAAGTCTTATTCCTGAAACATCTACATATTTTATTTGTTCTTGTGCTTTTCCCTGTGTTGACTAGAGATCTACTATAGAGAAGTTTCTTTAGTCCCAAATATAAGTTAATGAAGTTGAGTAGGTAGGTACAGATGTTCTTAATTACATTGCCTTGGAAGATATATGAAAATTGCCTTCCGCTTTATAGGCAACTATAATATTTTTAAAGGGTTAGTCTTTCCTCTTCTAGAAGCCAAAGTGACTGATTCATGTCAGTTTTCTCAATCTGCTTTAGTGGGACTAAGATAACTCAATCCCTCTTTGAAACTCTATATTTGTACTCTTTTAAGACAGTCATATTTGAGAAGAAATTCTGGCCAAATAGAACCAAAAGCTGAAATAATGTCTGTTTTTGGACTTTAAAAATTGTTACTGTCTTATAAAAAAGAACACATAACTGGAGTCTCAAGCACTTTGTTTCTATGATAGGGTAAGAGGGCCTTTAAGTATTTTAGGATGACTCAGATTTGTAGGACATCTCATGACCTGTGTAATAAATTCAGAATAATGCTAGGTTACTTAATCAGTTAAAATTGATCATTCTTTGTCAATAACTTTGAACAATGACAGGTTTCTAACTGTATTTAAGATATACATAGATTTATTTTCAAATACACCCCCTTCCTTAGAACTGATTATTATCAATAAAGGAAAAAACAAGGAAGAAACATGCAGGGGTGTTGTTTCTGTCTGTCACAGGGTGACTTTATTTATTTATTTATTTATTTTTAACATCTTTATTGGAGTGTAATTGGTTTACAATGTTGTGTTAGTTTCTGCTGTATAACAAAATGAATCAGCTATACGTATACATATATCCCATATCCCCTCCCTCTTGCGTCTCCCTCCCACCCTCCCTATCCCGCCTCTCTAGGTGGTCACAAAGCACTGAGCTGATCTCCCTGTCACAGGATGACTTTAGAAAATGACTAGAATTTTGACTATGTCCAAAGCACGCTTTTCGCAGGGTCTCTGAAGCCTTGGTGGGATCAAGAGAAGAAGAATCCATAGCAGCGCGTGCTTTGCTTTTCCAACTGCTGTTTCCAAACTTTCATTAGGATGCTACAGTTAGAATATGTACTAAGTATACTAAGTATGTAGTATGTACATACTTATAATATGTATCCCTATTCAAAGAGAACAAGGATCATGATATTTATGAAATCAGCAATAAAAATGAAACTCCCCCAGAAGAAGAAATGGCATGATAACATTTCTCACTGTCTCTGAGCCTCCGTATTCTCATGTATAAATAAGGAAATCAGACTAGATAATCACTAAGGAAATAATGTGATTCTACCAGGACACTGACATTCTCAAATTAACCCCCCAAACTACATATATTTCAGCTCTACAGAGGGTACCCCTTCTCAAACACAGCAAGTCTCTTTCTGACTCCATGACCATACCCTTCTTTCTGCTCTTTTAGTCCCAGTGTAAAAGCTCCATCTCTCTGGAGATTTTCCAGATCTTTCCCAGGCAGAGTTCACTGTCTCCTCCTCAGCCTCTCCCAGCACCTCAGAATTCACCTCACAATGTATCATAATTATCTGTGAATATGCATCGCTCCTCAGTCAGTGTGTCAGCAACTAGTATGAGAATCAGTCTGCTTTTCGTTCATCTCTGTGTCCTTAGCACCTAGAAAAAAAAGTGTCTGGTGCATTGTGGGCAGCCAATAAGTAATACATTAATAAGTTAAAAATAGGACTTAGAGAATCATTGCTCATCATAATATGGAATAAAAAGGCTGTGGACGATTTTCTTTGTAGTCATGATTGGTTCACAGAATGCTGAGAAACCTGACATACAATGTTGACTATGAAGGGCATGACCCATGATTCCACCTGAGTCAGAGCTAAGCCAGTTATTGGGAATTCCCCTTAGACATTTATAAACTATAAGAATAGTCTCAGGGCCCAACATAGAAGGATCACAAGACCCTGAATCCCAGAGTAAGCTCAGGGCCATGAAAACCATATCATTCCTGAAGACTCAAACACTGTTTCTGAGAATTAAAACAGAGTTGTTTGAACGGGATTGAATAAGGACATTTGGAAATTGAAGCATGTCCCCATAACTCAGAGCAGAGACAAGAAGGCCATCTCAAGAAAAGTCAGCTGAAACTCTTGGCACAAAAATGGAATAGAAGAGAGTGAGGTATTTGACCATTTATTTTTGTTCAGAATACTTCAGATTGGCAATATGGCAGAATGATTAGGGCTTTAGAACCAGAGAGATGAGGAGTTTAAATACTAGCTCTGCTACTTATTTGAGGTAAGACTTTTCACAAGTTATTTTACCTCTGGAGATAGAAGTAGTTTTGGAGGCAGGCAGATGAGTTTGAAAAGGTTTCATTGCTCAGACTCTTGAAGGAAAGCAGGTGTTCACTATTCAGTCAATAGTTGTTGACCTCCTACAGTATGGAAAACCCTGAGTAGAAAGCAGAATAAGATACCATTTTTACCTCCAAGGAGTTTATAGTTGAGTTAGGAAGACATGTCCAAATAGGTCCCAGTCTTTAAATTTCACACTTTCCTACTCTATTAATTCCATATTGCTTAACACCTATATTTGTCATTGTGTACACTCTTGTTTCTTTCACATGACCCTTACGGCTGTGATTTGCACTGGGAGGAAAAGTTGAGGCTACTAAGGTCAACTGTGACTACTGACATGAATTTCTCAACAATCACCAAGGCAAAGAAATGGATTTTCCACCCAAATCCCTATTCTTAAATCAGGAGTCTTCCCTTTCATGTGTTCTTTTCAGTTCAACGCAACAAAGATGTATTGGCTACCTACAGAGATAAAAGTTTCTGTCCTCAAGGAACCCAAAAATCTATAGAAATATACAAATAATCCAGCAGTTCCATTACACCGTGTGATAGGTAATCAGGATAGAACGAAGCCACAGAAAAGCAAGCGTTGATGATGGGGCTAGGTTAGAGAAATTCTTAGAGTAAAAACTACTGGACTTGGTATTGGATTGCACGTGGCTAGAGGGAAGGAGAAGGGGAGGGTGTAAGGATGACCCTTAGGGTGCTGGTCTGAGTGACTGTAACTGGGTCACTTGACAAGATAGAGACTGTTGAGGAGGACAGGGTTTGGGGCTAAGGGGATGAGTCCACTTTATTGGACATTGTGAATGTGCAGTATCTGGGATACCGTGTGGTAGTATTATCTTTGGCAGTTGTATCCATGGACATTATTTTTTTCTTCAGTTCTACCTTCATGATTTTTATTGGTAGAAGGGACAGAGTGACCGGTAGGTTAGTAGAAATAGCTGCCAGGTCAGGACAATTCTCCCAGCTGTCACATCTTCACCAGCATCTCATGTGACATATAAATGTTATCTGTGGGCAGTCAGATAGTTGAGTCTTAAGTTCAGGAGAGACGTCTGATTGTAGAGATAAATGTGCAAGTCACTGGCATATAGATAGAGAATGAAGGCAATGTGAGTAGATGAGATTAAAGGGGGAGTGTAGAAATGAAAGAGCAGAGGACCAAGGACTGAGCCTTGGGCACTCCCACATTCAGAATTTAGGCAGAAGAGGACTGAGAAGGGACAATTAGTGAGGTAGAGGAAGACCTTGAGTGTGGCATCCAAGTGAAGAACGCACAAGTGACGGGAAGACAGACTGGTGAACTGTGTCAGATGCTGCTGACAAGTAAGATGAGGACCAAGAGGTGACTTGAATTTATTGATATCAAAATTGTTGCTGATCTCAATGGTAGAAGTTTCTGTGGGGTGGTAGAGCTGAAAACTTGTTAGGAGGAGGCTTAGTGGAAAATGGAAGGAGTGAAATTGAAGGCAGTGACTGCAGATAATCTTCAAAAAGTTTTGTTGGGGAAGGAATCAGAAATGGGACAGTAGCTGGTGGGGCACATTCAATTAAGGGCAAGTTGTTTTGGGTTTTTTTTTAGATTTATATAAGAGAAATGACAACATGTTTGAATACAAATGGGAATGATCCTATAGAAAGAGAAAATGATGATATAGACCAGAAAGGTGAGAATTTCCAGAGAGAATTCCTTGTGTTAATGAGAGGGATAGTGTATTAGTCAGGGTTCTAGAGAGAAGCAGAACCAATAAGATGAGTGTGTGTGTGTGGTATATAATATATATTTTCTATGTAATATATAGAATATATACAAAACATATATATATTATATATATGTAGAGGGGTCAAAGGGGAATGTTCTGAGGGCATCACACCCCTTGTTCCTATCACTCCCGGGGCCAGTTTCACTCCTGACTTCAGTTATGTGAGCACATTCCCCTTTAGCCGAAGCAGGTTGGGTTTCTGTCACTTGAAGTTGAAAAAGTCCTGCCAGTTGGGCAGGAAACATAAAGAAAAAAGGGGAAGGACCCAAATGACAAAACTTCTACTCTCCAAACAAATGGTTCTTAATTCCCAGTGTATCAGAATTATCAGAATTAAAGTGTATCAGTTTTTTTAAAAAATGATACTCAGATCCCATCCCTGAGATTCTGATTCATTTGGTGAAGACTAAGGAAGTTGTTTTCAAAACTCCCCATAAAATCCAATCTTCAAGCTGGGTAGAGAATGATAGTTCTAAATCCTCTCAACTAAGGTCTTTAGTGACAGCTTCAAATTATTTAGATGCTGCAAATTAATCTTTGAATTAAATGATCAATTAATTTTTGGATTACGTCTGCCTGCTACTGGGAGATTTATGGGGGAAAGAAGAGGTGTTCAGATTTCCCCTGGATACATTTTATAGCTCTAGGGCCCAGCCACATGTGGAGCCCGAGGAGACCGGCGCTGTCCTGTGGGGTCCTGCACAGCATAGGAGTGACCCCAGGGGGCCGGGCACCGTGTGGACAAAGGTGTGGCTGCCACTCTCCAGGAGCTCACCCTGGGGTTTTTTTTGTGTGTTATTGTTTGTTTCATGTTTATTGTGAGGAGTATATTGGTTTTAGATTTATGGTTCAGTAGTTTTATTCTTTATGGTAGTTGAACACTTTATTGCAAATTAAGGCTCCTTAAATAATCGGTGTGTAAAGTATGCCCTTTTAATAGGCATTTACAACAGGGCAGTAGAATATACTAGAAAGAGCTTTGGTCTGTGTGTCAACAGAGCTGTGCTCGAGTTCTATTCCCATCCTATCTCAGCTCTGAAATTCAGGGCAAGTTTCTCACCCTTATTGTGCCTTAGGGTCCCCATCTGTGAACTGAGGGGCTCTAAGATCCACCTCAGCCCTAAAACTCTATGACCTAAGCCGTAGTTTTTTTCCCCCAAATTATATGTTGTGATACAGAACTGTTATTTTTTTTGGTTTTATGACACTGTTGGCCTCACCTGTGGCTTATTTTCACTCCTTGTTATTGGAGTATCGCATGGTGGCCAGTGGAAAACGTGAATTGTCTTGACGACAGTCTGCTTTCCAACTTTCCAGTGTGGTTTTTAGGGATGCATTGTGGTGAAAAGGGAGGGCGTCTGTTCACAGAACAATGTCATTGACCATACTAAACAATAAAGATGGGGTAAAGAAGAATGGGAGGAACACTGGTTCTTGCTGGACTTCTGAAAGGAAGGAGAGAGCACTGTTTCTGTGTTGTTCTGGGAAGACTTCAGGGAGGAGGTGGTGATTGACCCAGTGTTTGCAGGATGAGCTGGATCTCAGTCTTCAGGGAGAACAAGACTTTCCCTTGTGCGCTTGGCTGGGGTGGTGGGATGACAGTGGAGGCATGGGCCAGCCAGGATGGATGATATTTGAGGGATGGAGGGAGCAGATCAATTTGCCTTGGAGGAACAGAAGGAAAGACTGGAAATACAGAAAGTGCAAACTGCATGCCAGCAGTTGACACTGTGGTGAAATGCAATGGATGGAGCACATTTGAGTATTAATATTTAAATCTTTTTTTAACTTTTTATTTTACATTGGAGTACAGTTGATTAACAATGTTGTGTTAGTTTCATGTGTACAGCAAAGTGGTTCAGTTATACATATACATGTATGTATTCTTTTTCACATTCAAATATTAATATTTAAATCTTTTTATGAAAGGTTGAACAATTAAAATGTAATGGGAAATGGAGACTTAGCAGGGGTTAAAATAGTCTTTAGAAAAAGGGAATAAAAATGGCGTTTGTACATCCCTTGGAGGACAGGCAGAGGATGATGTGAAGGTAGTCTGCTTCTGGGCTCTCTACTTTTGTGTATACTTCATAAACTTTTAATCTAACAGTGATATGCCTGAGAAGTGCTTGGGTGCCAAGGAGTCTGTCCTCTCTCCTCTTTTACAGTCTTCCAACCCTTACTGAATCTTACCATTGTCTCAAGGTATAAAAACCTCTTTGGTGGAGAGAAGAAAGTGAAGATTCAAAGTGTTTGTGTTTGTCAAGACTGCTTTAATCAAGGCACCGTACCACCCCCTCCTATGCATTTCTTACGGGATTCGATTCCAATTTGACTTTTTAAATTTAATAATGTATTAAAATGTGCAAGGCATTTAATTTGTTTTGTTGAATTGAGTGCTGCTAACGATTTTATAATTTAATGATAGTTTAACCCAGAAGAACGTGTTTAACAGAGTATGATGGTCATGATCATTAAAAACAATATTTAAAATTTTAATATACATAATACTTTTTGCAGAAATGTATAATGGGGTGACATGAAAAAACTGGTGTGTAGCTAATACTTCTGTGCAACTAACCTCATACAGTTTGTAGTCTGTTTTGGAAAATCCACCAGGCATTAGAACCACTCAAAGGCAGGTGATTCTTTTATTGCGGAATTTGTTTTGATTTGGTTTGATTTTTCAAATGGTCAAGTCAGGCATTTGGTTATATCTAAAATCAAACAAATCTTTGAATTCAAGCATAGCCAATTGTATAAACTTAGATAAATTACTTAACTTCTCTGGGCCTCAGTTTTCTCCTAAGTAAATAATACTTACTTGGGGATAATAAGACATATCACAGTTTTGACCTAGGGAGTAAATGAGGTATGGTGTTAAATGCTTAGTACAGTTTCAGGTACATGGAAGACTCTCAGTCAGTGGATTCGCTTTCGCGCTCTCATTATATGTAGGAAACTCAAGTTGATTGTAGATCAATCATTAATTTAAATATGGCTTTGAAAAGTAACCTCACTTGGAAAATTATCACAGAAAAAAAGGTGAATACATTAGTTTTTAAAAAAATAAACTAAAGATTGGAAACGCATCAGAAGAGCAAATTACAAAATAATTGCTCCTGGAAATATAAATAATACCTCTTATTTCTCCTCTGCTATTTTAGATTTTTGTACGTTGTTAATATCTATCTATCTACTTGCCTTCTACCTACCAGTTTATTAATGTAAGAAATATCCGAAAAACATTTATTATTCACTAATAATTATAACAGTGAATAATAAAGTGGGGAGGGAAGTTTTTGGAGGGAAGAATGCTGTGGAGTCTTTTGGTTAATTTAGGTTCATAAGATTAATGCATACAACAGTTCTCTGAAAGATGATTGGAAGGATTTGAACTTTTACGTGAATAATGGCCACCAAAACTAGTTTCCTCTCAAAAAGGATATGAACTATTAAAATAGATGCCTTTAGTACTGTGCAAACTTGTGCTATAGTAAACAGTTGGTAGCCCTGATCACTGCGTCATTTAACCAAGGTTTCAAATGCAGTATGAAAATAAGTGAAGTATCGTACTTTTTTACCTATTTGTGTTATCTTCTCAAGCTAATTCCACCCAAGTATTAGTAATTCATTGTCTTAATTTCCTGGCATGTAAGTTATTATCAGTGTTACAGAAATTCTAGAAATTTGGTGGGGGGTTAATTATTTGGTTAATATAAGTAAAATTGACCATTAAACATGTAGCTGAAGAGGTGTCTGAAAAGAAAATCAATACGATCACTCATGAACAGGTAAGTTTATTCTCATATCGTATCGAAAATAATTGTAATACATCCCCAGTGACCCTTTCCAGACTTCTGTAGCTTTACAAATCATTCTTTAAATGAGGTAAAATTGCAACTATAATATCCTTCTTGATGCGCTAAAAAATCTACTGTAGTAGGTTTTTGAGCTGTAATTAGGATAACTACCATACTGTGTGACTCTCCATAAGCTGAATGTATATGTTCTGTGCTATCATTTATAACAGTTTGTGCAAACTAAAGAAATTTTCACATTTGAAAAATTTGGAAAGCAGTTCAGAATCTCAACTTTGGAACATGCCTGTCTTTCTCATTTCCCGCCTTCCTCATAAGCCCTACATTTCTTCTCACCGTGGAAAATGCATAGGAACGAACGGGTTGAAGACAGTACTGTACACAGTTCACACGAGGTCCTGTGAAGAAGATGGGACCACATCTTCAACCATATGGAGTGCTGGAATTTTTGGGAACAACCCAAAATGGTAATCTGAAGTCTTATTTAGGAAACAAAACTTGTGTGACTAGAAATAGACCAACCTCTAAATATATTCTGGTTTATGTGCATTCGGGTAGAAACCACATGTCACTAAGTAGGGTTTTAGGTGGTCAACAGAGAGCAGGCATATTTTTTTACCTAAAAAAATGTGTCCACCAGTCCAGGAACTGATTATACTCTTTTCTAATTTGATCATTTCAAGTCTTTTCTAACCTAGTGACAAATCTGTACTTATATATACATATTTTTAAATATTGTCAATCCCTTTGAGGAAGTGAGTGTTCATTTTAAGACAATTTTGATCATGAATTTTGACTTCAGAAATCTCATTTCTACATTTTAATTTGTTTAAACATCATACCAAATATTCTGTGAAATATTGATCCTCTCTTGGGCTTACACAGCTGAAAATAAAGTTGTAAACTATTGGAATTTTTATATTTTTCCCCAAATAATCCATGTTACCTATGATATGCAGCTATGATAGGGTGGATTCAGATCTCTAGACTTTCAGTCATTAGTATCTTTCTCATTTATTAGCTGCTTCCTCTTAAAGCAAATGATTGAACCACTCTGAAATTGTGTCCTTGTTCATAAAATAAAGATTTTTGTATTTCATGATCTCTCAGACCTATTTCAGGTCTGAATTTCCATTTTCATAAAAGTCTGATATTCTTTACTCATATTATAGTTTGATCATTTTCCATATTTTTTCTTACAAATCATTGACCTGTCAGCCTCTGTTTGCTAGTTCTTATAATTTGGCATATGGTTGTTCTTTGTTGCTGACTGTTTTTTTTTTTTTTTCTAGTACATTTCTTGTGCAGTTAATGGATAAAAAGGGAACCCACTGGGATTTATTTTTGTAAAATAATGTAAAAAGTATAGATATTTAGAGATGTGAGTGATTGTAAACAGCATCAAGCCCATCCACCAAAAAGAAGAAAAGTGATGGCAGAATTGTTCAGGATCTTGATTTTGGTTTAGAGGGAGGATCTACGAATTCAGAAATGAGCAGGTTGATGACCTGATCACACATTTTATCATGTATACCCCCTTTTAGCTGTGACATCAGCAGTAATGTTTGTATTCTGATTAATCACTCGTTGTGACATTTAAGAATAAATCTTTGGGGACTTCCCTGGTGGCACAGTGGTTAAGAATCCGCCTGCCAATGCAGGGGACACGGGTTCGAGCCCTGGTCCGGGAAGATCCCACATGCCGCGGAGCAACTGAGCCTGTGCGCCACAACTACCGAGGCTGCGCTCTAGAGCCCGTGAGCCTCAACTACTGAAGCCCACAGGCCTAGAGCCTGTGCTCTGCAACAAGAAGCCACCACAATGAGAAGCCAGCACACCCCTGCTCACCGCAGCTAGAGAAAAGCCCGTGCACATCAACGAAGACCCAACACAGCCAAAAAAAAAAAAAAAGAGAGAATAAATCTTTGATTCTGGTGAGCTACAGCAATTCCAGATTTCTGTAGTCAGGGCTCCAGTTCCTTCCTCCATCACTGGGTCTGACCAGGCTGGGAGGTCACCCTAAGACTTACTGAACTTCCTCCACCTTCCCACCAAGGTGATTTGGTGAATTCCTTGGTCAGCACTGGGGCTTGTCTTCCTATAGATGGTCAGGATTGCCTGATGCCCCAGATGGGAGGCAACATAGTGTGACAGAGCAGGGACTGAGGGTTCTGCCTTTAATCTGGTAGGTGACATTGATCTCTTAGCCTCATTGTTTTAAAATGTGGGTTTGTTTTAGTATTATTCAGGTGTGGTGAATAATACCACACCGGGGGAGGGGGCGGTGGGCACACAAGGAAGCAACCAGCATTGGTCAGAGGTAGAGAGAGCAAGGGAAAAGCATGAGGAAGGGAGTTTATCGTGGTTTCAGAGGAAACAACAGCAAAGCAGGGCAAAGCAGGCTTAGGATTGGCTAGTTAGAATGATTTCAGCAGGCTCCGGGGCGTAGGGGCTGTTGCTAGTTGTCTGGTGCCTGGCCCTGGGGTGATTAGGGCAGGGGGATAGTCACCCAGATTGTGAGAATCCAAGATAAAAGAGGTGGTTCGAGCTGTGGGCTCTGGAGTAATTGGTTTGCACATGAGAGTCATGCTTGCAGGTAAGCTGTCTGTTATCTCTAGGAATTGGCTACCCCAGAGAGAGGCAGTCCCTTCAGTGTCAGCAAGTCCCCAGAAGTCAAAGCATCAAAAATATAGAGTAAAAAGACATGCTTTATACACTCACTAGCCTTAGAATTCTTCATTTGAAATAAACACCAATATAAGTAATTATATCATTACTAATGTAATGTTTGTAATAATACTAATATTATTAATGGAAGCAGTACTGTGGTCTATTCATTATTTCATTGTATTCTCGCTACAATGAGGAATGATGTATAAATTATTATATACTTTTTACAGCTGTAAAATATGGAGATGGGGTTTACTTGCCAAGTTTACACAGCGAGTCACTGTGTCTGTACTTCCCTGCTCATTATATTTTAAAGTAAAAGCAAGGAAGAGCAGAATTACATTTATTGAGTATCGAATATGTGTCAAATGTATTCTTAGGTGCTTCCGTATATTATGTTATTAAATATTAAAGAGATAAAAATTCTTTATAACATTCTTTAAAAAGAAATTATTATGCCCATTTTACAGATGAGAAAAGTGAAATCCGCAAAAGTTAGGACAGTTATTTCAAGGCTACATAACTAATATGTGGCAGAACTGAGATCTGCCCTGGCTGAGTCTGCAGGACCAAGGTAGCAAATGAATCTTATCTCGAGCATCTCTTTCAGTTGATTGATGGAGGCTACCTGAAGCAGTGTGGAGAAGGATTTGGAAGCTGTGTCTGGGCTCCTTGGGAAAGAGTATCACATTTAGTGAGCGATCTTTGTCACAGGAGTGAGGCGAGGGAGCAGCGCCCAGCCATGTATTTCTCATCCTTGAAGTAAACTCTGTCTCATGTCCCTTTCAACTCCACAAACCTATTATTCTAGATAGCCATGGAAATAGGTAATGTCAGCTTGCCTTCCCCTGAAAGCAGAACCTGAGACAGAGGCTTGTGTGCAGGTAGTTAATTTAAGAGTGTGACCCCAGGGAGCAGGAGCAAAGGATGGGGAAGGAGGGGAAGCCAGTACAAGGGTGAGTTTTGGAGTTGGCCACCATTGGTACTGAATTTAGTGTGACCTCAGAAGCGTCATGAGGACTCTCCCCCCATGGGAGGATCATAGGGGCAAGAAACATTTAGCATAGTCTCCCGTGCCTTACTGGACCGGGGCAGTTCTGTGAGTGTTAACTCCTCCGTACTGCCAGGTGGCACACGTGTGGGTGTGCAGGGGGCTTCTAGGGTGTCCTCTGCTCTAGTCACTTAAGGTCAGGGGTAGAAAGTAGGAACGGGCAGTGCAGCTTGGTGAAATACTGCTGAGATGCACCCAGTGAGGCTGGTAAAGCCTGCACTGAACTTGATCAGCTCAGTCGTGGCTGGGGTGAGCAGTGGACTGAGAGGACCTTGAAGTGGTGCCGAGGTGAACACTGAGCATGGTTGATGTCTGTACCTCCCTCGGGCCTGGGGAGACTCCAGGACCTCGATAAAGGCTATAATTATGCTAGGAAAATACTAATACCCTGTTGTCTTAAGTACTTCCTGAATTTTCCCTCTCTCTATCCTTTTCCTGACTGATAGAAAGTTGGGCTTATAAATATCAGTCTGTTTATAAGAGAGCAAGTATGTTGAGCATTAGTAATTCTATTTTGTTGACTATCTATTATGTGCCAGCCTCTGTACTAGACTCCATAAGCCCACTCAATCTTTTTTTTTTTTTAACATCTTCGTGGAGTATAACTGCTTTACAATGGTGTGTTAGTTTCTGCTGTATAACAAAGTGAATCAGCTACATATACATATATCCCCATATCTCCTCCCTCTTGCGTCTCCCTCCCACCCTCCCTATCCCACCCCTCTAGGTGGTCACAAAGCACCAAGCTGATCTCCCTGTGCTATGCGGCTGCTTCCCACTAGCTATATGTTTTACATTTGGTAGTGTATATATGTCCATGCCAGTCTCTCACTTCGTCCCAGCTTACCCTTCCCCCTCCCCGTGTCCTCAAGTCCATTCTCTACGTCTGTGTCTTTATTCCTGTCCTGCCCCTAGGTTCTTCAGAACCTTTTTTTTTTTTTTTTTTTTTTAGATTCCATATATATGTGTTACCATATGATATTTGTTTTTCTCTTTCTGACTTACGTCACTCTGTATGACAGGCTCTACGTCAATCCACCTCACTACAAATAACTCACTTTTGTTTCTTTTTATGGCAGAGTAATATTCCATTGTATATATGTGCCCCGTCTTCTTTATCTATTCACCTGTCGATGGGCACCCAGGTTGCTTCCATGTCCTGACTATTGTGAATAGAGCTGAAGTGAACATGGTGGTACATGACTCTTTTTGAATTATGGTTTTCTCAGGGTATACGCCCAGTAGTGGGATTGCTGGGTCGTATGGTAGTTCTAGTTTTAGTTTTTTAAGGAACCTCCATACTGTTCTCCATAGTGGCTGTATCAATTTACATTCCCACCAACAGTGCAAGAGGGTTCCCTTTTCTCCACACCCTCCCCAGCATTTCGTGTTTGTAGACTTTTGGATGATGGCCATTCTGACTGGTGTGAGGTGATACCTCATTGTAGTTTTGATTTGCATTTCTCTAATGATTAGTGATGTTGAGCATCCTTTCATGTGTTTGTTGGCAACCTGTATATCTTCTTTGGAGAAATGTCTATTTAGGTCTTCTGCCCATATTTGGATTAGGTTGTTTGCTTTTTTGATATTGAGTTGTATGAACTGTTTGTAAATTTTGGAGATTAATCCTTAGTCAGTTGCTTCGTTTGCAAATATTTTCTCCCATTCTGAGGGTTGTCTTTTCGTCTTGTTTATGTTCTCCTTTGCTGTGCAAAAGCTTTTAAGTTTCATTAGATCACACATGTTTATTTTTGTTTTTATTTCCATTTCTCTAGGAGGTGAGTCAAAAAGGATCTTGCTGTAATTTATGTCATAGAGTGTTCTGCCTATGTTTTCCTCTAAGAGTTTTATAGTGTCTAGCTTTACATTTAGGTCTTTAATCCATTTTGAGTATATGTTTGTGTATGGTGTTAGGGAGTGTTCTAATTGCATTATTTTACATGCAATTGTCCAGTTTTCCCAGCACCACTTATTGAAGAGGCTGTCTTTTCTCCACTGTATATTCTTGCCTCCTTTATCAAAGATAAGGTGACCATATGTGCGTGCATTTATCTCTGGGTTTTCTATCCTGTTCCATTGATCTATATTTCTGTTTTTGTGCCAGTACCATACTGTCTTGATTACTGTAGCTTTGTAGTATACTCTGAAGTCTGGGAGCCTGATTCCTCCAGCTCCGTTTTTCTTTCTCAAGATTGATTTGGCTATTCGGGATCTTTTGTGTTTCCATACAAATTGTGAAATTTTTTGTTCTAGTTCTGTGAAAAATGCCACTGGTAGTTTGATAGGGATTGAATTGAATCTGTAGATTGCTTTGGGTAGTGGAGTCATTTTCACAATGTTGATGCTTCCAATCCAAGAACATGGTATATCTCTCCATCTGCTTGTACCGTCTTTAATTTCTTTTAGCAGTGTCTTATAGTTTTCTGCATACAGGTCTTTTGTCTCCTTAGGTAGGTTTATTCCTAGGTATTTTATTCTTTTTGTTGCAATGGTAAATGGGAGTGTTTCCTTAATTTCTCTTTCAGATTTTTCATCATTACTGTATAGGAATGCAAGAGATTTCTGTGCATTAATCGTATATCCTGCTACTTTACCAAATCCATTGATTAGCTCTGGTAGTTTTCTGGTAGCATCTTTAGGATTCTCTATGTATAGTACCATATCATCTGCACACAGTGACAGTTTTACTTCTTCTTTTCTGATTTGGATTCCTTTGATTTCTTTTTCCGCTCTGATTGCTGTGGCTAAAACTTCCAAAACTATGTTGAATAATAGTGGTGAGAGTGAGCAACCTTGTCTTGTTCCTGATCTTAGTGGAAATGGTTTCAGTTTTTCACCATTGAGAATGATGTTGGCTGTGGGTTTGTCATATATGGCGTTTATTATGTTGAGGTAAGTTCCCTCTATGCCTACTTTCTCAAGGGTTTTTATCATAAATGGGTATTGAATTATGTCAAAAGCTTTTTCTGCATCTATTGAGAAGATCATATGGTTTTTCTCCTGCAGTTTGTTAATATGGTTTATCACATTGATCGATTTGCATATATTGACGAATCCTTGCATTCCTGGAATAAATCTCACTTGATCATGGTGTATGATCCTTTTAATGTGCTGTTGGATTCTGTTTGTTAGTATTTTGTTGAGGATTTTTGCATCTATGTTCATCAGAGATAGTGGCCTGTAGTTTTCTTTTTTTGCAACATCTTTGTCTGGTTTTGGTATCAGGGTGATGGTGGCCTCATAGGATGAGTTTGGGAGTATTCCTCCCTCTGCTATATTTTGGAAGAGTTTGAGAAGCTTAGGTGTTAGCTCTTCTCTAAATGTTTGATAGAATTCGCCTGTGAAGCCACCTGGTCCTGGGCTTTTGTTGGAAGATTTTTAATCACAGTTTCAATTTCAGTGCTTGTGATTGGTCTGTTTATATTTTCTATTTCTCCCTGGTTCAGTCTTGGAAGGTTGTGCTTTTCTAAGAATTTGTCCATTTCTTCCAGGTTGTCCATTTTATTGGCATATAGTTGCTTGCAGTAATCTCTCATGATCCTTTGTATTTCTGCAGGGTCAGTTGTTACTTCTCCTTTTTCATTTCTAATTCTGTTGGTTTGAGTCTTCTCCCTTTTGTTCTTGATGAGTCTGGCTAATGGTTTATCAATTTTGTTTATGTTGTCAAAGAACCAGCTTTTAGTTTTATTGACCTTAGCTATTGTTTCCTTCATTTCTTTTTCATTTATTTCTGATCTGTTCTTTATGATTTCTTTCCTTCTGCTAACTTTGGGGTTTTTTTGTTCTTCTTTCTCTAACTGCTTTAGGTGTAAGGTTAGTTTGTTTATTGAGATAGGATTGTATTGCTGTAAACTTCCCTCTTAGAACTGCTTTTGCTGCATCCCATAGGTGTTGGGTCGTTGTGTTTTCATTGTCATTTGTTTCTAGGTATCTTTTGATTTCCTCTTTGATTTCTTCAGTGATCCCTTGGTTATTTAGTAGTGTATTGTTTAGCCTCCACGTGTTTGTAGTTTTTACAGATTTCTTCCTGTAATTGATATCTAGTCTCATAGAATTGTGGTCGGAAAAGATACTTGATACGATTTCCGTTTTCTTAAATTTACCAGGGCTTGATTTTTGACCCAAGATATGGTCTATCCTAGAGAATGTTCCATGAGCCCCTGAGAAGAAAGTGTATTCTGTTGTTTTTGGATGGAATGTCCAATAAATATCAATTAAGTCCATCTTGCTTAATGTGTCATTTAAAGCTTGTGTTTCCTTATTGAATTTCAGTTTGGATGATCTGTCCATTGGTGAAAGTGGGGTGTTAAAGTCCCTTACTATGATTGTGTTACTGTCGATTTCCTCTTTTATGGCTGTTAGCATTTGCCTTATGTATTGAGGTGCTTCTATGTTGGGTGCGTAAATATTTACAATTGTTATATCTTCTTCTTGGATTGATCCCTTGATCATTATGTAGTGTCCTTCTTTGTCTCTTGTAATAGTCTTTATGTTAAAGTCTATTTTGTCTGATATGAGAATTGCTACTCCAGCTTTCTTTTGATTTCCATTTGCATGGAATATCTTTTTCCATCCCCTCACTTTCAGTCTGTAGGTGTCCCTGGGTCTGAAGTGGGTGTCTTATAGACAGCATATATATGGGTCTTGTTTTTGTATCCATACAGCCAGTCTATGTCTTTTGGTTGGAGCATTTAATCGGTTTACATTTAAGGTAGTTATCAATATGTATGTTCCTATTACGATTTTCTTAATTGTTTTGGGTTTGTTATTGTAAGTCTTTTCCTTCTCTTGTGTTTCCTGCCTAGAGAAGTTCCTTTAGCATTTGTTGTAAGGCTGGTTTGGTGGTGCTGAATTCTCTTAGCTTTTGCTTTTCTGTAAAGGTTTTAATTTCTCCGTTGAATCTGAAAGAGATCTTTGCTGGGTACAGTAATCTTGGTTGTAGGTTTTTCCCTTTCATCACTTTAAATATGTCCTGCCACTCCCTTCTGGCTTGCAGACTTTCTGCTGAAAGATCAGCTGTTAACCTTATGGGGATTCCCTTGTATGTTATTTGTTGTTTTTCCCTTGTTGCTTTTAATATTATTTCTTTGTATTTAATTTTTGATAGTTTGATTAATATGTGTCTTGGCGTGTTTCTCCTTGGATTTATCCTGTATGGGACTCTCTGCGCTTCCTGGACATGATTAACTATGTCCTTTCCGATATTAGGGAAGTTTTCAACTATAATCTCTTCAAATATTTTCTCAGTCCCTTTGTTTTTCTCTTTTTCTTCTCGGACCCCTATCATTCTAATGTTGGCGCGTTTAATGTTGTCCCAGAAGTCTCTGAGACTGTCCTCAGTTTTTTTCGTTCTTTTTTCTTTATTCCGCTCTGCGGTAGTTATTTCCACTATTTTATCTTCCAGGTCACTTATCCGTTCTTTTGCCTCAGTTATTCTGCTATTGATTCCTTCTAGAGAATTTTAAATTTCATTTATTGTGTTGTTCCTCATTGTTTGTTTGCTCTTTAGTTCTTCTAGGTCCTTGTTAAACGTTTCTTGTATTTTCTCCATTCTATTTCCAAGTTTTTGGATCATCCTTACTATCATTTCTCTGAATTCTTTTTCAGGTAGACTGCCTATTTCCTCTGCATTTGCTTGGTCTGGTGGGTTTTTACCTTGCTCCTTCATCTGCTGTATATTTCTCTGTCTTCTCATTTTGCTTAACTTACTGTGTTTGGGGTCTCTTTTTCACAGGCTGCAGGTTTGTAGTTACCGTTGTTTTTGGTGTCTGCCCCCAGTGGCTACGGTTGGTTCATTGGGTTGTGTAGGCTTCCTGATGGAGGGGACTGGTGCCTGTGTTCTGGTGGATGAGGCTGGATCTTGTCTTTGTGGTGGGCAGGACCACGTCGGGTGGTGTGTTTTGTGGTGTCTGTGCACTTATTATGATTTTAGGCAGCCTCTGTGCTAATGGGTGGGGTTTTGTTCCTGTCTTGCTAGTTGTTTGGCATAGGGTGTCCAGCACTGTAGCTTGTTGGTCGTTGAGTGGAGCTGGGTCTTAGCGTTGAGATGGAGATCTCTGGGAGAGCTTTTGCCGTTTGATATTATATGGAACCGGGAGGTCTCTGGTGGACCAACGTCCTGAACTCGGCTCTCCTACCTCAGAGGCTCAGGCCTGACACCCGGCCGGAGCACCAAGACACTGTCAGCCACATGGCATCAGTTTTTAGCTGTTCTTGGACTCTCCATGCAGGCATGGAACACTACAAACATATTTCTCATAGGGATCAATGGCACTTCGTGAGAAACACCCAAACTCCTTCACTGAGACCTGCTAGTGTTGGAGGGTCTCCTGCAGAGGCGGTGGGTGGCTGTGGCTCAGCACAGGGACAAGGACACTGGCAGCAGAAGTTCTGGGAAGTACGCCTTGGCGTGAGCCTTCCCAGAGTCCCAGCCTACTCAATCTTAACCACAATATTGTGGAGTAGGTATTAATCCCCTGCCTTGCACAGGAGGAAACTTGAGCCTAAGAGCCGAGCTGAATTGCCTAAGGCCACTTCTGCAGAGCTGAAATTCAGACCCGCCTCCAGCTGATTCCTAATCCCATATTCATTTCACTCTGTGGGTTGTCTGATGGGCAAAAGCTGGAAGGTCTTGGCTCTCATTTGACCAGTTCTTGGGCTCTCATCACGGGGCTCTACAAAATGAACTCACTTCTGGGACTTGGGCCTCTCAGCATTCTCCAAGTGAGTCAACTGGGGACCTGGCCCTTTTCCACGATAAGTGCTGGAAATCCCCACTGCGTCTCTGACTCAGAGATGCCTTTCTGTGCCCATGAATCTTTAAACCGCCTGGGTAAGCCCAAACTGAAGTTGAAAGTTCCTAGAAGCTGCACCTTTTTTCCCCAGAAGTGCTGGAAGGCCACATTTTCTCTAGTACTCAAAACCATAACTTTAAATAGCATGTCAGCACTTACCAAGAAAATTAGCATCAACCTCTCTGCATCTCAGTTTTCTCATTTATGAAATAAGGATGTGCATTTCATGTTCTCTATGGTGGCTTCCAAGATAGATTTTATGGACTGCAGCTCCCCTGAAGCAGATTACAAGGAGCTGGAAGCAGGGGTATGGCTGCACCAGGAAACTGTTTCCTCAGTATTTGCTGCAGAGTAAATCCTGAACCTGCATTTGCCAGATGACAGTGAAATGCAAAATGGACAGGCCACCTTTCCTCTGTGTTTCTTTCCTCTACTCCTTGATAGGTCTTCATCCTATCCCAGCATCTATCAATTCTGATTCCAAAACAAACCTTGTGCTGAAAAAATGGTTGGACATTTAATTGTGCCTTCGTGGGCAGGATCTCAAGTAAGTGTATTCTCCTCCCCAGGTGCCTTTGCCTATTGAGAGTCATACTTAATTTTGAAATTAAAGAAATTTCATCCTTCAGCCAGTTTCATTGTTGAGGGACAGGGCTCTTCTGAGGCTCTAGAATCACCCCATTGGACATAAAATCCAAATCGCCCGACTGGTACACATCATGGACCAGGAAAGAGTGCTTTCCGTTAAGGGCAAGAGGGGAAAAATGAGGAAGAAGAGAGAAGAGTTGGACATGAAGCCACCACCGGTACCACTGGGAAGCCAGACACTGCTTGCTGTGGCTGCAGCTGGAAACCCACCAGGTTGAGGACTCATCGGGCGGGCAGATGAGGCAGCTGGTCAGAGCAGGAGCTGCCCTGACAGCCCGGTCCAGCCCAACCCCTGCCTCTCTTTTTATACGGTTTACGAGCTCGGAATGGTGTTTACAGACGAACATGTGCAGCTGATCTGAGGATGGAGAACACTAACTTTGAAAATCAATTAAGTGAAATGTGACTCCCCCGCAAAAGAATTCCATTCCTCTCTTTAGTTGGCTTGTATTATGACAACAAAACAACAAAAATTGTACTAAATGATTATTATCATATTTTAAACTTCATCAATGAGAAATACGTGGAAATTCTGTCCCACTCTTAGCATATAAATACCTACATAATATAATTGATTGTGTCTCTTGACCCACGAAGCTTAAAATATTTACTCTCTGGCTCTTTACAGAAAATGTTTTCCAGCCCCTTGTTAACAAGAAAAGAAACCAGACAATAGGAAGATTAATAGATACGGGAGAGGATAAAAGGGAAACGGAGCAAAGTGAAATGATGTTAACAAATAAAATGGAACAAGTAGAATGTTCTTTCTCTAATCATGTGAAGCACTTACATGGGATCTTAAGGAGTGGCCAGCTTCCCCTACCCCAGCAAAAAATTATCTTCTCTGTGTGTATCTTGAAACACATACACGGCATGCATGTGTGCACTTACACACACATACACACATGCATGCGTATACACACACACATGGACACTCTTGCAATGGGCCTGCTGTGAAGGAGATGTGACCGTGAGCCTGGATCCCAGCTCTGCCACTGAGGTCACCCTGTGATCTGGTGAGCTATTTATCCCTCTCACTTCATCACTGTTCCCTAAAGTTGCCAGTGGAACTTGCAATCATTGAAGCAGTGGCTTCTCCCACTTCTCAGTCCCCTGAAAGCCTCATCTCTGGTTTCCAGGACGCTGCTCTCATAATCCTTTCCTAAGTCCTCTTCTGTTCTGAAATCCTCTGCATAAAAACGGGCCTTGCACAAGATTCAGCGCTCAGCTGTCTGCCCTCCCTTCGTTACACTTTCCCTCAAAGCTCTAGTTCCTTCTCGAATCTGATCATATCACTCCTTTCCTTACCCCAGCGACGGTCCGTGGCACACAGGGCGTTACATCTGCACGTGCAGCCCTGCAGCCCTGACAGATGCGTGCTGCCTGCCTGCCGTGCACCAGCCTCCCCAACTGCATGCCTCCTGGTCCAGGCCCCCGTCCGCTTGCAGCTTTGTCTGCCCAGATCCTCAGTCAGCTCTCTCCTCTCACCTTTGCTGCGCTAACTTCTAGTTCTTTGGGGCCCCGTCTGCCTTGACCCTCTGCCTGTTAAATAGATTCTGTTAAGCATTTAAGCATTGCTTTAAAGTTAATGTATCAGGCCATCTTTTCAAGCACTTCAGGTGACCGTCAGGGCAGTCAGACTCTGGTGCTAAGACAGACGCTGAGACCTCTCGCAGATCTTAAACATTAAAGGGATCAGTACATCAAGTCTGCACAAATATTCCAATCCTAAAAATATTCCAGTGCTACAAAAGAGCTCCTGCACTTTTTGCACAGGCTTTTTATAACTTAATCAGGCCATGCGTGTCAGGCCCCTGCTTCAGATTCTGCCTGACTTCCTGGTTTTCTCCAAAGAGAGTGCACATCCTAGCTGGGGCGGCAGGGCCCTCACAGAAGCCTCTTCCCATCCTTGGCGTCCCCCTCCTCCGCAAAGCCCCAGGTCGTGCGCGGGGCACCAGCCACACTGGCCCCTTGGCTCCTCAGCTATCCCAAGCATTTGCCCCTTGCACCCTTGCTCTTTTGGCTAGAGCTCGGCCCCCACTTTCTCATGACGAGTTCGGGCTTGTCCTCCAACGTGCAGCTCAAATGTCATCTCAGCAAGGCCTTTCCTTGTCACCCCATCTAAAGCTGTCCTCTCCCCCTGTTGAGTGGATCCATTGGGTTTCCTTGATGGACTTTTCACAGTCTGAAACCTTCTGGTTCGTGGATTCTTACTCCTGTCTCTTTACAGTGACTAGAATCTGAGCTTCGTGAGAGCAGGAATCGTATCGATTTTGCCATTACGAAGCCCCCCCTCAGTTGTCCTGCTATACATTTATTCCTTTAGGATGAACGTGCAACAGTCAGTGCAAAGGTCTCATTCACAGGGAATGGGTTGCTTTCCCTCAAAGCGAACGTTAAGCTTTGGTTCGACAGGGTTACATGTTTGGGTTTCAAAGAAATTCTATATATATTGGCTTACGATAGAGAGGAAGCCAGGTTTGTTTGCAGAGCTATGGGAGCTGATGTGAGGATGCTAAATAACTATTGGCATAGTGCTTCGGACTTCAACAAAGCAAAATAAATATTTTGTAGGCTATCAATAAACTAAAATCAAGAACAGCTCTAAATAGTGGGTATTTGGCATTGATTTTTTTGTTGTTTTGAAAAATCGCTGCAATGTTTTTATGAGAAATTCCTGTCAGTCTTTCCAAATATGAGTCCATCATCTTCATTTTTAAGAGTATTAACTATTTAAAGAGAAACCTTGAATTCTGGTACCTTTTAAACAAAAGTCTTCTCTTTAAATCTTCCGTGGAAAATAACACTTCAAACACTGGAAGACCTTAGTAATTTGTATTTGACCTTTACTTTTTGTTCACTCTGTTAACTTTTCCAGATTATTAATTGTGCCTGTGCTGTCTGTAGGTTCTCTCAGATTTCTCCTCATCCGTTTAACATGTAACAGAAGTAGCATATGCATAGTGAATTTTCCAGAGCTTTCATAATCCTTGGCTAGAAAACCTAAATCAAGGTTTTTGATAAGAAGACATTGATGGGTACCTTTAAAGTATAGAACTTTCTCAGGTTTTACTTTCTTCCTACATTGCAAGAGGAACTATAACAAAAATTACACACACGCACATATATATATTTACATATAGGGTCAAAGTTTCTTACATATATATAGACTTATATATATAGACTTACATATATAGAAAAAGACATAAGGTTTTGCAGTTTCCCTTCAAACACTGTACTGTATAATTTCACACAGAGAACATTAGAAAAAACATTCTCTCCTTGAGTCCCATTCTGTATCTCTTACCACCTACCTCAGCTCTACATAATATCCCATATGTCTTTCCTCATTACCAGCATATTTTAAAGTCATTAGAACTCTGTGGGTGGCAGAGATACATTGGAGAACAGCTCATAATTAATATAAACCTCTTGAGGGAACTTTAGAGTTTACCTTGATATATACATGTACATATACTTACACACACAATTTGTTTTAACAGAAAGTTGGACATGACATTTAACTATGAAAATCGATTCCAAAGTATGTAGCCTTGCTTGGAAGTAAACTTCCTTTACATAGTTTTTACATAATCTCAGCTGTGTACCATGCGTGATCTAGCTAGAGCACTGATTTGCTTAAGGGACCTAGAACTTAATGATTTTTTTTTTTTTTTCTGGTATACATCATGGATCAGGTAGTGGCATCTGCTGGCAATGAGTGATATTGCTTTCTAATTCTATAGGCGGCCTGGCTTTTCATAACAGTACATCCCTGGAAAGCAGATCGTGGTGTTGTTTTTTTTAGAACAAACATATACATGAAAGGATAAGTAACAAAACAGAGTGGCGATGATCATTTACATATGGGCTGGTATGTGGCATATGGAAGGAAGAAAATGAACTTTTGTTGTGAATTTACTGTGCCCATGTGGTGTTGTGTTCTTCCCTGTGCTGTCGGAGAGGTTAAGAGATCAGAAAGGTCGAGGAACATGCCCAAGTTCACAGGCTGGATTCAAGTAAAATCTATTCCTGTGGGAAATAGTTAGGATGACCTAGTTTTTGAGGCAAAAAAGAAAAGGCTATTCAGACAAGAAGGATTTGGACAGCAATGAACATTCTCATATACTGCCAGTTGTAGTGTATATTGCGTCCATTTTTTTGGAAGGACAGTTTTCCTGTATGCGTTGAAAGCCTTAAAAATGTGCATTCCGTTTGACTAAGCAATTCCAATTCTCGTCATTTATCCTAAGAAAATAATCAGAGAGGTGCTTAAACATTTATTAATATACATGGTTATTGCATCTACATCTCTCTATATAAATATATATACTACATATTATAGCATTTACTATAATCATGAAATCATGATCTAAATAACAACCAGTAACAAAGGGTTTTTAACATAAATTATAGTATATCCCTATAAAAGAATTATATTCATCCATTAAAAGTATGTTGTATAGGAATATTATTGACATGAAAGAGTGTTTATACCATATTATTAAGTAAAAAAGCTGGTTTATGCGGCTGTATGATGCCATCTTCCAAGTAAAACTCTATATATGTACATGTGAGTTGTGCAGGCTTCTAAAGAAGATTTATCAAAATACCAACGGTGGTTATCTCTGATAAGATGACAGATCACATTTATTTTCTTCTTTTCCTCATCTCTCTTTCATAAATTTTCTTCAATGAAAACACATCATTTTAAAATTTAGAACTGTTAATATTTTAAGAGAATTAAGAATGCGGTAACAGGAAGCAACCAGGGGACCGAGAATACAGAGAGACCCAACTGGGATTAAACTGGAGAGGGACTCGTGCCTGCAGCAGGAAGTTAATGGGAAGTGAGGTTAACAGCAAAGATATCTGGCATCGATAGGGGGATGTTTTCCTGGCTGTTGTAAAGGGAGGGGCAAGAGGTGCGTGTACAGGTGCACAGGTAACATTGGTGATGTTTAAATGGCAGCATGGTGGCTGGAGAGTAGCCCCAAGATAGAAATCACTTTTGTCCTAGAGAAGTTGGGGGACCAGCAAGAGAGCAAAAGACAAGAATTAGGGTTGGCTTTAGGAAGAGGAGGTGAAGCCAGGGCAGAGGGAGAGGCAGGTCCAACTCAGTGTTAAATTATTGAACAACTGTCCCAGGACTCTACATTTCCCCTTGATCATGCTCCAGGCAAGCTCTGTTCCCTCTTCCGCCCCCCCCCCCACGCTAAAGACTTAGAGAATCATTTGTCTGCAGATGGAAGAAGCATCATATCTAGTGTACTAAAGGTTGCTTAAGGCTATTAATGTACTTGGAAGGAGTTGGAAAACATACAAATAAAACTAAGCCAACAGATGGAACCAGTATCGTTTTTTTCCCCACTTAATTTTTCCCTAGGAAGCAAGGGTGATTAAATTCATTCCTTTGACTTCAAACATGCCCTTAAATTGGGATCATTTGCAACATCTCGATGTTTCAAACCTTGCAAAAGGTTTTGTTTGTGAAGTTTGGGAAAGAAAAAGACCATTGGATTCGGGTCAGTGGATCTCGATCCTGTTGTGTGGCCATGCCTGACTGGGAACGTCACGTCAACTTTTTAGATCTCAGTCCTGCAAGGGGAGATAAAGGTGGAGGATCCTGGCAACCCCGAAACCCCAGGACTCTCTTGACTTGAAACTTTGCTCTTCTTTCCATACCCATATCTTCTCTCATATCTACCCACCCCAGCCCCTAAATAAAAGAGCCATAAAAGAGAAACATCTATCACAGAAGGTCAGACTGAGGGGAGAACTGGCTCTTTTCTCTTTTTCGGGAGTGTCCTTACAGACTGACTGTATAGCTAAAAACCCAGGAGCATCTTAGCATTGTTATTCATCTATTCGTTCATTCAAGAGACGCTGAACACCTGGTTTTGTCTCACATGGTGTGCTGGGTCTTAGGTAAACAAAAATTAAAAAGATACCCCTCCTGCTGTCAAGGAACTTTCTGTGTCTTGGAGGATTTTCAATTTTCCTGCGGTATATTCCCCTAGATATTTTCAACTTCCTCTCTCTTCTCCTCCCCCTTCCACCCACACTGCTTTTAATAAGACGTATTATGATGGAAGTTGATTGCATTTACGGATAGTATGGAGGTAGAGAAATACGGAAAACCACTGGCCCGATGCAGGAGATAATCTCATATACAGGTAATTACAAATTGCCATCATACGATCTCTGACAGGGTGATATTCTTTGGGCCATAGAAACACAGCCGTATGAACATACTGACCTCCTGTCTCCAATCCTGTTTCCAGGAGTTTCTTATGTAACCCGCTTCAGGGCTCAATTAACAAGTAATACAAATCTATTTAAATTGCTCTAAAATCCATCTATTTCTTTCAGTCCCCTACTGCCTCTACCTTGATCCTGTTTTCTATCATCGTTTACCTGGATTACTGTAGCACCTCCTACCTCAGGTCCCTGCCCGCTTTGAACCCATTTTTCACATTATAGCCAGAGTGATCTTTCTAAAACACAAATCTGATGATGTCTCTCTCCTGCTTTTATACGTGTAAAGTCCAAACCGTCAGTGCAAGTTGGGGGAACCTCCTCTGTGCGTTCAGCCCTGTACGTCATTCAGTGCTGTAATTGTGTATGTAATTATCCTGGACCACACAGAAAACTCTCTGAAGGTGGAGACTAGTTTATTCATCAGTTAATGAATGTGCCAAGGACTGTGCCTGGCACAGAGTAAGTGCTGGACAGTATCTGTTAGGTTAATGGAGGATGTCAATTTTGAGGTCGTATTTAGTTGAAATCATTGGCGTAGATAACATCTGGATTAGGAGCTGCTCGGTAAGGCTTTTGTTGAATGAATAGATAGATAATGAAGGTTAGTAGACTAAGATCTTGTTGAATGAATAGATAGATAATGAAGGTTAGTAGACTAAGATCAAACATAGACAGTAGAACCTGAAGAACACTAACATTTCACTGCAAGGCAGAGAAGGGTCAACTGTGAGAGTGATTGAAAAGACGGGAGGAAACCTATGAGAGAACGTTGCAGGGAGGTGGGGTGGGGGGGAGTGCCGAGAAGCGAGAGTCTCAATATATGCTTCTTTGTATTTCTAGGGCCCGGCACAGGGGCAGGTGAAGGAACCGGTTAGATGAATGATGGTCAACAGATTCAGATTCTGCAGCAAAGCTGAAAACCAGAGGGGCTGAGAAGTGCTCACTGGATCTGGCAGTTAGGGGACCCTTGGTCATCAGTGGGATAATTACAGTTTTAGTGGAGTGTTTGGTGAAGAATCCTGGGGTGGCAGTGGAGCTGAGGAGGGAGAGAGGGCAGGTAGAGACCACTCTTAGAAGGAAAGGGAAGGAGACATATGGGCAGTAGCTGCCTCAACTCTGGCTGCACTTGGGAGGCTTGAGAAACATCACATAGACCCCAGAAGAGTAGTCGGTGAGAGGGGGCAAGCACAGATCCTGAGGTGATGGAGGTGCTGCTTCTTCCACAGCAAAGCACAGAGGGTCACGGGCCAGACCATGATCTAAATTTTTCCTCTTTCAAGTTATCAGCTTTGCTATTGGGTGACTTAATAGCAGCAGACTTTCTTCTGCTGTACATTTTCTTTATATTTCTCTAGTCATGATAATGATGATGGTGGTGATAATAATAATAATGATAAGCCAGGAACCGTGTTAAGTGCTTCTATGAGTACTATCTAATTTAATCCAGCTAATAACTCAATGATATAGATAAAATTATTATCCTCATTTTAAGGATTAGTAAAATTAGTTGAATAAAAGAATATTTTCTATTAACTTCCAGTCAGGTCAATGACAAAACAATTATTTTTATAAACTTGTTTTGTACTCAAATTTGAGGAACAAAATCTTTCATAAAGTTAGGCTATACTGTAATGTTGTAGATTTCTAGATGCAGATTGGGATTAAATACATTCCACAGAAGGCAGTTGATAACGAGTATGTCAGAAGGTCCTTTTAATCTCTTTTGCATCCTTAGAGAGTTATCATATAAACAAATGACATTTAGAAAAAATAAATAGCATTGGGTATATCTTAAGTAATGAAAAAATTAATTTTAAATTATTTACTATCCTGTTTCTAGTAATTTACTTTTGAAATGAAAGTATTTCTCCTGGCTGTTGGGTAAAAATTTTCTTGCTCTTAATCCTTACTATAAAAATGCAGAAGGAAAATAGTATTGGGATGAGAGCTCACATATAAAATATAGTTATTGTTTCTTTTAAAGTACCAGAATCCAAATGCATTTAGAATCAATACTTGAGTCTTCACAGCCATTGCAACTGACTACAAAATATATTTTAATATATTCTATAAATGAGTGATGATAATACACAAGAATGACAGCGTCTCTTGTGTTTTTCCCTATGCAGTTCTCAGAATGGATTTTTCTTGTGGTAAAACAAAACCAGGACAAAATGCATCGTTTTAAAGGCCTGTTTTAAATAGACAGCAGAAGCTAGGGAGATCAATGCTGGGGGATCTAAGCTACATTATTAATCTACCTTTTTGTGCTGCAAAATTAATACATATAACATACATGAAGGTCTACACTGCAATTTTAACAAAAGACCTTGGCTATACTGCCTTAAGAAAGGAATTTCATTCTCACCTTGTAAATACCTACTTCTTTCTTTTTAACTCAACTGAGATTCAGCAAGAGAATATAAACATATTTGAAAATTTTAGTGGAGAGAAATACTCCTTCATATCAAATAGATTAAAAAACACGCAGGGGCTTTCACTAAACTGGCCATGAATGCTGAAACCATCTGTTTTTCTGGACGTTGTCAGGGTGAGTGTGGTAGAGGCAGCTGTTTGAAAAGCTCCGCTTTGGATGATGAACCAGCCCATTGTTTCTAAGCAATTCACTTGCATTCAGAGGCTCTACCCAAGCATACTATAGAGCAATCAGAATCAAACTATTGTTTCTACCAATCATATTGATCTGAAAGGAACGTGGTGGGATGACCCCATTGTCGATGCAAATAGTTGTTCTGAACAGCTGTATGCTGGCCAATATGTACCTCAGCAGGAAACAGGCTTGGAGGCTAGAGGGCTCCCTGCACCCTACTGGGGAAGAAAAAAGATTATACCAGATTGAACTGCAGTTTAAGGGGACTGGGGGGAATGAAGACACAGGTCTGTTGGTATTAGTGGCAATTTTCTCTCACAAAAACATGGTTGACATTAACTATGGTGGTAAAGATACTTGTGTATTAAAGCTTTCTGCACACTAGAAATCTAGACTCTCCATAAAATTAGATAAGGACTTAAAACTATAGCACAAAAAGTGATTTGCTTTGGTTGCAAGTGTCAAGTCCTTTAGTTTTGCAAATTAGAACACTGCTTCAAATTTTATAATTGACTTAACAGCTCAGAAAAATGTAGAAACAATCTTGATATTGCAGTATTTGCATCAGTATTAAAAAGGACATTTTGATCAATGCAGAGAGCAAATGGAAGCACACAAAAGGAAAATTATACTGGCTAGTTTTTAAAAATAACCTGAATGCTATCTTTTATCCATTAACATTTAAGCTTTGTGATTGTCCTTGTCACTTCATTGCATGCATGCTAATATCTTCTCATATAAAATTTAATCTGTTGAACTAAATGAAGGAATTAGTATCTGAAAGACATCTTTCATTAAGCAATTAACGAATCTCTCCAACAAATCTACAAAAGCATATGTGTTTATATTTAATAGTTATTTGTATGATCAGCCAGTTATAACACATGCATATGTTCAGTCTTAGTCGTGATATTACTACACCTAAGCTTATTGTCATAGTACTGTAGAGTCCTAATAAAAATGTGGCTAGAGCTGGTTATTTGCTAAAGAATATATATATATATATGTGTATATATATATATATATATACACATATATATATACCTGTAGTTTATCGACTTTTAAAATTCCTCTGGGGTTCATTATAGAGCAGTGACAATTCCCTCAAGCAGAGCTATTTGATTGTGGATGAAATTTTGCTTTCTGTTGCAGTGAAAACCAGAAATAACAGGGTAAATTTAAGACAATTCATAGGTTTGTAGGATATGTTTGAAAAAAGGCTCAACACCATATGTCCCAAACAACTTCTATTGTCAAATATAGGGGCTGTTATAAGACTTTAATTTGAGTCTTTCTTAAGAAGATAAAAGAAAATATCTGATTATCCGTATTTTTAATTTAATTTTTTTTCTTCTTTTTATAAATTATTTTTATTTTATTATTTTTTTAAATATCTTTATTGGAGGTTAATTGCTTTACAATGTTTTGTTAGTTTCTGCTGCATAACAAAGTGAATCAGCTATGCGTATACATATATCTCCATATCCCCTCCCTCTTGTGACTCCCTCCCACCCTCCCTATCCCACCCCTCTAGGTGGTCACAAAGCACCGAGCTGATCTCCCTGTGCTATGCAGTTGCTTCTCACTAGCTATCTGTTTTACATTTGGTAGTGTATATAGGTCAATGCCACTCTCTCACTTCATCCCAGCTTACCCTTCCCCCTCCCCGTGTCCTCAAGTCCATACTCTATGTCTGCGTCTTTATTCCTGTCCTGCCCCAGGTTCTTCAGAACCATTTTTTTTTAGATTGGAAGAATCAACATTGTGAAAATGACTATACTACCCAAAGCAATCTACAGATGCAATGCAATCCCTATCAAACTACCAATGGCATTTTTCACAGAGCTAGAACAAAAAATTTCACAATTTGTATGGAAACACAAAAGACCCCGAATAGCCAAAGCAATCTTGAGAAAGAAAAACGGAGCTGGAGGAATCAGGCTTCTGGACTTCAGAGTATATTACAAAGCTACAGTAATCAAGACAGTATGGTACTGGCCCAAAAACAGAAATAGAGATCAATGGAACAGGATAGAAAACCCAGAGATAAACCCACACACATATGGTCACCTTATCTTTGATAAAGGGGGCAAGAGTATACAATGGAGAAAAGACAGCCTCTTCAATAAGTGGTGCTGGGAAAACTGGACAGCTACATGTAAAAGAATGAAATTAGAACACTTCCTAACACCATACACAAAAATAAACTCAAAATGGATTAAAGACCTAAGTGTAAGGCCAGAGACTATAAAACTCTTAGAGGAAAACATAGGCAGAACACTCTATGACATAAAGCACAGCAAGATCCTTTTTGACCCAGCTCCTAGAGAAATGGAAATAAAAACAAAAATAAACATGTGTGATCTAATGAAACTTAAAAGCTTCTGCACAGCAAAGGAAACCATAAACAAGATGAAAAGACAACCCTCAGAATGGGAGAAAATATTTGCAAACGAAGCAACTGACAGAGGATTAATCTTCAAAGTTTACAAGGAGCTCATGCAGTTCAACACCAAAAAAACAAACAACCCAATCCAAAAATCAGCAGAAGACCTAAATAGACATTTCTCCAAAGAAGATATACAGGTTGCCAACAAACACATGAAAGGATGCTCAACATCACTAATCATTAGAGAAATGCAAATCAAAACTACAATGAGGTATCACCTCACACCAGTCAGAATGGCCATCATCAAAAAATCTACAAACAATAAATGCTGGAGAGGGTGTGGCGAAAAGGGAACCCTCTTGCACTGTTGGTGGGAATGTAAATTGATACGGCCACTATGGAGAACAGTATGGAGGTTCCTTAAAAAACTAAAAATAGAACTACCATATGACCCAGCAATACCACTACTGGGCATATACCTGAGAAAGCCATAATTCAAAAAGAGACTTGTACCACAATGTTTATTGCAGCACTATTTACAATAGCCAGGACATGGAAGTAATCTAAGTGTCCATCAACAGATGAATGGATAAAGAAGATGTGGCACATATATACAATGGAATATTACTCAGCCATAAAAAGAACGAAATTGAGTTATTTGTAGTGAGGTGGATGGACCTAGAGTCTGTCATACAGAGTGAAGTAAGTCAGAAAGAGAAAAACATAATTTTAATTAAAACACTTTAATTGGCAGCCTACCCTGCTTCTCTTGAATATATTTGGCTGTCTTGGTGTCACTGTGAGTATGATATGGGGTAGAGCCTACAGAACATTCCATCATGTCAAATTCAGTCCACCACTAGATTGGTAGGCCTGTGTATGTGAAAGAAAAATACTAAAAGCTATTTTTCAACTAAATCTCTGATTTTTACTTGAATTGACTTATATGTGTGGGTGGAATGGCTATGAAATATCTGTAAAATAAACTTCATTGGTTCAAACTTCTTAAATGTTTTATATGTACAATTAATAGACCCAGACACTATTTCATTATTCTAACACTCAGCTGATTATATTTCCCATCTACTTTTAGGAGAATGAGACCAATTACAATTTTTTTAAGCCAATAGAATGGGTTTATTCCAAAAAGCAATTTCCAAGTTATATTCCTAGCATGAATAAACATTTGACTATTTTTCCCATGCATATCTGTAGAAATAACTATAGCTGTGGTAGGTGATACTCTGAATGATGACCAGAAGTGCCATAATGACATGTCAGCCACCAAAGAATAATTACATAATGTTCATGATACTGTACTTAATAGCTAATTATTATTGGATTTTACCATGGGGAAGTTCAGTGTCTTTATATGGAAGGAAACAACTTACTGCTCAAAACTAATAAAATGAACAGGATTTTAGAATGTGTTGTGGGCTGAATTGTGTCCCCCCCAAATTCATGTGTTGAAACCCTGACACCCAGTACCTTGGAATGTGATTATATTTGGAGATAGAGCCTTTAAAGAGGTCAAGTTAGATGGGGTCATGTAGGTGGACCCTAATCCAGTCTGAGTGGTATCCTCATAAGAAAAAGAATTTGGACACACAAAGAGACACCAGGATGGGTATGCACAGAGCAAAGACCATGTGAGGGCACAGCCGGAAGGCGGCCATCTGTAAACCAAGGAGAGAGGCCACAGAAGAAACCAAACCTGCCAACACCTTTGAGGTAGGTTTTTGTGTTTTAGTACAGAAAGGAAGCAGAGGCTTAAAGAGGTTCAGATTTGCCAAGGGTCCCACAACTAATAACTGGGAAACTTGGGGGGTGGTTTCTCTATTTTATTTTATTTTTTATTGAAGTACAGTTGATTTACAATGTTGTGTTAGTTTCTGGTGTACAACAAAGTGATTCAGTTATACATATATATGTATATACATTCTTTTTCATATTCTTTTCCATTATAATTTATTACAAGATATTGAATATAATTCCCTATGCTATACAGTAGGACCTTGTTGTTTGTCTATTTTATGTATAGTAGTTTGTATCTGCTAATCCCAAAC
This sequence comes from Eubalaena glacialis, assembly GCF_028564815.1. Classification (NCBI taxonomy): domain Eukaryota; kingdom Metazoa; phylum Chordata; class Mammalia; order Artiodactyla; family Balaenidae; genus Eubalaena; species Eubalaena glacialis. The sequence continues at coordinate 11,318,235 of NC_083732.1, read as the reverse complement.
TCCTAATTTATCCTTCCCCTACCTCCTTTCACCTTTGGTAACCATAAGTTTGTTTTCTATGTCTGTGACTCTGTTTCTGTTTTGTAAGTAATTTCATTTGTATCATATTTTAGATTCCACATATAAGTGATATCATATGATATTTGTCTTTCTCTGTCTGATTTACTTCATTTAGGTTGATAGCCTCTAGGTCCATCCATGTTGCTGCAAATGGCATTATTTCATTCTTTTTTATGGCTGAGTAGTATTCCATTGTATACATGTACACTTCTTGTTTATCCATTCATCTGTCAATGGACATTTAGGTTGCTTTCGTGTCTTGGCTGTTGTGAATCGTGCTGCTATGAACATTGGGGTGCATGTATCTTTTTGTATGAGTTTTCTCTGGATATATGCCCAGGAGTGGGATTGCTGGATCATATGGTAACTCTATTTTCAGTTTTTTAAGGAATCTCCATACTGTTTCCCATAGTGGCTATGCCAATTTATATTCCTACCAACAGTGTAGGAGGGGTCCCTTTTCTCTACATCTGTCCAGCATTTATTATTTGTAGACTTTTTAATGATGACCATTCTGACCAGAGTGAGGTGATACCTCGTTGTAGTTTTGATTTGCATTTCTCTAGTAATTAGTGATGTTGAGCATCTTTTCATGGCCATCTGTATGTCTTCTTTGGAGAAATGTGTATTTGGTCTTCTGCCCATTTTTTGATTGGGTTTTTTTTTTTTTGTTACTGAGTTGTATGAGCGATTTGTATATTTTGGAAATTAAGCCCTTGTTGGTCACATCGTTTGCAAATATTTTCTCCCAGTCTGTAAGTTGTCTTTTTGTTGTGTTCATGGTTTCCCTTGCTGTGCAAAAGTTTATAAGTTTAATTTGGTCCTATTTGTTTATTTTTGCTTTTATTTCTATTACCTTGGGAGACTGACCTAAGAAAACATTGCTATGATTTATGTCAGAGAATAAAACTCAGTTTTGAACCCATGTTTATATGTCTTCAAAGCCTTTCTCTTAACCATCATGCAGCTTCCTCTCTCAAGCAAGTAAAGAAGTGTACCAATATCATTTAGAAAGAATTTCAGTAATAAATGTAGAAGTATGCTCTCTAAATTTTTAACCCTCATAAATAAAAAAGTTAGTTAACAAAAATGGTCTATTAGCCAAGAATTTCACTAATAGAAGTTAATAGTACATATTAAATAATTCATCTTTGGTAATTTTATTTCCATTAGTGAATTTACTCGAAAAAACTCCACTTGTATTGATTCTCTAGATCTTAACAAGATAAATTAAATTTCTCCAGGAGATGCTAACAGGAAGAGTTTAAGTTTATAAGAAAAATGTGTTAGAGATAGAATATCATAAAATAAATAATTTAGGAAATTAATAACATGATTTTTAATGCACTGAATGTGTTCATAGGGAAGTTCAACTTCTTTCTAGTGAAAAGAAACAGTTTACTGCTCCAAGCTAATAAAATGAAAAATGTATTTTTATCTGAAACCATGCCATTTACTCTGTTTTTCTTTTTTATTGGGCTGAACCGTATGATTCAGGGATTAGATAGAAGTTGAAGCTGAGAAACAATAAAATGATCTACTTGATATTTGCTCATAAATTCTTGCGGGGGGCAATAATTTATTTTTAAAAACTGTGGACATAATGGTGCATTTTCTTTTTGTCCTTTTCCATCCTGTCATAAGCTGGTATCTTAATACTTGTCATAAAGAAAAACATCCAGTAAACCTATAGACCTGCTTTTTATTTTTTAAACATATAAAGAGTGCTTATTGTAAGTTGTGCAAAAGTAGTCTATTAAATTAAAGGTTTGAGAATAGATCATGGAAATGAGAAAGGATGCTTCCCACTCTCGTGAGCACGTAGAGCATTAAGAATAATACCAACAAAATTCCAGAACAAGTAGCCAAAGTTGGATTCCCCTCATCCATTCCTATGGAATTCTTAGCTCCTTGATTATGGGTTCAGTGATTGGCTTTTCCTAAATGATCAGCTTCTGGGCTAAAAAGAGTTACAGAAGTCCAACCCTGTGTTACGCCAGTTGTCCAGGTGATGTCAACTTGGAAGCTTGAACCCATATTCTAATAATTGAAATGTCAGTAGTTAAAGAGTATCTGGTAGTTTGCATCACCGTTCTGAGTCTGTTCCTTGTTAAAGACAAATTTCAAGCCTTTAGTTTATAGCAGAACCTTCAGGCACACATGAGCAAAAAGCAGAAACTACCTGCTGCAGTGGACAGATTTGAATGGCTGTGGTTAATGATCACAGTAACTGATATAATATAGAAGTCAGGAGAGTAAATTTTTCTGTTAGAGTAGAAAACATAACAGTCTCATAAGGATTTGATTGTGTTCCTCCTGAAAGGAAGAACAACAGTAATGATATTGACAAATACTATCCCTGAGATATATCTATATTAACAATATTTTATTATATAAAATTAACCTATAGCCACCTGTTTTTCTCTTTTGATTTGACTACTCTTCCCGTGCAGCTCTTACAACCAATTGTTTTTGAACCAAATAATAAATATAGAACCTACTAAGCAAACCTAATTATTTCCAGCATCCTTCTTTTTATAAGGTGAAAGAACAAATCTTTGTGATTGCCCAAGAGCCATCTGGGAAGCCTCAGAGATAGTTTAGGTGTAAAAAAATAACTTCAAATAACTTCAAATAACTTCAAAAAAGTTCTTTGGGGTTAATCTAGGGTCTAATATTGGAAAAGCAGAATCCAGCGTTGTTAGTGGGAATTTGGTCACTTGATTGAGAGGTGCCTGGGAACAAAGAATGGTGTTAGATTGGTTGCTTATTCATCAAGGTGGCAATACAATATTTTTAAGTGAACATACGAGAAGGGAAAAAAATTATAATGAACGCTAGCATTCTTAAAAAAGAGAAACCTTTTTTTAAAATAATCAAGGATATGATAAAGTAAGCAAAAAGCGTAGAAAGTTATTCTGATGGTATATAGAAGGTTAGAAAGGAAAATAACCCTTTGCTACCTTTGGTAAAGAGTAGACTGAATTCTCTAAGACCATCTTGGCATTTTAACAAAAAAAATTCTAATATAATATTTTCCAGTATTCATGAGTTCTTTTTTTTATGAATAAACCCATCAAAATTGAGGTTTTGCCAAAATTTTAACATATTTCAGTGCTTCCTTTCAGTCTTATTATTTGCAATAGTTATAAACCGAGGCAAATGAATTTTACAAAATTTCTACAATTTTCTATATGCCTTCAAATTATTTCTTCATAATTTTTTACATAATCTTCATAATCTTTTACATTCTAGGAAAGCTGGATACTTTACTTGAGACCAAAACCACTTTTTTTCCTTTATAAACAAAACATATCTCATTACGTTGCATAGACAACCTGTTTCTTTACTACTACTTCTAATATAGTGTTAATCACCTATATTACTTATGACTTTTAACTAAAGTAACTTCTGTTTCTGAGAAAGAACTGAGAGGTAAGTAATACAGAAATACCAGTCACATGCTAGCATTTTAGCAGACTAGCAAAGTTCACGAGGACACACGGTATGACCCCCTGCAGCCAGAAATATCTATTTTACACCTTCTTAAAGTAGCAACTGTGAGCACATTCATTAATATAACCCAGAGGTAAAAGCACTCCACAAATATAAGAATAGGAAGCAAAAATAAAAATACATGGATTAACATCATGCTTGAGACCAATGGCTCAGTGTTCTAGTGTACTTAGAAATATCCAAGTATTCGGGACTTCCCTGGTGGTCCAGTGGATAAGACTTCGCCTTCCAATGCAGAGGGTGTGGGTTCCATCCCTGATCGGGGAGCTAAGATCCCACATGTCTCGTGGCCAAAAACCAAATCATAAAACAGACGCCATATTGTAACAAATTCAATAAAGACTTTAAAAAAATTGTCTTTGTTTAAAAAAAAAAAAAAACCCAATTATTCAATGATTACCTGTTAATTAACTCAGTGTAATGTTTATCCAGGGTCTTAATGTGAACTAAGCTTTAGGAAATTAGATTTAAAATGACGTAGTACAGCAGAAGGGGAGAGGCAGCACGTGGAAAGGAGAGCCTCTGGAGTGTGGAGTTCCGGAGTTTGGAGGACCCGCATGGCTGGAGGGGGCCTCAGTGGGCAGAGGATCAGGCCTGGAAGCTCATCAGGTTACTGGGGGTCCAAGTGAGCAGGGGAAACCTGTCCACGCTCTCAGAGGGAATTTTTAAGTATTATTTTATGTGCTTTCTTAAGACTGGATTGAGAAAGCGACCGAAAGGGATCAGAAAGTTTCACGGCTGAGTTTTTTGAAATTGAAATATAATTTACTTATTGTGAAATGGACAGATCTTAAACCCCTATCAACATACAGAAAAGGACCATCACCTCAGAAGGTTCCCATGCGCCTCTGCCAATGCATCCTCAGCACAAAGGGAGCTAAGAGAAGTATTACAGCTACTTGAGGTCGAATCCATTCATCTTCTTATTTGGTGGGTTTTCCCATTATAATTTTAGACTGAGAAGATTCTCCTCACTCCAGAATTTTGGTATAACCACTGTCAACATTTTGGTGTACACAGATCAACTCTCAAACACTGGCTGGATTCAATCAGTGGGCTGAAAAGTCCATTACAGGAGTCATGCTGCATGCTCAGCATGAAACAGGAATGAATTGGATGGACTTGGAAGATTTACCCGTGTGGCTGACAGGGTCTTGGTGCTCCTGTGCATCTGAGGTGGGAGAGCCAAGTTCAGGACAGTGGTCCACCAGAGACCTCCCAGCTCCACGTAATAGCATATGGCGAAAGGTCTCCCAGAGATCTCCATCTCAATGCCAAGACCCAGCCCCACTCAATGACCAGCAAGCTACAGTGCTGGAAACCCTATGCCAAACAACTAGCAAGACAGGAACACAACACCACCCATTAGCAGAGAGGCTGCCTAAAATCATAATAAGTGCACAGACACCACAAAACACACCACCGGACACAGTCCTGCCCACCAGAAAGACAAGATCCAGCCTCGTCCACCAGAACACAGGCACCAGTCCCCTCCACCAGGAAGCCTACACAACCCAATGAACCAACCTTACCCACTGGGAGCAGACAGCAAAAACAACGGGAACTGCGAACCTGCAGCCTGTGAAAAAGAGACCCCAAACACAGTAAATAAAGCAAAATGAGAAGACAGAGAAACACACAGCAGATGAAGGAGCAAGGTGAAAACCCACCAGACCAAACAAACGAAGAGGAAATAGGCAGTCTATCTGAAAAAGAATTCAGAGTAATGATAGTAAAGGTATCCAAAATCTTGGAAATAGAATGGAGAAAATACAAGAATCATTTTAAAAAGACCTAGAAGAACTAAAGAGCAAACAAACAATGAGGAACAACACAATAAATGAAACTAAAAATTCTCTAGAAGGAATCAATAGCAGAATAACTGAGGCAGAGGAATGGATAAGTGACCTGGAAGATTAAATATTGGAAATAACTACCACAGAGCAGAATAAAGAAAAAAGAATGAAAAGAATTGAAGACACTCTCAGAGACCTCTGGGACAACATTAAATGCACCAACATTCGAATTATAGGGGTCCCAGAAGAAGACGAGAAAAAGAAAGGGACTGAGAAAATATTTGAAGAGATTATACTTGAAAACTCCCCTACTATCGGAAAGGAAATAGTCAATCAAGTCCAGCAAGCTCAGAGAGTCCCATACAGGATAAATCCAAGGAGAAACACGCCAAGACACATATTAATCAAACTATCAAAAATTAAATACAAAGAAAAAATATTAAAAGCAGCAAGGGAAAAACAACAAGTAACATACAAGGGAATCCCCATAAGATTAACAGCTGATCTTTCAGCAGAAGCTCTGCAGGCCAGAAGGGAGTGGCAGGACATATTTAAAGTGATGAAAGGGAAAAACCTACAACCAAGATTACTCTACTCAGCAAGGATCTCATTCAGATTCGACGGAGAAATTAAAACCTTTACAGAAAAGCAAAAGCTAAGAGAATTCAGCACCACCAAACCAGCTTTACAACAAATGCTAAAGGAACTTCTCTAGGCAGGAAACACAAGAGAAGGAAAAGACCTACAATAACAAACCCAAAACAATTAAGAAAATGGTAAAAGGAACATACATATCGATAACTACCTTAAATGTAAACGGATTAAATGTTCCAACCAAAAGACATAGACTGGCTGTATGGGTACAAAAACAAGACCCATATATATGCTGTCTATAAGACACCCACTTCAGACCCAGGGACACCTACAGACTGAAAGTGAGGGGATGGAAAAAGATATTCCATGCAAATGGAAATCAAAAGAAAGCTGGAATAACAATTCTCATATCAGACAAAATAGACTTTAAAATAAAGACTATTACAAGAGACAAAGAAGGACACTACATAATGATCAACGGATCAATCCAAGAAGATATAACAATTGTAAATATTTATGCACCCAACATAGGAGCACCTCAATATATAAGGCAAATACTAATAGCCATAAAAGAGGAAATCGACAGTAACACAATCATAGTAGGGGACTTTAACACCCCACTTTCACCAATGGACAAGTCATCCAAAATGAAAATAAATATGAAAACACAAGCTTTATATGATATATTAAACAAGATGGACTTAATCGATATATATAGGACATTCCATCCAAAACCAACAGAATAATCTTTCTTCTCAAGTGCTCATGGAACATTCTCCAGTAGAGATCATATCTTGGGTCACAAATAAAGCCTTGGTAAATTCAAGAAAGTTGAAATCGTATCAAGTATCTTTTCCGACCACAACACTATGAGATTAGATATCAATTACAGGAAAAAAACCTGTAAAAAATACAAACACATGGAGGCTAACCAATACACTACTAAATAACCAAGAGATCACTGAAGAAATCAAAGAGGAAATCAAAAAATACCTAGAAACAAATGACAATGAAAACACAACGACCCAACACCTATGGGATGCAGCAAAAGCAGTTCTAAGAGGGAAGTTTATAGCAATACAATCCTACCTCAAGAAACAAGAAACATCTCTAATAAACAACCTAACCTTACACCTAAAACAGTTAGAGAAAGAAGAACAGAAAACCCCCAAAGTTAGCAGAAGGAAAGACATCATAAAGATCAGATCAGAAATAAATGAAAAAGAAATGAAGGAAACAGTAACAAAGATCAGTAAAACTAAAAGCTGGTTCTTTGAGAAGTTAAACAAAATTGATAAACCATTAGCCAGACTCATCAAGAACGAAAGGGAGAAGACTCAAACCAACAGAATTAGAAATGAAAAAGGAGAAGTAACAACTGACCCTGCAGAAATACAAAGGATCATGAGAGATTACTACAAGCAACTATATGCCAATAAAATGGACAACCTGGAAGAAATGGACAAATTCTTAGAAAAGCACAACCTTCCAAGACTGAACCAGGGAGAAATAGAAAATATAAACAGACCAATCACAAGCACTGAAATTGAAACTGTGATTAAAAATCTTCCAACAAAAGCCCAGGACCAGGTGGCTTCACAGGCGAATTCTATCAAACATTTAGAGAAGAGTTAACACCTATGTTTCTCAAACTCTTCCAAAATATAGCAGAGGGAGGAACACTCCCAAACTCATTCTATGAGGCCACCATCACCCTGATACCAAACCAGACAAAGATGTTGCAAAAAGAGAAAACTACAGGCCACTATCTCTGATGAACATAAATGCAAAAATCCTCAACAAAATACTAACAAACAGAATCCAACAGCATATTAAAAGGATCATACACCATGATCAAGTGAGATTTATTCCAGGAATGCAAGGATTCGTCAATATATGCAAATCAATCAATGTGATAAACCATATTAACAAACTGCAGGAGAAAAACCATATGATCATCTCAACAGATGCAGAAAAAGCTTTTGACATAATTCAATACCCATTTATGACAAAAACCCTCAAGAAAGAAGGCATAGAGGGAACTTACCTCAACATGATAAATGCCATATAACCCACAGCCAACATCATTCTCAATGGTGAAAAACTGAAAGCATTTCCACGAAGATCAGGAACAAGACAAGGTTGTCCACTCTCACCACAATTATTCAATGTAGTTTTGGAAGTTTTAGGCACAGGTATCAGAGAGGAAAAAGAAATAAAAGGAATCCAAAAGGAAAAGAGGTAAAGCTGTCACTGTTTGTAGATGACATGATACTATACATAGGGAATCCTAAAGATGCTACCAGAAAACTACTAGAGCTAATCAATGAACTTGGTAAAGTAGCAGGATACAAAATTAATGCACAGAAATCTCTTGCATTCCTATACACTCATGATGAAAAATCTGAAAGAGAAATTAAGGAAACACTCCCATTACCATTGCAACAAAAAGAATAAAATACCTAGGAATAAACCTACCTAGGGAGACAAAAGACCTGTATGCAGAAAACTATAAGACACTGATGAAAGAAATTAAAGACGGTACAAGCAGATGGAGAGATATACCATGTTCTTGGATTGGAAGCATCAACATTGTGAAAGTGACTCTACTACCCAAAGCAATCTACAGAGTCAATGCAATCCCTATCAAACTACCAATGGCATTTTTCACAGAACTAGAACAAAAATTTCACAATTTGTATGGAAACACAAAAGATCCCGAATAGCCAAAGCAATCTTGAGAAAGAAAAACAGAGCTGGAGGAATCAGGCTCCTGAACTTCAGATTATACTGCAAAGCTACAGTAATCAAGACAGTATGATACTGGCACAAAAACAGGAATAGAGATCAATGGAACAGGATAGAAAGCCCAGAGATAAACCCACACACATATGGTCACCTTATTTTTGATAAAGGAGGCAAGAATATACAATGGAGAAAAGACAGCCTCTTCAGTAAGTGGTGCTGGGAAAACTGGACAGCTGCATGTAAAAGAATGAAATTAGGACACTCCCTAACACCATACACAAAAATAAACTCAAAATGGATTAGAGACCTAAATGTAAGGCCAGACACTATAAAACTCTTAGAGGAAACATAGGCAGAACACTCTATGACATAAAGCACAGCAAGATCCTTTTTGACCCACCTCCTAGAGAAATGGAAATAAAAACAAAAATAAACAAATGGGACCTAATGAAACTTAAAAGCTTCTGCACAGCAAAGGAAACCATAAGCAAGACGAAAAGACAACCCTTAGAATGGGAGAAAATATTTCCAAATGAAGCAGCTGACAAAGGATTAATCTCCAAAATTTACAAACAGTTCATGCAGCTGAATATCAAAAAAACAAATAACCCAATCCACAAATGGGCATAAGACCTATATAGACATTTCTCCAAAGAAGATACACAGGTTGCCAACAAACACATAAAAGGATGCTCAACATCACTCATCGTTAGAGAAATGCAAATCAAAACTACAATGAGGTATCACCTCACACCGGTCAGAATGGCCATCATCCAAAAATCTATAAACAATAAATGCTGGAGAGGGTGTGGAGAAAAGGGAACCCTCTTGCACTGTTGGTGGGAAGGTAAATTGATATGGCCACTATGGAGAATAGTATGCAGTTTCATTAAGAAGCTAAAAATGGAACTGCATACGACCCAGCAATGCCACCACTGGGCATATACCCTGAGAAAACCATAATTCAAAAAGAGTTATATACCACAATGTTCATTGCAGCTCTATTTGCAATAGCCAGGACATGGAAGCAACCTGGGTGTCCATCAACAGATGAATGGATAAAGAAGATGTGGCACATATATAGAATGGAATATTACTCAGCTATAAAAAGAAACGAAATTGAGTTATTTGTAGTGAGGTGGATGGACCTAGAGTCTGTCATACCGGGTGAAGTAAGTCAGAAAGAGAAAAACAAATACCGTATGCTAACACATACATATGGAATATTAAAAAAACAAAAAGGTTCTGAAGAACCTAGGGGCAGGACAGGAATAAAGATGCAGACGTAGAGAATGTACTTGAGGACATGGGGAAGGGGAAGGGTAAGCTGGGACGAAGTGAGAGAGTAGCATGGACATATATACACTACCAAATGTAAAATAGATAGCTAGTGGGAAGCAGCCGCGTAGAACAGGGCGATCAACTCTGTGCTTTGTGTCCACCTAGAGGGGTGGGATAGGGAGGGTGGGAGGGAGACGCAAGAGGGAGGAGATATGGGGATATATGGAGACATATAGCTGATTTACTTTGTTATAAAGCAGAAACTAACACACCAATTAAAAGCAATTATACTCTGAAAAAGACGTTTAAAAAAATAAATAAATTGACGTAGTACAAAACGTAATTTCTCGTCATAAGGTATTTTTTAGAATTAAAAGTCAGTTTAGCCAAACACATAGTTTTCTAGTTTTCATCAACATAGATCTTCTATGGGAATAATGGTAATATCTGATCAGTAAATCAGTTTTAGAAGTTTAGAAAGTTTATATTAATTCATCTCTTTGTTGATATCTATCAATACAAAATAGATTGCTGGAATTTTAATTGGGATCGTGTTGAATATATAGATGAGTTGAAAAAGAATTGATGTCTTATAACAGTATTGAGTCTTCTAATCTGTTATCATAGACTATCTCTCCATTTATTTAAATCTTTAATTTCTTTTATCAGAGTTTTGTAGTTTTCTGCATATAGATCCTGTACATATTTTGTTAGATTTATACCTAAATATTTCATTTTTGGTGCTATTGTAACTTGTACTGTGTTTTTGTTTCAAACTCCAATTTTCATTGCTGGTATATTGGAAAGCATTTGCCCTTTGCATATTAATCTTGTATTATGTAACCTTGCTATAAGTGATTATTTGTTCAGGATTTTTTTGTTTGATTCTCTGGGATTTGTGCATAAAAAATCATGTCATCTACAAATAGAGTTTTATTTCTTCCTTTCTCTCTGACTGTCCCAGTCTGCATACCTGTTATTTTCTTCCATGGTCTTATCACACAGGCCAGGGTTTCCACCATGATATTACATGGAAGTGGTGAGGGGGATGTCCTTGCCTTGTTCTCTGTCCTTAGGAGAACATGCCAGTCCTTCACCATTAAGCTCTCCTCCTTTCTTTATGTAGGACCAAGTTGTTGACCTATAACTTTTTCCTTTTCCCTGAAGACATTCTTTTTTTTTTTTAAACTGGAGTATAATTGCTTTATAATGTTGTGTTAGTTTCTGCTGTACACCTAAGTGAATCAGTTCTATGTATCCCCTATATCTCCTCCCTCTTAGACCTCCCTCCCACCACCGCCCCCATCCCACCCATCTAGGTCATCACAGAGCGCCGAGCTGAGCTCCCCGTGCTATGCAGCAGCTTCCCACTAGCTGTCTTACACATGGTAGTGTATATATGCCAAACCTAATCTCCCAAGCCATCACACCCTCCCCTTCCCCCGCTGTGTCCCCACGTCCATTCTCTACGTCTGTGTCTCTATTCCCTGGAGAAATTCTTTTAACATTTCTTGCAGGGCAGGTTGGCTGGTGATGAATTCCCTCAGTTTTTGTTTGTCTGAGAAAATCATTATATCTCCTTTACTTTTGAGGGATAATTTTGGTGCATGTAGAATTCACCAAATTTGGTGCATGAAGGTTTTTCTTCAACACTAAATATTTCAATCCACTCTCTTCCTGCTTGCATGAAGAGAATTCTGCTGTAATTCTTATCCTTGTTCACCTTTAGGTTAGAGTTTTTTCTCCTCTGATTTCTTTCAAGACTTTGGTTTTCTGCAGTTTGAATATGATATGCCTAGGTGTGGAATTTTCAGGATCACTGCTTGATGGTTTTTGAGCTTCCTGCATATGTGGCTTGGTGTCTGTCATTAATTTAGAAAATTCTTAGTCATTATTACATCAAATATTTTTTCAGTTTTGTTCTCTCTTTTCCTCTGTTATTCCAATTATGCATTTGTTACATATTTTGATATTGTCCCACAGATCTTGGATGCTTTATTCTGTTTGTTTTTTTTTCATTCTTTTCGTTTGCCTCTCAGTCTCGTGAGTTCCATTGAACTATCTTTAAGCTCACTGATTCTTTCCTTGGCTGCATCCAGTCTATAGATGAGCCCATCAAAAGCATTCTTTGTTTTTGTTACACTATTTTTTTATTTCTAGTACTTTCTTTTGATTCTTCCTTAAAGTTTTCATCTCTCTGTCTACATTATGCATCTCTTCTTAAGTGCTGTATATTTTTCTATTAGAGCCATTAATATATTCAGCACAGTAATTTTTAATTCCCTGTCTTATAATTAATTCCACAATCAGTGTAATATTGGAGTCTGGTTCTGAGGCTTGCTTTGTCTGTTCAAAATGTTTTTCCCATTGATTATTAAGACTGTTTTGTACAGTTTTGGTTATATAGTTATCTTTACGGTTCTGAAATACAGTGCAAAGTGAGGACTGCCTCTGTGTGTGTGTGTGTGCGTGTTCTGGTCAAGTAATGAAGTACTTAGCACAGGAAGTTTTCCCTTTGCTTTGATGTACCAAATAACATAAAGCCATCTGAGCATAAATCTTTAAATTAGTTGTTATCTTTCAGCTTCTCTTTGACTAAGTTGTGCTGGTTTCTTTCCTCAGTCTGATTGCTGTTGAGCTAGAATTCCTGTTGTGAAATTTTCTCTCTTAACAGACCTTTTCTACTATTGTATTTTGAAGAACTTGGGAAATAGCAGAAGTTCCCTAAACATTTTGAAATTGAATTTAACTTGTTTTCCCGATTTTTCTATAAGTGTGTGATAATTTTCTGGACTTTTTCTTAATGATAGTAATAATTGCAATAATAGCACCTAACATTTACTGAACATTTGGTATGTGTCAGTTTCTTTGCAGAGCACTTCCTATATATTATGAGAGAATATAATGCTTTTCTCCTACTCAACAAATAACTTAAAATTTGAATACAGCTGGAAGAAAAAAGTCTTTTACACATCAATATTGTTGATGTGAATTATGTCTTAGACTTTTTCTCAACAGAGGCAAGGGGCTAACAGAGTGTGGGGAAGGATCTTTTTAAGATCTAGGCACTTTCCGCTCACTGCATGGGACCAAGTGGCTCCCATAGCCTACGACTTGCCCTCCAGAGAAGAGCTGCAGGTGCTGGCCACCAAAAGCAGCAAGAGGATCTAAAATTTGTTTTCACATTATACTTAGTAACAACATACTTGGTAACTCGCTTGTATGATAGAAAAACTTAAACATGGCCCTAGTTTAGAAAAGAAACCAACCTACTGCCTGGAGATACTGGCAATGAATGATAATTATACTCTCCAAATCCTTCCATAGAAAAATCATTGAGCTGTATTTACTTCTTTTAGGCATTATAAAAATTATGTATCCTTTTATGTGCAGAGACAGTTCCTTGAGGATGAAGAGTTATGCATGCTCATTAGCAGAAGAATATGTACCACAGCAGGTACTGCATGCTCAACCCAAGACTTATGACCCTCTTGTCTGCATGAGTGGCAAGCATAACTTCTGCGTTGTGGCGGTGAATGAGAGGATGAAGAGATAATGATGATAATGAAAGAGGATCATTTAAATATTCTTGCTCCATACTTTGGTTAAATATTCAGATACATTTCAAATTAACCATGCTTCTTCAAAAGTTAGAATCCAAGTGTGATTAAAGCATTACATTCTTGCTTAATTTTCTGTGTTTTGAAATGGAAGATACCTTTGGAATTCTGTCTTAGCATTGGCAAATCACTTTGCCCTGGCCATGAACCTTGATTATTAGTTTACATCTTTTAGTCCAAAAAGACTTTGCTCTCATTGATCTTTCTAGATTGACTTTCCCTGACTCTGTTGGCAAGTATATTAGCATAATCTTTGCCTAAAGATTTCTACTTGGTCAACTGTTTCCTATGGTCCTTTTCAGTTTAGAAGAATGAACTAATGGGACAGGAGCAGTCACTTTGATGTTGGAATCTTCATGATAATTATTCTTTTCATGAATTCAGGTCCTTTGTGTCATTTACTCTTATGATCAATGTATGTATTGTGTGAAGACCTGATTCATGGGAATTATCATGAAAATTGGTTCATTGGTTATATACACATTAAAAGAGTTCAAGTGAACAGAAAATTATTTGTGAAGAACAAATAATTTAAGGAAAGCAGTGAAGGCTCAGAGTTATGTCATTAGGAAACCTAGTCAGCCAAAAGAAATGGTGAATTGTTACATATGTTGTTTAAAAGAAATAAGAGGTATGAGAATTTAGTCTCCAAAATTAAGTAAAATAAATTACAAGAGACTTTGTAACAGCATATTTTCTTAGATCATGGTCCTTAGAAGCAGAACTCCTGTGCAGGAACTCCCAGGGGAAACCTTAAGGGAAAGGGAAAACAAGACAGAGAGGGGAGGAAACCGAGGAAAGAGGCCGATCTCAGACAGAATCTCCCAGAAGGTGGGCTTCAGCCTAGTCCTACAGAAGATCTCTGGAATATGAATTATACGTGTTGAAGGTTCATAATCCATCACCCCATAATCACTGGTTGACAGTCACAGGGTGAAGAAGGTCACAGACCCACAGGTCCTTCCCGCTTTTTACACCTGCAGTAAAGTGTTCCCAGCAGCCTGAGAGTTTTCCTCTGAAGAGCTGCAGGCCTGGCCATTGAAAACACCAGATTAAGATTCAGAAGGTGGGGTGCATGCAGAAATAGTAAGAAGGAATAAGAGGGGGTTCAACAGTGTCTGTCACACAGATGATCCTAAGTTACAAAAGTGTGTAAAAATTCAAGGATGTTATTTCAAATCTGGATAATTTCTCAGATTGAGGAAAAAATCAGATGGGCTATACTAGGAATCTTTGTTTGTTTCTTTGTTCTTAATCATGTAATAATCAAATGAAACCTGCCATTTATTGAGCTCGTACTATAAATCAGGAACTGTACCTGTCACTGTAAGTTCATTTAAGTCTTTGATCCTCAGGGCAGTGAACATGGGTATTATTTCCCCCATTTCAGAGAGAGCAGAAACTCTCCAGATGCAGTGGTGTGCCAAAAATGATGTTTGAATGAGCAAATGAATGGATACACCGCATTCAATCAAACACAGGCTGGCCGTATACTTTTATTCCATTTATCTCATTAAAATACAGCTAGTAAGTGAGTGGCTCACTCAAGACACAAGTGTACGTCTGTCTGACTCTAAAGCCGCAGGTGTTTTCATCTGTTCCTATGTACAGACAGTCTGTGTTTTACGATGGTTCAACCTATGATTTTTTGACTTGACAATGGTGCGAAAGTGATAACACATTCCGTAGAAACTGTACTTGAATTTTGAATTTTGACCTTTTCCTGGGCTAGCGATATGTGGTAGGATCCTGCCTCCTGATGCTGGACAGCAGTAGCGAGCTGCAGGTTCCAGCCAGCCCCACAATCACGGGGGTAAACAACAGAGACACTTACAACCATTCTGTACCCGGACAACCATTCTGTTTTTCACTTTCAGTACAGTATTCAGTGAATTACATGAGATATTCAACATTTTATTATACAATTGGCTTTATGTTAGAGGATTTTGCCCAACTGTAGGCTAATGTAAGTGTTCTGAGCACGTTTAAGGTGGGCTCAGCTAAGCTGTGATGACTGGTGGGTTAGATGTAAAAAATGCATTTTTGACTTACGATATTTTCAGTTTATGATGGGTTTATCAGAACATAATCCCATCGTAAATCAAGGAAGATCTGTAAGATCTGTAAGAAAGATCTGCCTTTCCAAAAGAAAATTGTTTTTAAATACCCTTAATCTCTATTTCCCAGACAATAATGATAACTCCCTGCATTCGTACAGCACCACACAGTTTACACAGCCTTCCACATCCTTAGCCCATTTCATCTTCACCACCACCCTCCTTACAAACTAGGCAGCTGATGTTCAGAGAAGTTAGGTAACTTACTCAAGGTCACAGAGCCAGGAAACAGTAAGGCTCAAGCCAAAGTCAGCTCTCCTGACTCCAAGGCCAGTGCTCTTTCCAAAATCAGAAGTTGTTTTATGTACTTTTTTTTAGATTGTGAGCTTCCTCGTGGTATTCAAAGTGTTTTACGGAGCTTGTGTCATTATAGGGTCAGTGAATACATATTTTCTAAGCTGGTTTCTATGAAATTGCATTCAAATGCAGGACTTTCTGATCCCCCCAAATACATATTCAGTCTCCATAGTTTCTAAGATACATGGAATGTTATGGGGTTGATCTTTGGTTCATTTTAAATCACTTCTGAAACAGCTTTGCTAATTGACAAATGAAAAGGTTAAGGAATAAGAGAAACAATGGAGGTTTTTGGTTTTTCCTTTTCTTTTAAAGATCAGAGGACTGAAAGAAGGTTCCTTATCCTACATGTTTGTTCCGTAAAAGGGATCTATTTTTCCTTTAGTTTCATCTCAAGAAGACAACACCTTAATTAAACTCCAGTGGGCCAGTTTAATTAAAATATGTCAGTCAGATCATCACAAGGGGACCAGATATCCATGAAATGTACCGTCTGTTTCCTTCGTGATTGCTCGGATTGCTTTGATCCGGCACCCACCAGGACAGCATGCAGTGGTGGTGGGCAGAGCTTGTGAGTTCCCGTTGCTGTAGGCAGAGGGGGCCCTTGGTGGACCAGTGAGCGAAGGAGAGACGCCGGTAGACCATCAGGACCCAGGGTTCAACGCTGAGAGGCTTTCTGCTCTATCGCTGTACTGAACTAAGGGATTCATGGTTTTCTATTCTCATCACCAAGAAGATACCTAAGAAGTTAGTCACTCTTCCATCCCTGCCCCACTTCCCTACCTTTCTTGCTCGCTCCCTGCTTTCCTTTCTCTGATCTGTGGGCCCTGAGCCTGCAGTTTTGTGTATACATGTCTGACAGCCATTTAGTAGCTGCTTCAGCCTGAACCCAGACATCCCTGTGAGCAAGGAGGCCACCTCCCTAAACCCTAGGGCCAGAGTGTGGTGAGGGGTTTCAGAATCACAAGGTTTTGAGGGTCTCCTGAGGTCATTCTCTCTTCTAAGTGTTTTAAATACATGATTTCATTTAATGCCCACTTGATCATTACCTCACTTTGCACAGAAGTGGAAAATGGAGGCTTGGAGTAATTCAGTGATTTCTCCCAAATTATAGAGCAAGCATAAGGAGAAGCTAGGAATTGACCAGCAAAGCTATACATGACCTGAAAAGCTTCCAGCTACATTTTCTTCTCAGCCATCTCTTCTTTATTCATGAAAGTGGCTTTAATCTGATTATATACATATTACATGCTTATTTTTAAAATCCGATATATCGGAATAATATGCTGTTTTCATTGAGGACCTTTTAAAAAATAATTCTTGTTATCAGCCAACTCTCCACCCCTATCTCCTACTTGTGCCCCTCCTCCTCCATCACCCTTCCATACTTTTTATATAACAACCTGTGATGTAGGCTTTCAAACCTTGCTCCAAGAGCATATAATCAGAGGAAACCTGCGGGTGTGCACAGAAGCATGAATAGGGAGTTTGCTATTGTTAGTTATTTTTTAAGTGTGTTCTCTGCATCTTTTCATTCAAGAGTACATCATGGAAAATTTTCCTGGCCCGCTGGTATGACTCTAACACGTTCTTTTAAAGGTGTGTACTATTCCATAGGATGGATGATCTATAGTTTTTCTCTTTTTTTCAGTCTTTTTTTTCTTTTTTTCCCCAAAGAAACAATTCTGCACTAAATATCTTTGATTACATATGATTTCATATTGATGCTTTTATTTCTCTGGAATAGATTTTCCTAGAGGTGAGGTCTTTTTGGGTTGAAGAGTTTATGCCTCTTTAAATTTTAATCGATATCTCCAGATTGCCTAAGCAGTTTCTAGGGCATGTGAATATGCCTTTTATCAAAAACCCATCAGACGTGCATAAGAATAGACACATGTATTCCCAGCTATAATTTGACTGTCTCAAACCCTGACTATCCCTTATCAAATGTGTTATAAACATCTCAGCCCTGGATTCGGTACAGGCCAGAATCCACAGGATCAAATTGAAAACAAATCTCCAGAGATAGTATGTTTACTTATGTATACCTCTACTGAATTTCCGGGTTACTTAAAACTCACAAAAGTTCTACAGAGTTTACTTATTGGCCATTTGGATAGCAAATTGTTGCGTAGAAGATCAATTTGGGCATTTGTTTATAGAAACAGCCCCTATGATGTATCCTTATAGAATCATAGGAATTGAGAGCTGGAACCGTTAAATTAATGATTCCTTCACGTACTGTATAGAATCTTCGAGAATGATGTCTTGATGGGATGTGCCTTTGGAACATGCTAACATGTTATCTCATTTAGTGCTTTGCTGAAAGCTTATTTCTAACATGTTTTTCAAAATGTTCAAATTTTTAAAAAGATCAAGACATTTATTTAAAGTTACTTTAAAGACCACTGATTCAGGGCTAATGATTGTATAGTTTATTAATCAAATGTATTTCGCAGGAAAAAACCCAGCTACAGTTCACTTACAATTGGCGTTTTACTCTATTTTCACGTTATTTTAATGAGCTACAGATTTGAATGTGGCCTTTGTTCGTCTGTTGCTTCCGTTCAATTGCAGTTTCACCCTAAGACGACACAAGACAGATTGATCAGGCTTCCAGCCATTGTGGGGCTTAAATGAAGTGAACAGGGCCTTACGTTTCTAAACCAAATGAGAGGATGAAGGCAAAAAGAAAAAGAAGGCAAAAAAAAATTTTAAAGTTGCCCTCCCCCCTGCCCCAAACAGTCTATACATTCTTTAAATCATCTGTTTGCTGTTCTTAGATTTGCTACTATGGTATCCCTGTTTTCCTAGGAGAGCATCAGAAGATGACGTCATAAAAAGGAAAACTGAGACCATCCCAGACAAATATTAGCATGTGTAAGTGTAAGGGGAAAGGTGCTGTCTCATCTCATTTTTGACACACAACAATTTCAGTGCAAAAGTGAGAGCATTTAAATGACATTAGATCTTCTTTAGTAGATAATGTTCTTCTGTCCAAAATTTTAAAGCTGTTTATCATCTAATAACTTGTTAAATATTGTTCCTCCTTTATATACTTTATTTAAATGAAAATAAAATTCCTTTGAGTTAGCAGTGATTTTTTTGTGGTTAAGATTTTCAGCACTGATAAGTTTGGGGGGAACTTCTCTGATGGGCCATGTAAAGTCTGGCACATACTGGACCAGTTTTGGCTGTTCTTGTTTTCTGTTTGCAAGGATGGTCTAGAGAGGCTGTAGCTTCTAACATGCAGTTTTCCATTGTATTTATACACTAACTATGCTGCTTGAGATGACAAAAGAACTTTACATCCAGAAAACAGAACTTACAGAGTGGCCTTCTTAAAGCTGTGGGAAGCTATATGGCAGCTTTGACCAACCTCATTCAACAAGAAATTAATCATAGTTTCTGAACTTTCATGACTCAACCTTCTGATAACAAGAAAGCATTGTATACCCCCATTTTGTTATTTTTTAAAATTATAAATGGTTTATATTGAATGCAAGTTTCATAAGTTAACTTTTTAGGTAAGAACAGCTTCTAATTAACAATAATCATATCTTTATGAATTAACATTCTTAGTGGAGCAATCCAGATTCTGTGGACTTATTTGAACAACACAATAAATGGAAGCATTTACAGGAAATAATACAATATAAATATGAAGTGTTACTTTGTATATTAGATATACTCAAGGACAGTTGTAAGTAACATATATTTTTAAAACTGCAAATTTAAACACACGAGTTCACTACTGAAAAATTCCTATTGCTAGTGCTATGCATTACAAATGTGAATCTCTTCATCATCCTTCACCTCCATTTATATGCTGGTTTTGCTTAAAGCGAGACAGACCTATTTTTCCCTGAGAGCTTGTTGCTTATTTTAATATGTTTCTTTCATATTGATGATAGGATAGATCTGGTAAGACCAAAACCATATAAAATAAAATATAGAAACTAAGGTATTTTTTAAAAAGAGTGGAGAAACACTATATCTATGTGGTCCTGGCTGAGCAAAGCCACAGAATTCACTTAGAGTTTTTTTAACAGCCAGAGCAGATGTTTATCTTGTACTTGAGCCTGTTGTGTAACTGGGTGAATGACAGAGTTGTTTGTAATTTCAGTGAAGGTAGGTTTCCTTTCATTGTTGTTAGTTAAAATTAATGTTGAAGTTTTAATACATTCTCTATTAAAAGTAAACACAACCACAAAACAAATATGTAAAAAAGTTTGAGATTGACATTACAGGTTGAGAACTAAGTAAGAATCAAGTGTTTTTCTATAGTTTGTCATTTGTGATTATGTGTGTGTGTGACTTTGTACTATTTTAGATTTTAATTTTCTGTTTTGTTTTTAATAATTTTTGTTTAAAGAAAAAATGTTGTATTTATACATTTCATTTTCAATACATTTTTGCATAAAGGAAAATACCTATTTGGAAGTAATTTACAAGTAGATTAAATTCAAAATATAATTGAGAGCCTTTTAGCAAACTCTGCTGAAAAATTTTGTTGAAAAATATATATATAACACTTCCATTACACAGAGACCATTATACTAGTTATTAATTATGATAAAATTTGAAATTCATCCACATATAGTTTTATAATTACATAATGTAAAGGAATATTTTTATCACAAGAGATTTATTTTTATTTAACTTATATATCTTTTAAAATATGCACATGACATACATTTTGGTCTCAAAGATGTAAGAGTTAAAATTATGTAATGACATACAACCGAGCTTAAAGAGCTTAATTTCCTTTTGATGGCATGTGTGTACAACCATTGTGTGGATGTTTTCGCATTGCTTTGAGCATTAACATTCTCTGAATATTCTGTGTATCTAAGTAACCATGATTGTGGTTCACTTCATTTAATGGTCATTCATATAAAATTAAAGCTTTGAGAATATTATAATTTGCTTCAGCTAATACCAGTTATATTACTCTTTTATACGACGGCTGATATTTTCACATAACAGAGACTTTCCCACTCTCTTGACTTTTTCATTTTATTGTGTTGTTTCTTTCACTGAAAATAGGCTCATAAGAAGTTCAAGGTGAAGTTTTCAGGCTCAGAGCTATTAGTCAGTTTTCATGTAAACAACCATCTTTGACATCATCCTTCTATTCATTCAGCTTTGCATTCTGTTATGTAAATAACCATACCTGTGTGTTTTTAAAAATCACTATTTCTAATGGGCACATTAAAAAATCCTTAGGTATTCAATGCTTTTCTGCAAATAAATGTAACGTGGGTGTATTGCACTTAAGATTAAAGGCCAGTAAGGCAGACAAAAGGGACACCATTGCAAATTAAACCGTAAAGGTCTGAAGTATTATTAAGAGGTTCACAGATACTATGTTCCAATCAGGCTCAGTAAGGGCTGAATTCCTATTATGTTTCTAAAGCCTCCAAAAAGACATGGGAAGGGACCCAAAGTTAAAGTCGTCAAATAGAAAGCACTTAGGCCAAGAGCACATGAATGTATGACTGGGTAATGGGCCTTTCATCTTTGAAATAAAAACAGTTGAGTTCAATTGGAAGCGAAGTTTCCCCCTTTGAGAAAGTTTATTTTAATGAGTTTCCATTTTATGCGTGGGCTGCTCCTTAATCCAGGCTGTTCCATTGAAGTCTTACCCAATGAAGATGCAAGACAGATTGTCCAAGCTTGCGGCTATTGTTAGGGGTTGATGAAGTGTATGGGCCCTTATGGTTGATAACAGAAGTAGATGGTCAAAGCCAATAAATAAAACTTTAACTCTGATTGTTGGGTGCTTTATGCTGAAAAGGTTTCCATTAACATGGATCTTTGGTTTTGAAGGACTTGTGAACCCAAAGGCAGCTTGTAGCTCTGTCACACAAACTAAGTCACTTAGACAAGCAGCAATCTGTCCTAGCTGATCAACTCAGTTTGGCTTTTAAAATTCTGGACTTCTTTTTAGAAATCAACACTGTTAATATCTTGACAGACAATTAACAATATGTGAATCTGCTGCACAGTTGATTTATCACGTACATGGTTTAAGGAGGAGGTACTTTGTGTTTTGCTTTATGGGGTCTTAATAATGAAAATTTTACAATGAACAATTTATTATGTTTTAAGTGGTTGGTATTTGAGTGTGGGGACGGAGGAGGATATTTTACAGACAATGTGAGTCACGGGACCATCCCAAGTATCATAAATGTTCATAGCTCACCCATATGACATTCGTATGCTCTCTCCAAATTTTTATTCTTCTAAATCTCATTTCATCTAATTTTTGAGTGATGGATATGATCAGTTGTGTACCCATAATTGTCCTAAAATCTACCAAAACCATTTGTCCTGAGTTGCAGTTCCTTGAAAATCTGCCCCAGTGGCTTCAAAATTATACAACGCTAATTTAGCAATTTAGAAGCCACTGCATCCTGTGACTATTTAGGGCATGATTATAGTAGCACAACAGATGGAACTGTGATGACCTTGAAGGAGTAACCCTGCCCTCACTGCCTCGCCACTGGAAGTTTAGGTAGGCGCTTCAGGGAATACATCTCATATTTACCTTTACAGTTACCCAAGGAAAATCCACCTGTGATACTTTTGAGACAGAGATACAAGTGGCCCTTAGCCCACACCCTGCATCTGCCATCCTACAAGGGACCTTGCGTGCCTGGAATGGACCACGCTGCTCACAGGAAGCCCCATGGAATTCCCCCCACCCCAAATAACCACTGGCTAACTGCAGACCTAGATGGAACATGACGGCTGCATTCTGGGAGAATGGAGGCAGGGTCCTGGGCTGCGGCAGAATGGAATATTCTCTTCTCTCCTCTTCATTTTGTGGTGAAACCTCTAAGAGTGAATGAAATGACCGGCAAGGATGACAATGTGAGAAGTCAGGGGCAGTGAGGAAATGAAAGAAGGAGGGTTAGGAAGCCTAAGGAGAGGGCAGCATAGGTGTTGTTGGCTGATTTATGTAAATTATCCACAGGGTGTCATTTTTTGTCCCTTTTTTCCCTTTCAATAATAAAGTGTATAGTTTATAACCATGTTCACAGTTAGTGATTTCCTATCTCTTCCTCAATAAGATTACAGTTATTGTTGTCTCAATATATTTCCATGGTGTCAGACTTATTACAAGTGTCATAAAAAATTTCCAGCATTTTTCTCTTCCAGACAGGACAGTCTAAGTGTTTAGATGCCTACTGTTTTTTAAATAATGATCTTTGAAGAGGAACACATATCCTAATTTCTACCAAATTTCAAGGTAGATATGTTGGAAAGGTACAAAGATGCTTCCAGAATTCTAGCCTGTGATTCATGAGTTGGGGGCCTTGAGAGCCATCAGGGTCTCAGGTCTTTTACCCAAATCCCCTCCTTCCTTATTTCTACATTTGGTTGTTTAATGGTTTGCATTCCTAAACAAGGAGTATGACAGCTTTATTGGTACTTAGGGAGAAAGGATTCTACATCTTTTTACAAGACAACCCTTCTCTCTGCATCATTAGATTAAATATTCGTTTAAAACATGCTTAAATGTTGAATTTATCCTGTTTATTTTCTTAACCTTTAAAAATTTCATCATCACTGTATGCAGCTATTCATCCTGAAAGTAGAGTGATGGGGACATCAGTTTTCACACGGTATGTGACACAGAACCAGAAATGGGACGATGTCATGTCCAGATCTGTCCGTCATGGAGGAATGACCTTAGACTTCCTGATCAATTCTGACAAGTCACTGACAGTTTGCAGGGGAAGCACATATGTGACAAAGGACAGGCAGAGGCTACACGTGTCAGCAAGTACCCTCTGACTCCGACGAGAAGGAGTCAAGCTGCTGACGACTCTGGTATTTGGAGGCCATTGGTTTTCCTTTTAAATCTGACTTCAGAAAATCACAGGTGCTCACTCTCCCGGACACGCACAGCTTTTCTGCTGATCTGAGTCAGTGGCTAAATGGCAGGTCACACTGATTTAAATGCTAACATGTTCATGGTCTTTTTGCCAGTTTGCATATGAATTTGCACACATTTATTGACATAATTCTGGATCTTGAGTGTTAAGGGGTAATTTGGTATTATTTCTAAAAACCACAGCTGAATTGAAGTGTTTTAAAATCATGTTTAGCATAAAAATGGGCAGTTCTGGCTCAAGCTTGAGGCTGAAAATGTTAGTGTCTGTCCCTTGCACAGGTGGAACAGAGGCCACATGGTATAGTGGTTAAGAGCTTAGATACTGAAGCCAGACCTCAAGGGTTTGAGTCGTGGATCCACTTAAGAGTTGGGCTTGGTCAAGCACATTAACTAATATTTCTGGGAGCCAATGTCCCTGTCTGTAAAACAGGGATAACTAGAGCTCCTCCCTGCTCAGGTTGTGAGGATTATGTGGCTTACTACCTGTGAAGCTGTTAGAACAGGGTCTGGTGTAAGATAGACGCCATGTAAGTTGAATTGGTTTAAAGTTATGTTGCTGAATTTTTATATATCCAATATGCGGTTTCTATGAGATGGCATAATGTAAAAAGAGAGGGTCCGTGAGTTTATAATTTTGATCTAAGTTGGAAAAAACTGAGCCATTACTCCTTGAAAATGCTTTTGTCTGCTTCTCTCTCTCCTCTCCTTTTGGAATTCCAATTAGTTGCATTGCTTAGAGTGCTTTATACTGTCCTACAGGTCAATACAACTCTTTTACTTCTTTTAAGTTTTTTATATCTTTTTTATCTTCCTTTTGGATAGTTTCTGTTGCTATTTCTTCAAGTTGACTGATCTTTTCTTCTATAGTATCTAATATAATCTGCTGTTGATCTCATCCACTGTAGTTTCATTTCAGATATTTTGTTTTTCATCTCTAAAATTTCCATGTTTTAAATCTCCCATTTCTTTTTAAGTTCATGTTTTATTTGACGTTCTTGAACAAATAGAGCACGTTTAACATCCTCGTCTGCTAATTTTATTCTTTCTCTCATGTTTTTGTGGCAGCTTTTATTGATTGACTTTTTTCTGTATTTTCCTACTTCTTTGTATGCCTGATAGCTCTTTTGTGTGCTGGACATTGAGGATTTTATTTTAGGGTGTTGTATTTATTTTAATAGTGTTGGACTTTGTTCTGGCATGCAGTTAAGCTTCTTGGTATCAGTGTGATTAATTTGAAACTTGCTTTTAAACTTTGTAAGTTTGGGACCTAAAAAGATCATTTGACAAGTCTCATACAACACACTGACAACTTTTGTTTGATGGTGCTACTTATTCATTAATTTATTAATCAGCTCTCTATTTTATCCATTCATCCAGCTAATATTTTATGGGATTTCTCTGTTATGGTTAAGATGAATAAGAATCCTCAAGGAGCTTATCATTCAGGAGAGAAGATCAATGTAGACATAAAATGTTATCAGGCAGTGATATATGCAAAATGCTATAGAATCTGCTGGTATCTTACTTTTCCCATGTGTATACATGGATGTTCAGCCAAAGTGTACTCTTGTACTGAACTTTCTTCTTCTCTGTGATTATTCTCTCTTGGCCTCACGATGTTTAAGAAAATTTCAGTATTATAAAAATATATATTTATATATGTGTATAAATATATATACATATGTATGTATCATTAGGAAAAAATTTATCTACTTTTATAACAATTCAAGCATTTATTCAACAAATTTATCTTGATTGGCTATAATGTGCCAGTCCAAAGCTGGAGCTACAATCATGAACAAAACAAAGTCCTTTCAAAATGCAAATTCAAAATGCACAATCAAGTGATGATAATATATACCATATTATAAAATTATGACTCTGTATTTATCATCCTGCTTTTAAAGTGACATGATGATTCTAGCATTGAGTTAATGGTAGAAAATTGCCCTTGGACAGGCCAGCTTGTTCCCTGTTCTGAGCTCCAGATTATAAGTGCTACTGAAAATGGCTAGTTCCAGAGAAGTGTTTTTAAAAAGGATTGCTGATATATCTATATTTTTGTCTGTGAGAATGCTATTATTGTAGATACAAATTGGATTCCTTTTTTTAGAGTTCCAGGGTATGAATTTCAAGAAGATTCTTGATTGCAAAAGAACAGCCTGGCTAGGAGCTACTACTACAAATGTTACTATTGCTGCTGCTGCTGCTGTGATTTCCTGAAATATCAACATCTGCTGGGGCTCTGTTAGGTGTTCTGTGAAGTTCTTTACTTTATGTCTTTTCCTAATCCTAGGATGTATGGAATAATAAAGTGAGGGTGGCCATAAAATCATTTTTTTAAAGTATTTATGAAAATGAGACATAGTCACCAAGACAGAAATAATTTTCAGTCTGCACTATTGAAAGTGCTGTAATAAGACTATTAGCACATGCGTATTGTAAATTGCAGTTAGCATTGTTGGTTTGATGACTGAGTAGGTGGCTTTCTGGGCAAGGCTTATCTGGAAGATTCAAATCAAATTCTACGTTATTGTCTAGAAGGAAGGCATAGTATAGGAATACTGGGAATTTAAAATAACCCTCACAAGAGCATCTTCTAGTATCTCTGCCTTACTGAACAGCAAATGCCCCACTTAGCTAGCTTTCGCAAGAACTGACTAAAAGTTGAGTGGGAGACAAGAGTAGAATGGTCAGTGGACAGTCCTTTTCGCAGACCTTGGCTTCCTTCTCTAAGGCAGGGGCTCCTTTCAGAGAGTGACAGATGACAAGATCCACGCTGGGCAGACAGCCTTCCCTGACGCCTCACCTCTTTGTGGTGCCACCATGTGCCCCTTCCCAGAGAGCAGAGGGGATGTGCTGACCTGCAGTGACTGGTCCCAGGGTGGTGGGGATGCAGATGCAGAGAGACGCCGGTAGGCTTACGGTGCAGCTGGGAAATCATTTCCACTCAGCTGTGACGTGTGGGTTCCAGTGATTCTGCTGTTGAAGAAGTTGTAGCAGATCTATGCCTCTGTGCTGAGAGGACAGAAAATATTACCGATATTACTGGAGCTAAAGTTTCCTAGCACCTCTAGCTTTGTTTTCAGGTGGATTAAACTTTCAAAGATTTGAAAAATGAAACTTTTGCTCCACCCCTTCCCCCAGCCCCATCTCTCCCCTCCCCCTTCTAAAAATATGAAAGGGGAATGAGCAATCTGCAATGTACTTATTTCTAGATGTGCTGTTTGTTATGCTGGTAGAGAAGGTATTTTTAAGTTGGAAAAGATATGTGTAGTTTCATTCTTTAAGCTCTTGTGGATTTCCTATTTTAAACTGCTACAAAGTAGGTATTTCCTTTTAAAATTTAGGTGGCTTGAATATTTTATATAATTTTTAAATTTTAAGCTTAATTTGAAGGTAAGGTATTTTACCTGTTTTTATAAGGTGCTTTATGCCTACATATGTACATATTATATATAATTATATAAATATCTTACAAATAAATATATAAAAATATATATTACATATAGTATCTATATTTTGCAAGCTACTTTGTATTTATATAGTCATCTGTAACTAAACCAATGACTGATCCATTCATGAAATTTACTGAGTTCCTACTATGTGTCAGGTACTGTGGGCCTACAGTGATATATGAAGCGAGTCTCTGAATCTGAATATGTAAGTGTCCTAACTGAGGGCAGAGTGCAAGCAGAATTCAGGGAAAAGCAAGATTGTTTCCAGCTAAGCTTAGAGGAATTGGGAACGTAAGAACAGTTTAAGAGAGAAAGTGCCGAGCACAGTGCCTGGCATATAGGAACTGCTTAAACAGAATTTACTCCATGAATGAATAACGAACGAACAACTGAAAGAGAAGTGGCCTTTGACCTTGAAAAATGGGTAGGTTGGACTTGAAACAATGCCAGTGCAAAGACAACCATGTGAGCAAAGAAAGAGAGAAGAAAACTCAAGGCAAGGTGAGGGAATGGTGAGCAGTTCTGTCTGACTGGACTTGAGGGACGAGGGATTACGTTTTCAAAGTAGGTTCGAGCCAGGTAGTGGGACCTCAGACTCCACGTCAAAGAATCTCGATTTTGTCTGTACTAGGGGAGCCACTGAAAGTTTCAGAGGGGAGCCGTGACCTGCAGATCTGTGCTTCAGAAAGACTTAGCTGGCGACACTGGTAGGTGAGGAGGGGATGAAGAGATCCCAGAGTCACAGGGGCTGGTTCTGAGCCTAATGCAAGCGGTGAGATTGAATCCGCTGTGACTGTCTACTGCTTGAATGGCAAACACCCTCAGAAAAATGATCTGAGCCCCATTGTGGTTATCTGATAGCACGGGGTTGATCCAGCCTACAGAAAAATGTCATCCAAGTACTGCTACCTGACATGATCAGTCATGAAATCAGACTCAAATAAATTAGTCCCCAATGGTGAAATGTGAGGCAAAATAGCTCATGGGAAATAAAAATCAACATAGTGAAACTAACTCAGAATTGACTCCTTTGCTATCTATTGTGCTTAATTTTGGACACTCTTAAGTGCTTTGGGGAGAGTACTTTCTAAGTTGATATTTTCTTTTTTCTTCTTTGAGAAGGCCACACGTTGTTTATACCATTTGTCCTTTTTCTTGTGCTGGTGACACAAATTATGGTTTCATCCAGATTAACCCTAAGGTATCTCACTTTTAATACCCTTGAAAATTGCTTCATTCTTTGTAAAAGACACAGTGAAAATAAGGAACATGGAAAACAGTCCAGGTGTTTATGAACAGCCTTATAAGTTCCAGAACTCTAGTTTCTCAATAATTTTCACTGGTCCACTAATCATTTACATACATTCTGAGTAGTAATGAAGGTATTACTTGAATGTATATGTATATTCAATTCTGCAGTCACACACATGCACACACACACACACACATTCACAAATATCTTCAGGCTTTATTTGAAGGAAAAACTTATGTAAATATTTTTGACTATGATTATGTGTGCTGTGATTTTAATGACTAATACCTTTAGTGTTGAATACTTACTAGATCAGAATGCATATATTATATACACATATACATTCAAGAATGTGGAATATATTTAAGCCGTATTTTAAAAATAATGAACTTTGTTTTTTTAAAAATATTTATTTATTTATTATTTATTTATTTTGGCTGCACTGGGTCTTAGTTGCCGCACGCGGGATCTTAAGTTGCGGCATGCATGCTGGATCTAGTTCCCAACCAGGGATCGAACCAGGGCCCCCTGTGTTGGGAGCGCAGAGTCTTACCCACTGGACCACCAGGGAAGTCCCATGAATTTTGAATAAAACATTAATTCAGAAGAGTAACTGTAAGTTAAACTTTAAAAGTCATCATTAAAGTATTGAACATAAAAAGTATGGTATTGTTTCAGAAACCATAGTTGAGCCCATGATGATCAATGTGGTGGAGGTATCATATTTCAATAACCACAAAATACTTTAGCTCTTCTAAACTTTGTTTACACATTTCGCTCTTAATTCTGCTTTTATTGTCTATTCTGGGAGCTTTTCATGTGTCTTTTAATTTTATTATTTGGCATCTCTCCAGTCACCTGCTAGAAACTCTTCAGTATTGGGCATCAAATGGTTAAATGGGAGGGTATCACCCAGAACGTAAAGAAACAAGCTGAAAGGTCCAGGCTGCCTTGTAATCCTGATATTAACATTATACCTTTTAAAAAAGTCTTATTCATGCCTTTCTGGTTTTTTATGGGAGACTTCTTTTCTTAAAGATTTCATGTACACAGCACAGGGAGATCAGCTCGTGCTTTGTGACCACCTAGAGGGGTGGGATAGGGAGGGTGGGAGGGAGACGCACGAGGGAGGGGATATGGGGATATATGTATACGTATAGCTGATTCACTTTGTTATACAGCAGCAACTAACACAACGATGTAAAGCAATTATCTCCAATAAAGATGTTAAAAAAAAAATTTCATCTACAACAAAATAGTGACAAATAAGTTTTCCAAAGTGCCAAAGAAAAGTTAGTGGGATATCAGCTCATCGTGAGAATAGGGTACAGGTGACTTGTCGACAAATATGGTGAATGGTAGCAGCCACGGGGGCAAATGAGAGGACAGAAGATGATATCATAGAACCTTCAAGCTCAGTAAATTTAAGAGAGTTAAGCTAAGATTTCATTCAGACCTTTTGTAATCCTAAGCGAAATGTGTAAAGTTTACACTCAAGACTCAAGGTTTAGTTTAGATAAGATTTGTGCTCTGCTGTCCAACATCTGTTGACTCAACCACGCGTACTTGGATATTGCCAAAGAAACGGCAGCACACCTGGCAGGATTAGAATTGTCATCAGCACTTCTGAGGGTAGCTCCCCTCTACCTTCCTTCCTCCCCTCCCTGCCCATCGTACACTCAGAGCATATCTCCCTCTTTCCAGCTATACTCTGATAGTGAATTATAAAAAAAATAGCCACATCCAGTTTCCTGTATATATTTACCAATGAAAACTTCTTTAGAAGTCCAGAGTTTGTCATAGGTCAGAGTAGAGAGAATTTTGCAATTGATTTTGGATTTTAAGTCTTTAGAAAAACAAGTTAGAGTCCAAGAAAAATGAAAAAAAACTAAGTTAATAAAATGTTCATGTTTTGGTGAAATTGTTTACTAGTATAACTTGGGAATAACTGACTCTCCAGTAGAGCACTGCATATCAGTGCTCATATGAGAGACTGTTGGTTTCCAGTGACAGATGAATTCCATTCCCAGTGATGAGCTTTTGGTTACAAGTCATGTCTGCAGTAGAATCTGTTAAGATTTTAAACAGCTTTACTAGTCCGATTGGGTTGGTGCAGTCTCTGTTCACTCAAAAGAGAGGAAGAGGTTACTCTTCAGTCCCAAGTAAACCCCCTTGGTTGATACCTTTGCCTAGAAAAAAACTTTCACCTGGAGATGACATCAGAAAGCTGATTGACTAGTCAGTTATCAGGGGAATGTGGACTTGAATCAGACAAATATGTTGAAATAGATAATTGACTCTGGAATTTGGGAAATAATGTGGGCTCTCGGATATTCACTGTGTTGGCCTCTAGGGACCCTCAAAACTAAATGAAAATGAACTCCATTAAGGATGAAAACATTATCTTAGTAGAACTCTGAGGCTTTCATTTTCTCTCTTGAAGGCTTGTTTGGTACACACATATGTTGAGTAGCATATGCATTTTGAGTTATTCAGGTGTAGATTCTAAATGCATACTAATGCATTCTTGTTTAAAGCTGAATCATTCAGGGTTTCTAATACAAACCCTGATTCTGTGAGCCACTCGATGGCATTAAATAAATTGCTCAACTTTGCTTTTGATAGTGATCTAAATACTTTTTTTAAGAAGACATTTTTCTGATAATAGTCTTTGCTCTCATTTTTAAGGGACTTCCTATGTGTCAATGAGACATTACTATTACTGCACTTCTTTAGAGATGAGATTCAAAGAGGTGAACCACTTGTAATGTGAATAGCTAAGACAGGTGCAATCCAGGTCTTCCTTGAAAGCCTGTTCTTCGTGGTGGTGTTGGAAAGCCTCTCTATCAAGTAGCATCATTTTTTATTGGGGTTATTTTAATATTTTTAATACGGGATGAAATGGACCTGATTAAATCCAGTTGATGAGAATACTAGAGCAGTTATTTAGGACAAGAACTTATTTCCATTGCTCTGAAGCAACCAGGATTTCTTACTGCAACTTGTTTATCAGAAACCAAATAAGGGAAGGAAGCTTTCATAATTGCTAAACTTTTAAAATTTATTTATTTATTTACTTATCCTTGGCTGTGTTGGGTCCTCGTCTCTGTGTGAGGGCTTTCTCTAGTTGCGGCGAGCGGGGGCCACCCCTCATCGCGGTGCGCGGACCTCTCACTATCGCGGCCTCTCTTGTTGCGGAGCACAGGCTCCAGACGCGCAGGCTCAGTAGTTGTGGCTCACAGGCCTAGTTGCTCCGTGGCATGTGGGATCCTCCCAGACCAGGGCTCGAACCCGTGTCCCCCGCACCGGCAGGCAGACTCTCAACCACTGCGCCACCAGGGAAGCCCCATAATTGCTAAACTTTTGACAACTATTTCTATTCCATTAAAATTAGGATCCTGATGACCAAAGTTAGAAACATCAGAAGTTACATACTTAAATTACTAATAATTTAGTATGTTAGTCTATGGGAAATATATGGGAAGTTAATACATGAGAAGGAGGAATGTTTGTAGAATAACTATCTTCCTAGCTTAAGAGTATGAAAGAGCCCCGAAATTGAAAATTTTCCCTTATATTCATTATTAGCACATTGTACTCAGAGTCTCATAGTCAATTTTACCATGAACTCTAACTTCAGCTTTGCCTTTGCACTGTAAAATTTCCTTGAGGGTCAAGTTTATAGCTGTATAAGGTATTCTTTTGTTTCAAAGACAATTCTACTGAATATATCTTCTGAGAAAATGTTATCATAAGCTTGAAATCTGCTAGCATCTGATGAGAGGAGTTCTTAATACTGTTTTCGTTTTCCAGCAAAGTATTTTCAAGTAGATATTTAATAAAAAGTAGTTCTTATATAACTAAAAAAAATTAAGGCTGATTTTAGACCTCCTCAGTTATAATAACCCATTGGAGTTCAGAAGGCTTATATATATACCACAGTGTTAAATACTCCAAGTATCTAAGTGCCACATCCCTGAATTTTATTGTTCTCGCTGAGTCACTGTATTATCTTGATACTTTCTAGCATTTTCAGTACAATTATTAAAACAGTTATAGTGACTCTAAAGGAATGTAATTGGAAAAGAAAGATGGCCTGTACTGGATGAAATTCTTAATTAATCTTTCACTGTTAAATTGTTCAAAATTAATCAAGTATATTGCCTATAAGAAGGCAACTACACTTTATATACCTCAGTATTATCATCACCAAGTCATATATTAAAAGTTAATTTCTGATTTAAAAGTGTACTTTAACTGCAAAACCATCAATCCTAAATAATTCCATTACCAAAAAAAATCTTATAACACCAAAGAACATGACAGAGTACTTTGTGCTTAACATTTTGAAGGGTTTTTTAGTGTGAGCTTTGCAACATGACATTAGGATGTATGTTTTTATAAAATAACTAACCTGCGAGAATACCATTCATTCACTCATTGATTCATTGATTCATTCATTTATTCCACATGTATTCATTGAAAAAAGTTAGATTTCAGGCATTGAGAATAATGACTGTGAAATGCAACAGCAATTTTCTGGTGTATAAGGAGGCAATAAACAACTTGCGTTCTAATCATATTTGTGGATAAATATCCTTGGGGCTGTTTGAGAAAATTATGAAACGGTGGTCTCCCTCCGCCCCAACTTGTTTTGAATTATACAGATTATACTCTCCACTGGTTCTCAATATTTTTTACCACCCTAACACACCAGAGTGACATGACACACCCCACCAGACACACTTGGCCCCTAGGGCAGTGCTTCTCAGCTGGAGAGAGAAAGTCACTTGTCCCTTTGCCGGAGCTGGAGATGAGTGAGTCCCTTGGCTCTCTGCCCTGTTCCTAGGCTGAGAATCACCAGTAAATGAGATCTTGCTTAATTATGGAGCAGGCCACAGAGATAAATGCCTCAGTACATCCAGGGAAAGGTCCATATGCTCGTAATACAGTCAGTAGAACTACATAACTTCAGTTGGTTTTTTCCCCCATTAAATCAACTAGTTGTTTGATTCAGTCAATTAACTAGATGTTTTTTGTGTTACACAGACATACCCTATAAAACAACATAGAGTAAATACATTATTTGGTTGGACATTTTGTTAAGATGTGGTTGTAAGCAGGACCATTTTAAGATAAACGTGTAACAGATGTTCCTCCAAGCCAGATTAGCATGAAATACTCTGTTTAACTGAATGCAGAGTCAAGAGTCGAGTCTAAGATGCTTTGATGCTGGAGGACTCTTGATCTTACCAAAGGTGTCAACAGCTGCCACCTGGCTGGCAGAGGCTATAAGGAGCTATTTCAAAGACATTAAAGTGTAAAAAAATGTGCTGTTGTTCTTAAAATCAATGAAATAGGATACTAGCTTTTCTTGAAAATTTTGTCTGTGTTCTGATAAATACTGTATTCTTAAACCTACTTGGAAAACACATATAATGCTACACATCAAGAAAGACTTAAGTTACTCAGGTAAGGAGTATCATATGAATCAAATGGGCAACCCACTGCAATGATTAAGATCTATCTGTGGAACTTAAAGGCATTATTCATCTACTGGATATGCCTTTTGATAGGATATCCTGAAATACTTAGTTTGATTAAATGCCTTGAAATTGGGTAGAATCTTTTCTGTTTTGAGCTAGCCATACAGTCAAGTGGGATGATGCATGAGTAGAACGGACAGTTACTTAATGTCTTTTTATTTCTTCACCTTAAGGATTATCTCAGCCTTGCCTCCTCTTCAAATAGACGTGCTTCCCTGAGAGTTAATCTATCATATCCCTAACAACTTAGTATCAGTTAGTTTTTCTGATTGCTTTCTCTCCTGTCTGGGAATTGGAAAGAAAAATGCAGAAAACAGAAGGACGCACTGAAGAAAAACTTGAGCTGTTTCTCTGCTTTGCCCAATCTCCTATCAAGATTTCATTTATCAACTACAGTATCAATTTTAGAAAACCACTTTGAAAAACCAGCAAACCAAAAGTTAACAAATGAAGATGGGGGTCCTTCCAAAGTTAAAATCACGCTTGTGATTTAAAATGTGACATTGGACGATCAATTAAAATGCTTCTTTAAAAAGGCAGACTATTACATTAATTATTAGTTTAATCCCTCCCTAAAATTTCCAAAATATGCACTCTTGCTGTAAAGATCTGAGGACTAAATTAAAACAGTCAAGTGTGCCAATGCATTTTCTCAATATTCATATATTTCCTTCCTTTTCTGAATGACAGAGCTGGTTGACCAACAGCTGTTTCTGTTATGTAGTTTGAGCTACACTGCTTTCTCTTCTTCACTCTGTGAATTGCGAGGGTTTCTAATGCTTCATCCTTGAGACAAGGGGTTTATCCTGATGGCCTAGCCATTACTTAAGATTTTCCTGGTTTCTTCTGTATGGTCTTAAATGTGATTTAGAGGTGTCATCAAATTTCATTTGCATTAAAGGGACAAAATAAATAAGCATGCAAGAGTCAGACAGCTTTATACGAATAGTAGAGCATCATGGTGGAGGAGATTTTTCCCTGCTTTCTGTTAAATCAAGATAATTTGTCTTAAAAACTAGATGATTCTTTTTCTCCTATTGGTTAGGGGTATCTTTTATTTTGCTCAAAAATAAATTTTTACCTTGTATTTTGGAACAGAATAGAAACATTGAATAAGATAGCATTTTGTTGAATAAGATAGAAGTATTGAAAGAAATGGAAGACAAAGCCCCAACCCTTTCATAAGCCCGCTTCAGCCCATTTCCAACATGGTGACATTGACAGGGTTTGTCACCCATAAATTTACAGCTTATTCCAGCCTCTTCATAAACTGACTAAATTTTTTGAAAGAAAAAATATATATAGGTGTATAAAATACCCAGTTACAGGTTGTGTTCTATTTAGCCCTTGATTAAAACGTATTGCTCCTTGGTATCTTTTAGCTATGAAAATTATAATATGGAACAGAGATTAGAATGAAATTATCATGGCTAGAAGGCATTTACTCAGTGGTGGCAGCCACATAAACCTGGGTCCTGAGAATGATGATAATACATTAGGTTCTGCATGCCCGATATTATTGCCGTACGTTATGTATGTTTCATTTATACTATTTCGCACACACCAGCAACGCTGACAGATAGGTAATTACTCTCTGCGCCAATGAACAGTTATCAGCACCACCGCTGTTTATTGCTGAAATGAAGTGCGTTTGTCAGTCAAGGTCACTTGTTTGTGTGTCCTCTTTAATAGTTCCTTCACAGTTGTTGAACTTTGCACGCAGTTCTTATTGCAGGGTTCCTGGAGGTTGCTTTACTACATAATGCGTTTCTCAGGTTATCAAAGTCACTTGTATTTATCACTTTAATTGATAAACAACTAAGTTGCAGGAAGCAGAACTGAAGATGTGAAAGAACATATTTTGCTAGTCAGCTGATCCCACGAGGTATTCAGTAATGAATGACCGATCTCGGGCAGATGTCTTCAGTACACGCTCTCTTAGCCAGCCTGAGCTGGTGAAATTTCATTTTATAATGTTAACCTTAATTTCAGCCGCTGATGGATACTGACACAATTTCATAACTACTATTGACTTAACATTTGTACCCTCTAGAGGAATTTTTCTTTGTTCATTTCTTGTGCAGTGCAGAGGTGATTTTCATGCTTAGTATACTTATAGAATGGGCTAAATCCATTTGGTTTGACTTTAAACCAGTAATGTTTATTTTTTAGATAGGTGCCATTAAGCCTCTCCTTCCCATAAAAAATGTTATCAGTCTAATGCTGGTTATCATCATTGTGTTAAAGCACCGGTCTTGTTCCAAAATGAACATCGCACGGTGCATTTTTGAGAGTAAAAATAAATTCAGTGCCATTGTGTCTATTCTGTGCAGCCTGTAATTTCATCTGTTATAAAATAAAGAAAACGGTTGATTTTTTTTATTTTTGTGTTTATTAGCCACAGTGCTTTATTAGAAGCTGGAATAACCTCTAGGATATAATAATTTATCCAGTCAAGATAACTGGAGCGATTTCCTTAAGCCTGTGATCAGCCTGAGTTTGTGTGTGGGGAGATTTATACTGCCGTTGCTTATTACCAAAGAAACAGTTAAAAAGGATTTATGGGGGTGCACATTATATGTGTGTCTGGAATTTTTGTGTATTTAACTTCTCTCCTTGCCCATCACTGTTTTTCCTCTGTTAACATCATTGTCAAATAGAGAGAATACCTATACCTACCACTAAATGCAGATTTTATTCCGGCATTTAAGCAGAATCACATTCATTCATTAAACCAAATGATGCTTTTATTTGAAAAAATATATCGGCACATGGTAAGAGCATACCCTGTTTAGCAGGGACTTTAGTTCTCTGGCAGTGCAAAAGTTTACTATTTCATTATTAAGGGATTAAACTATGGTAAAAAGGTGCCTGGTGACCGTGAATGTTTTAGTTAATTTGATTATACCCATAAAAAAGAATTTAATTCCATAGCAGCCACCGGGTCTTTTGCCTGACAGGGGAGTTGCAACACATTTTGGGCCGATCTTGTCCTGGGAGGGACTGATATTGCCATTTGGGCGAGGCCAGGAGAGAGAGAAGAGCAATTCGGTTCACTTGTGAACCCAGGTTAACACCATGCCTCTAAGTTTTCAAACCTCTTCCTTTTCTTAGTTCTTAGTTACCAGAGTGTTACAAAGAAAGGGTTTTGATCTCATGTAGCTAGCATAGCATTAATTACCCTGACACTAATTAAACTGCATCAAACAAATACCACCATGTTCCTCAGGGGGACAACAGAAGGCAGTTTAAAATAATTACTGGAGCTTCATGCATGTGTGAAGTTTTTATTACTCTTAGGACACAAGCAAAAGAGATTTGATATCATTAAAATAGCCACCTTTTCATGATTGCAGCAACCACCAAAAAAGTGACTAAAATTTCCTCAGAGCATATTGATGTCTAAATAGTAGTGGCTTCCATCCTTGGGAATGGTAACTTTTCCTTAAGAATTGCAAGTCTGCAAAAGCAGGAACAGGTGTTCCGGTTCACATTCTGGTATGATTATGTATTAGCTTATGTTTGTCAGACCATTTCATTAACCACCCACTGCTATCACATATACATATACTTTGTTCTTTCTGAACCATGAAATGAAATGCATATATCTTCACTAATGCTTGCTATCAATGTAAATGAGAAAAAGAGGCTTATTACCAATCACGACTGCTGTGAAGCCCACACCTCTGTACACTTACAGGTAATAAACATCTTTTTGTAAGTAGGACCCAAGATATATTGAGTTCTGCCTATGATAAGAAATGGGGATCTTGTCCTACTTCTGTATTAATGGATGATACTTCCCGTATGTATTTAGACAGAATGCAACGGGACCATGTTGAAGAGAGCATCTTCTCTCCAAACTGGAGGTGGTCATTATTTTTGAGCTCTTTTGTCATTCTGGAGGTAAGCAAACCTTTCTGGTCACAGATAATGGATTTTTTTTTTTCTGCCACTGGACGAGTGTACCAAATCGGTAGCCACTACTATTAGGATTGTAGATGGTCTCTGTAAGAGTAGCTATGAGAAAGCACTGGTGTGAAATTGTTAAATCCTAGCTAAAGGGAAAGGTGGATGGAGCAGTATAAGTGATCGACCGTGTCGTGGACAGTTATGGTGACTGTGCAAGTTGCACGTCTGATTCCTCTTTCAGGTGCATGTGTGTGCGCACACCTATGTCCCTGCACACGTGTGCATGCACGTGTGTGTGGTGGATCAGATGTATTTTCCCTCCTGTCTGCTCTGTATAGGCACACACTGCATAGTCCATGGCCCTGCTTCACAAGGTCGCTTCTCCTGTTTATTTCAGTGACACATGAGCAGGGGGAATCAAGTTGCCTGGGTTCCAGCACCAGGTGCCAGCCATCCTTCCTGAAAGGTGTTGGGAATTAAAACGAGAGAGTGGTCATTTCCAGATTTATGCAACTCATATTTCATTCGGTGAATGACGCTTTGAATGTGATTATGGAGTGGTTCTGCGTATGCAGTACTGCATATTATAAGCCATTTATTTTTTTTACTTCCTTCTGAAAGCAATAATTTAAGGGAATTATGCATTAGGAGGGTTTTGCAGTGGTTTTTAAAAAATTAATATCATGCCAGATATTTTAGGAAACCTGTTTAGGAAAGTAACACTGAATTCGTGTTTTAAAATTGTCACACTAAGCAAAAATTGGATCAGAACTGATTGTAGAAGAATAAAATTTAATCCAGTTGTAGAAATTTGATGGGACCAAAAAAATGCAAAAAATATACTTTTGTTCCTTTATGGCCAGATGGTTTGTCCTATTTTAAGCCGATAGTATCTTCATACATCTCTCTTGAATGTCATTGGTTTTAACTGGCAGACAGTGTCTACTATTAGAATTTTCCATATTCCTGGATGATCTAAAGTATATTTTTGGAACGTTTGGATGATCATACTGTACACCAGGAAAATTTTTTCATTACACTTAGCTCATACTCAAAAAAGTGTTTATATAATTAAAAAAAAAAAAAACCTCTAAAAATGAACAGTTCTTTTGACATGATGTTGACAGAAGTCACTTTGATGTAGTTTAGAGTCATGAATTTTCTATCTGTTCCATTTTTCCTGGGGCTCCATCAACTCAGACATCCTGATCTGTCATTTTGCAACTCTTTGTGAAGGCCTTGACAGATAGAGGTTTTGACAAGTGCTGGACATCAGCGGCAGTGCGGAATAAGCAGTGTATATTTCTCCAGGTAAAGTGACAAAATGTCTAAAAGCGTCAGAAGAGCTGTGTGGTCTTCAGTCATATCTAATATTATAAAGCAGGGCTCTCTTTATGTGTTTTAGCATTGTATGGTGGCTAAGATTTAAAATTCTGTCAGAAGCTAAGATTACAGATCCTTTGTTTTATTTAGGAGTGTTTACAATAATGAGAACATTGGGGTCACTAGAAACATCCTTTAAATTCCTACTGAGTGACTGATGGGAATTAACACATAATGTGATTGGAGTCTTTAAAACTGTAACATGCCATTAGATATTCCTCGCAGTACTGATTTGAGAAATGCTGCTTGATTAAAAAATACTTTCTCCTCTTTCTTGGGAGTTAATGGTTTGATATAAGAGAACTTCCACTGGGCACTAATTAGACCTGTGGGCCAGGCCACTAGCTCTTCAGATGTCAGTGTCTGTCTTAGTTCGCTCTCCCATTAATGACTAAGGGATAAATGTAAACATTGGCCCGCCGATTTAATATGCTGTTCTTTTCATATAATTATTTTGCGTCTGTATTCACTCAAGAAACAGCTGTTGAAAGCTGAGTGGGATGCAAAATGGCACAGCCTGAAGATGGTCTTGTTCATGCAGCCAATTCCTTTTTGATGTGATACCTACTGGCAGGGTGGTGTGGTGACTTCAACTTCTTTGACAGCCATCAGTGCTACTGACCAGTGGTTTCAGGTTTTCCAGTGAAGGGAAAGGGTAAGGAAGGATTCCATAGTTGAGTTTTTTCCCCCTGCTGCTGGAACTAAAGCTTCTGCCAACAACCATCTAAATCAACACCATGCCCATGTGCTCTGCAGACCGAAGTTCACCCCAACATCTGGCCTCACTGTCTGCTTCTTTCAGGTTTGTCACTGGGCAGCATCTGTTTATGGAGTCTGTCTCAGCCTCTCTTTGATCTCTCTGACAGTAAAAAGAAGCTTCTATCACCCATAATGCGTTAGAATTAAAAAAAAAAAAAATATTCCAAAGCATGGAACGTTGGAAAACTGGTGGGATTTTGTGTGTCTTCAGCTCGTTTTATTTTTTGAGCTGGGCATTCTGTTTGACACAGAGACATGGAGCGAGGTGATTCTACTCTTGATTTCCAAAATATTGTCACCATCGATAAGTGTAATATGTGAAGACATCTAGTCTAAGCCGGCACCGTCTTGTCCCTCTTGGTCAGCCTTTAAAGAATGAAAAGTGAATCGTGCAAACTGTTTTTGTTTTTGTGTGTGTTTGGTTCGTATTAACTCTGAAGAATCAGTGTTGATATCTGTTGTCTGCTCTTCTGACATTTCTACCCATGGTTAAGAGCTCATGCATTTTTCATCCACCAGCTTGGGATGTAGGGGACAGTTGGGGGATGCTGCATAATCGTTGGATAAGTACTGCTAATTGTGGTCCACGTTCGCCCATCGGAAGAGTGAAGCCCCAAACTGAATGTCCTCCCCCGGCTGCTGGTGGTTCGATCGCATGCGTGGTGTTTACAAGGGCAGTGAAACATGTCCATCCTCCTCGTTCAGTCTTTCAACCCTTCACCCTTCAGGGGGACTCTGATGATCTCCAGTCTGGAGTTCAAATTCAGCAAACACGTAAGGATGCCTACCCTGTGCCCGACTCCATCCTACGCGCTGGACGTACAGAAGTGGATTAGACAGCCACACTCCCCTGTTCTCTCAGAGCTTACAACCTGGATTGATAAGGGGGCTTAGAAATGTTCATGTCAAGAAAAGACTCAAGGCTTCAGAATGTGTTTGGCCTTCCCCAAGAATTGGCAACTCATGACTCTTTTTGTATGTGAATATAATTATGATAGTTCACAGCTATGATTATAATAAGATTTTAATTCTAGTCCAAATCAAATGCCAAAACTCTCAGGAGGAACTTATAGTGCATTCTCCAGCACCTAGCACAGCTGCTCCATACGTGTTTGTGGAGAGAATTTGTGAATTTCTTCTATTTTTATTTATTTCCTAAAAGGATTGTTGATTTCCTCCTGTTTTTCTTCATCTTCCAGGAAACTATAGCCTTAGATAAAATCTTTTTCTTTTTCTGTGTGATTTAACTTTGACTAACTAAAACAAGAATTTGTTTTTATAGCATTTACCAAAATTTTCAAAGTACTTTTACTAATTTGGCATCATTTCTTCATCCCCAAATCCCAGAAATTTATAGGAAACTCAGAGTTTAACTCTTAAGTCCATAGTAATGAAGAGATCATTTGGACCAGGAATCTGCATATATTACTGTTATTATTAATTACTTATTTTTCATTTTCATTCCATCAAAGAAATTCCCTAGGAGTTTGTTCTGTCAGTTAGCAAATGCTTCTAAAAATGCTTAAATAATCGATAAAATGTAAAAAACTATAAGTGATATGTCCAAAGGAAAGAGACTCTGTCATGTGGGAATCAGTCTGCATACATTATAGTCACAAGTCTGTGCAAAGATGCAGACTTAAAGGAAGGATGCTGGTAAAACTAGGATTATTTCTCCTCAGTCATATGCGGTCCGAAAAGATAGAGAGAGTCATGGTACCCAGATTCCAGCTCCCTCTTCTGCTTTACTAGTTCAGTGACCCAAGAGCAAGTCATTTGAGCTCTCTGGTTCCCAGGTTTTTATATTTCACCTATAAAACAAAGTCTTAGGATTAGATGGCAAAAATAATCATTTATATCCAAGTTCTTACTTTACAGTTTATAGCATTTCCAAATATATTATCTCCTTTAATCAGAAATTTCAATTCTAGTATTTTAGGAATCTGTAATTTCACCTTAAAGGGTACATGTTTGTTATGTAAAATAAAGCCTTCATTGAAGACATCAGATTATCATGATTCTGCTGAATGACCTGATATCTGCTTTGGAAATAATCTGTCTGTGGAAATTCAATCACCTAAATACTAAGCGCTGGTATTGGTAAAGAATAATCATGGCTTTATTAATAAATTTCATAATGAGTCTTCTTTATGCTGAACATTTACCATTATAAATTCAGAAGGATGAATTCATGTCTAATCAATTATAAGAATGATAAGCTAAATATAGCATTTACCATATACACTTAGATAATTTAAGAATAAAATCTTTTTACATTTTCTTAGATTTATATATAACTACTTCATTTGAAGTACTTCCAAAAGAAATTGTACAAAAAATTATTTTCTTTTGAAAACATCCAGGTTTACAAAAGATAAACCTTTTTTGTCAGCAAACCTGTGCATTTACATATATTACTTTGGCCACTAGAGGGAGTCCTCATTGTCACGAATGCCCAAGAAACCCATGAGAACAGGAAACACAGGCTGTATTAGAGGGTTGATAATACATCCATTGTCTACCCAGAAATCGTATGCATGCAAAATGTCATACAAAATAATAAAAATACAAAATAATCGAACTCAGTTTCATCAGGTCCATTATTTTACAGCCCCCTGCAATGGAATTTCTCCCATTTTATTTTGCTCTTTAAAAGAAAGTACAACTTTCAAAGGTGATAACTTAAAATGCTTCCTCCAGATAACAGAGATTTAGAATCTGAAGGACCATGAGGGATTCAAGAACGTATATTAGTGATAACGTGATCACTTGTTTTCTTAAGTCTGTTTTAGTGCGGGTGAGAGAAGTCATATGGAAGTGAGAACCTTCTCTTTCCCCCTCAGGCCCTCCCCACACGAGCAGCAGCTGTGCTGGCATTTTTCGTGCTGACCTACTGATATCCATCACCCCTAACCTGCGGGGACTTCCTTGGAGGGTGAGAGGGTAATTGTGTCTCATGTCCGGTCAGTCCTTAGCCCCTCTTCTGAGACCACCAAACACGTGGCTCTGTGTGTGTATTTTCGCTGAGCCGGTTTATAAATGAGGAACTGAGCTGAAACCACCTGCTTACTTCACCTCGGCTGCAGAAAGCAGAGGGAGGGCAGGGGCAGTGTTCCCTTCTCAGCGCGGCTGGTTTTAGTCAGCAGAGTTCAAATTTTTAAAATTTCAGGTTTCCAGCAGGGCCCTTTGGCTTTTACTTAAATATCCCACCTTACACGTTAGTGACCTTTGATTTGATTTATTCCTGGGTTGTTTTGCTTCTCACTATCCGTGTATGCACAAGGCAGAGGACCACAACACAAGGGGTAATTGACAATGCAGGTGGTTATCACGGATATATATTTATATTTAACGTAAGTTACATTTAACTTACGTTCTCATATTGAGATATAGGTATCTGTGATATTGTAGGACATCATTATATTCCTCTCAACTAAAACCTGACTCAGAAGGGCTGGCAGACTTGCCCAGCGCAGTGCTTCTCAAACTCTCTGGGGCGGTGGACCCATTCTTTCATTCCTTTTCCAGTTGGTCGTGGATCAGTACTTCTGTAAAATACAATAAAAATAAATGACCAGAAAAGTGAAATAAAAAGCATTTGAAATACTACCTAATTTTTTTATTATTATAGTCATCAGACATAAAACGACCCTGTGAAATTGCTGTGAGAGTTCCTAAACACTTCCCCTCATGTTCTGTGTCTCATTGTGGACCAGCACAGACAACAGTCTGTACATAGGCCTAGTAGCATCCTCGTTTTTTTCACTGCATCTCCATACCTTCCTGACAACCCAATCATAGAATAGGCGGCATTGCCTTTCAAACTAACGTACAACAGCAACTTCACAGAACTCACTTATTCACCCTTATCCAGAGCAAGGGAGGAGTTGGAAGATTTTGCTCCTGAGCTGAATATAGGGTTGGGATAAATAGAAAAGGAGCTGTATTAAAAATTAAAAAGCAGAGTTGATGGCAGTACCAGTTTAATGAAAATAAGGTTTCAAATGTTTGACCCTAAGCATATAATTAAAAGTTTGTTGCAGATGATATTTTCTAATCAGCTCATACTACAAAAGGTTCAAAATTAAATTATTTTTGTCTTTGAATTTGGGGCAGGAATGAAGCAATTAAAGGACGTCTTCATGTTCATGAAATATTCAATAGGTAAAGAATCTGGAGAGCTTAGTAAAATAATAGACTTGAACACATTGCCTTATTTCTCTCTTTCTTTTTAGTTGCCCTTTTGGAAGGGGCTGATGGTAATTTTGTCTCCCAAGCCTCAACGCACATTGAGGAGAGATTAACTAAATAAACACGCTGGACTGGGGAGCAAGAGACCCAGTTATCAGCTTGTCACTATTTACTGGCCATCTGGCCTTAAGCAGGTCACTTATGACCTCAGTTTTCTCTTCTTAAGATGGGAAGACTGTTACTCTCTGTCTTCCTCACAGGATTCCTGGGAGGACCAGGTTAATTAGGCAGTGGGCTTAGGAGGCCATCAGGCATGTATGCACACACAAATGTGTGTGTGTGTGTATATATGTGTGTATATATGTATGTGTGTGTGGCATTATTCTTCATTTTTCTTAATCAAACATTTATTTTCTTGAACTCTCTTGAAATACACATCCTAAGCTCGTTGTTAACCCATTCCATGTATATTTTATGGTCCTTTCTCGC
Source organism: Eubalaena glacialis (assembly GCF_028564815.1). Classification (NCBI taxonomy): domain Eukaryota; kingdom Metazoa; phylum Chordata; class Mammalia; order Artiodactyla; family Balaenidae; genus Eubalaena; species Eubalaena glacialis. The sequence goes on along the minus strand of NC_083732.1, from coordinate 11,273,310 downwards.
CCCACTCCCAGTTCACCCATAACTTTAAGGGTATAATGATTTTTATTCTTGTTTGGGTTTTTTTTTTTTCTGTTTTGGGGTTTTTTAAAACTGAAGTATAGTTGCTGTACAACATTATATGTTACAGGTGTACAATTCTTGTTTTCAAACGTAGATGAAAGTATTATTTAAATGCCATCTCTGAGAATTATCCTCCTTGTCTAGTGGTGCTACCTAAGCATTGCTGTGGCCCTAAGCTTGAAGGGCTGGGTAAAAGGGAACCCTGCCTCTGAAGGCTCAGGGCCAGCACACACACACACACACATGCGCGCGTGCCCCACACACACACATGCATGCATGTACACCCATGCCTGGGCCCTTGACACTCCCTCTAGCCACACCCTCAGATTTCTGCACGACAGTACTTTATCGTCCTGGTTATGCTGCACAAATGGTCATAATGGGGCTTCCTCTGGAGAACAGGAATTGCAAATGAGAAGAGAAGGTCATTGCCCTGAGAGCAAAGAAGCAGGTGGTCTCAAGGCTGTGACACTTGGCAGGACCTAGTCCTGATCCTCTTCTTCAATCCCAGGGGAGACGGGTCTGGACAATTTGAACCTAAATACGAAGTGCTGGAAATGGAAAAATGGAAAAGCGCTTTTCACCCTAGTAAACTGGAAGGGTCTGCATTAGCCCCTGGAGGAGTCATTTGTGGCTCGAGAACAGGTTAGGAGAATTAGGGACCCTGATTCATTTTACTCATCGATCCATCCATTCACATATTTATTGAGCACCTGTCATGAACCAGGCCCAGTGCTTTGTGCTGCGTAGAGAGGCAGTGAAAAAATAGTGTGGGTCCCTGCTCGTGAAAATTGCAGATAGTGACAACGCACAGAATGGCTTCAGCAGACTTTCTCCCCTCTTCTGCTCCCTTTGAAGGCGTACACAGTGCGACCGTCAGAGAGAGTCGTGGAAAAGCAGCTTGAGTTTATTTTTGCCTTTCCACAGCTATGGCTGCATCCACTCAGACCACTGTGATGCCGCTTCTGCTCTCGCTGCGCTCCTCTGAGACGTTCTTTGAAACGTCTCTGGCCGGTTTCTGTTGCTGTTACGGACGACTGAGCTCGCAATGTTGAGGGAAGCAGCCGGCAGGCCAGAGCGAGGGCCTGGCTCCCTCCCTCTGCTTCGGGGCCTGGTTCTCACTGGAGACGGACCCTTTCAGGGACACAAGTACTAGCATGTCACATTGCTCTTACAGAGGCTGCTTCATGAGAATGGAATCAGGAGCAATGGAAGGTGGATAGTCTTGAGGCTGTTCTGGGCAGGCACCAATTGTCAGTGTACTGGGTATTCATTTCCGTGAGTCTGTCTCCTTAGTGCATCTGTGAATTTCTTTTCTAATAATGTTTTGCCCACAGAGGACACATGGTTAATGCTGATTGGTTTCAGCGCTTTGAGATAGAATCTAGATATCAGCACTCTGCACCTTCCAGTATAAACACCTTTGTTAGAAAGTACAGCCCTGCAGGTATTCCCAGAAACTCTGTGATAAGCATGGTCGGTATTGAGGAGTTGTGAGTGGGGTGGGCCCCCTGATCTAACAGTTATGAAGCAGGAGGCCTGCAACCATGACTTAACTCCTCTGCAGGTGGGAGAGGCTGGGCTGGGGGAGGAATCAGCACCTGTTATCCTTGATGCTCTGATGACCCCAAGGCTGCTGTGCTGGACACAGACTTGTTAGTTCCTCAGGCTGACAAGGTTGAGGTGGAAGGTACTTTCTGTGCCATTCCCATTTCCCCGAATGTGTTCCTTTATACACCCAGGTTGTCTCAGGCACTTGGTAGACAGAGGTGAGCAGAAACTAGCCTATTGCATGTAGACTTGGAAAGGACTTTGGAGGTCATCCCCCTCCCACCTCGGACCACCAGCATCCCCCCACCCCAGCTGCCATCACAACTATATGCTTGTACTGGTGCCCATTTTTACGTATGTTGGATGCATGTGCCAGTGGGTTTCCTGCTTTCCTGGTAGTCTGGAACCTTTGACAGTGGACAGGAGTGAAAATAGAAGGAGTGAATATTCATTTGGCTTCTCTTCTCCTGTCCTTTATTTCAGAGCTTTAGGGAGAGCTGATATGTCATTTTCTGCTGTGGTCCCCAAGCCAACTTAACTTCTCTAAACTCTATTACCTAGTTAATGGTTGCATTTGTGTGGATAAATGAGGAAATGTATACTTTTGGGTGAAGAATACAACTTTGAGAAATGTTTACATCAATTTAGGCTTTCGATGTTGCTATGAAGCTATGGATGTTGCTGTAGAATATTTAAATAATACCTAAACTGTTTACATGACTCTTCTCACTATTGTGGTTAAGCTGCCTCCACCTCCACCCCGAAACAGCGTTTATCCCAGGAGTCGCTCCATCCCACAGCACTGAACTGTTCATAAAACCAGGAGGGGGGATGGCGTGGTGGGTTCCATGCAAAGTGGCACATGTGCAGTCCCTTCATACTGTGAGTATTCAGTTCCATTTCTTACTGGAAGGCATAAAACTAATTGCTTATGTGCATGTTTAAACCACAAAAATGTCCTGGCAGAAAGAGAATGCCTGGGGATATGTCTTTCCACAACCCACAGTGGAATGAACAGGAAAAGTAGTTCCAGCTAAAGGAGAAGCATAAGCCTGCCGTGGACAATCTCTTCAATTTCCAAAATGTATTTTCCACATTCTTTTTTGAATACAACAAGTCTCAAATATTTCTTCAACCACAGCTCAACGTATATATGTTATTGAAAATGTGTGTTACTCCTTCACATCTGGGAAAGAATAATTCTTTTGGGGGTGTGTGTGTGTCTTTAACCAGTATTTTCGAAGCAGAAAACGGGATTACAGATTACAAGGGCCTTAGAATTTCTTGAGTTAAAAGTAGGCTGTGAATAAGAGTGGCTGTCTATCCACCCCCCCCCCCAAATATACAGCATCTGGGTTACTTCATTACTTTTTTTTTTAACATCTTTATTGGAGTATAATTGCTTTACAGTGGTGTGTTAGTTTCTGCTTTATAACAAAGTGAATCAGCTATACATATACATATATCCCCATATCCCCTCCCTCTTGCGTCTCCCTCCCACGCTCCCTATCCCACCCCTCTAGGTGGTCACAAAGCACCGAGCTGATCTCCCTGTGCTATGTGGCTACTTCCCACTAGCTATCTGTTTTACATTTGGTAGTGTATATATGTCCATGCCACTCTTTCACTTCGTCCCAGCTTACCCTTCCCCCTCCCCGTGTCCTCAAGTCCATTCTCTACGTCTGCGTCTTTATTCCTGTCCTGCCCCTAGGTTCTTCAGAACCTTTTTTTTTTTTTTTTTTTTTAGATTCCATATATATGTGTTAGCATACGGTATTTGTTTTTCTCTTTCTGACTTACCTCACTCTGTATGACAGACTCTAGGTCCATCCACCTCACTACAAATAACTCAATTTTGTTTCTTTTTATGGCTGAGTAATATTCCTTGTATATATGTGCCACACCTTCTTTATCCATTCATCTGTCCATGGACACTTAGGTTGCTTCCATGTCCTGGCTATTGTAAATAGAGCTGCAATGACCATTGTGGTACATGACTCTTTTTAAATTATGGTTTTCTCAGGGTATATGCCCAGTAGTGGCATATACTGTGCCACTGTGTCGTATGGTAGTTCTATTTTTAGTTTTTAAAGGAACCTCCATACTGTTCTCCATAGTGGCTGTATCAATTTACATTCCCACCAACAGTGCAAGAGGGTTCCCTTTTCTCCACACCCTCTCCAGCATTTATTGTTTGTAGATTTTTGGATGATGGCCATTCTGACCGGTGTGAGGTAATACCTCATTGTAGTTTTGATTTGCGTTTCTCTAATGATTAGTGATGTTGAGCATCCTTTCATGTGTTTGTTGACAACCTGTATATCTTCTTTGGGGAAATGTCTATTTAGGTCTTCTGCCCATTTTTGGATTGGGTTGTTTGTTTTTTTGATATTGAGCTGCATGAGCTGTTTGTAAATTTTGGAGATTAATCCTTTGTCAGTTGCTTCATTTGCAAATATTTTCTCCCATTTTGAGGGTTGTCTTTTCGTCTTATTTATGGCTTCCTTTGCTGTGCAAAAGCTTTTAAGTTTCATTAGGTCCCATTTGTTTATTTTTGTTTTTATTTCCATTTCTCTAGGAGGTGAGTCAAAAAGGATCTTGCTGTGATTTATGTCATAGAGTGTTCTGCCTGTGTTTTCCTCTAAGAGTTTTATAGTGTCTAGCCTTACATTTAGGTCTTTAATCCATTTTGAGTTTATTTTTGTGTATGGTGTTAGGAACTGTTCTAATTTCATTCTTTTACGTATAGCTGTCCAGTTTTCCCAGCACCACTTATTGAAGAGGCTGTCTTTTCTCCATTGTATATTCTTGCCTCCTTTATCAAAAATAAGGTGACCATATGTGCGTGTTTATCTCTGGGCTTTCTATCCTGTTCCACTGATCTATATTTCTGTTTTTGGGCCAGTATCATACTCTCTTGATTACTGTAGCTTTGTAGTATAGTCTGAAGTCAGGGAGCCTGACTCTTCCAGCTCCGTTTTTCTTTCTCAAGATTGCTTTGGCTATTCGGGGTCTTTTGTGTTTCCATACAAGTTGTGAAATTTTTTGTTCTAGTTCTGTGAAAAATGCCATTGGTAGTTTGATAGGGATTGCATTGAATCTGTAGATTGCTTTGGGTCGTAGAGTCATTTTCACAATGTTGATTCTTCCAATCCAAGAACATGGTATATCTCTCCATCTGTTTGTATCATCTTTAATTTCTTTCATCAGTGTCAGTTCATTACTTTTTAAATAGAGCATTTTATCATAAACATGGGAAACTTGATGGCGTCAAATAGTTGGTTTTATTTTCAAGAATATGTAGTGTTGGGCCATTCTTTTAGAGTTAGAAAAAAAGGGTATTACATCACAATATATTTCTTCTTATTTATGAAGGGAATATATATTTAATGTTGTAAGTACACAGCTAAAATGTATTTGAGGCATTTTCCAGAGTGGAGATACCGCTTGAAACCCAGAATCAGATAATTTTTTTGCTGGACTATTAGCCAGTTTGGAGCTGTGTGTAATCAATAGAGACAATGGATAGTTCAACACGGACTGATTTAATTAATAAATAATAGTGCCGAAAGGGGAAAGTACAATATTATGCTTTTTATGATTTGGGGGATACTAATGTCTCTGGATATATGTCTGCAAGTGTCAGTACAGAAGACAAGTCCTTGTGGTTCCTGTCCAGAAAGTAGGGGCAACGTGTGTGGGTGCGTTGTGAAGGAATTCAGTTACTAATATGTCTAAGAAAAACCTAGAAATAAAATTGAATTTACCATTCACTTATGAGTATTTTGAATTTATGTAAGTGTTTACTTCATTATTTCTTTAAATAACGAGTACCAGGAAGACGTTATAAATATACCTTATATTTTAAAGTTTGATGTTCATACATATTATAAAGCATTTATCTCAAAAAGTATGTAATATATTTGGAAACAAATAAGAATACTTTTAAAGGTAAAAACATTTGCACAGCTATTTTATAAAACCAAGATAATACTAGGAAAGAAATGAAAGGCTATTTAAACTTAATGACAGACATCTCAAAATCTATTTTTAAGTCAACAGCTTTTTAGCACCCAGTGCCTAGAAAACCAGAACCCCAGAAACTGGCACTTCAGCAAAAGTTGGACTCCTGAGAGCTTCCTGGGAGTTGTGCATTTTATTGTAAAATGAAGTGTAAACTCGTCATAGGTCATAGGTGTGTCTCTTTCATTCAGCGTATCCTCAGCATCCAGCGTTATGTCTGACATGTAGTCTATATGTAATCAATATTTATCGCTAAATAAATGGGTGAATTAAAAAAAAAAAGGAAGGGAGGAAGGAAAGAAAGGTCCTAGAAAATGGAAAAGCTTCACAAAAAGCTAGTTTTCAATGCTTTTTTACATATTAATTGTAGCCATGAAAGCCCCCATCTCTAAAGCTTTGCTTGGGGAGGTGCCAGAGGAGGGGCAAGGAGTGCTCTTGCAGGAGCTGCCGTGACACTGTCACAGGTACCGTGATCCAGCTTGAATCTGGGGTTTTATGTGCAGGCATCTATGTTATCACCATGGCTGTCACTGAGTCGGGAAATGAGTTTTATGCTGATGATAGGAGCTGAGAGCACAGGAACAACGGCTGAGTATAATTATTTGGTACTAAATGCACTTGTCTGTGTTGTGATATAGGATGAGGGAACTCTGCAAACCCAGGAGATGGCTGGGAAGGGCAGTGTGACCTGCAGGGTGCCCTGTCTCCGTCCCCTGTGCTAGCAGCTTTAGTGAGCTCATACTGAAGAGAATCTTACAGGCAACCTAGGGTAAATCCACTGGAATGCAAGAGAGAGATTTTTATCTAGGGAAAAGACCTGCAATGAACGAGGGTGGCTTTTATTATTTATTACTCCTTCCACAGTGTTGAAAGCAGGTGGAGCTGTTTTCCCAGCTATACAGAGTGAAAATGTACACATGAAAAATACTTGAAGAAACTTTGAATTATCCAAGGACTAATTTTTTTAAAGAAAAATTTACATTTCTTGAGCATCTGTTATGTGCCACATACTTTTAGATGCTATCGAATTTTTTGGGAGGGTGCGTTTATTTTTTTTTTAATTGAGATATAATTTACACACTGTAACATTCACCTTTGAAAAGTGTACAGTTTTCAGTGTATTCACAAAGCTGTGCAACCATCACCACTACCTGATTCTGGAACATTTTCATTACCTCCAAAAAATAGCTTGTTAGCTACTCCCCACTCTTCTCTCCCCTCATCCCTAGGTAATCACTAATCTATTTTCTGTCTCTACGGATTTGCCTGTTCTGGAAATTTTGCATCGTACAGTACATGGCCTTTTGTGTCTGGCTTATTTCACTTAGCATAATGTTTTCAAGGTCCATCCGTATCTTGGCATATAACTGTACTTCATTCCTTTTTATGGCTGAATAATATTCCATTGTGTGGATATACCATCTATGTTTATCCATTCATCAGTTGATAGACATTTGGATTCCGCTTTTTGGCGATTATGAATAATGCTGATATGACCATTTGTGTGCAAGTTTTTGTGTGGATATATGTTTTTATTTCCCCTGGCGGTACCTAGGAGTGGAACTGCTGGGTCATATGATAACTCTGTGTTTAACTTTTTGAGGACCTGCCAGGCTATTTCCCACAGTGGTTGTACCGTTTTACAGCCATTTTAGTAAGTGTGAGGTGGTATCTCATTGTGGTTTCGATTTGCATTTCTCTAATGACCAGTGATGTTGAGCATCTTTTCATGTGCTTATTTTCCTGTGTGAATATCTTTTGTAGAGAAATGTCTGGGAAGTAGAGTTGTTTGGTATTATTATGCATTTCTGAATTATTCAGGAGACAAAAATTAAGGTAGACTTTAATTCAAACCATCACCAAACATTTATTAAGCACCTTCTATGTACCTGCTAGTAACTGCTTGAGAAGATGGGATTCATAGAAACTTTTGGGTGAGATTGTCTCTGAACTTGGAAGAAATTTTTGAATGCTGATTATGACCTTACATATTTTAAAAAATAAATCTCTTTATCTTGTCTGAATTCTGTAATAAATTACATTTTAGCATCATTTCTGCTGCTTCGAGACTCTATTAAATTATTTATTTAAAGCCTTACAACATGTTTATTATGTACCAGGCATTTTGGTAAGCCCTTTAAAAATGTGAATTCGTTTAATTCTCGTTACAGTCAATAGTAGATATTACCATCATCCCCATTTTACAGATGAGGAAGCTGAAGCAAAAGGAGATCGCAAGTAACTTGCTCAGCCTCACACAGCAAGTGAGGCCGTATGGTTCTGTACCACCTGTTTCATTTTTTTGTTTGTTTTTTAGCGGCTTAAAACAATAGAAGTTTATTATTTCCTAAGATCCTATGAGACGACTGGCTCAACTGGGCAGTTCTGTTCCAGGTGACATTGACTTTTGCTGCAGTCAGCCTGGCTCACGTGGGCTTGAACATCCAAGGTGGCTCACTCACAATGCTGAAACTTGGGTGGGAGTTGATCTGGAGCTGTCAGTTTGAGCACCTCAGACCTCCTTCATGTGGCGTCTTCACATGGCTTGGGCTCTCATAACGTAGTAGCTTCCAAAAGGTTGCAAGTGGAAGCTGCCAGTACTCTTCAGGCTTGGGCTTAGAAGTCCCAGAAGAGCACTTGGGCTGCTTTCTATTGGCAAAGGCCCATCCAGACTTAAGGTGAGGACAAAGAAACTCCGCCTTTTGTGAGAAACAGCTTGCCCATACAGGGAGGAGAAGAACACTGAGGGCCATCTCCAGAGAGTAGCTACCTCAGACACTAAGTGATCTTTGTCTAGTTTTAAGAATTTTCCAGAAATATAGCAAAGGTATAAACCAAGGGAAATTTGACCTTTGTTTTGTTTGGAATTTTATTCATTATATTTGAGTCACTAATATAACACACCCACATCAGTCTTTGTAGTTGTCCCATTCATGGTGAGTCAGCGTTTAGATTCACATATCTGATTGCTTCTTTTTTTTTTCTGGACCACCTGTTTTAAACCACCGTGTTCTTCTGTCTCTCTTATGCTGTGTTGTCTCTTGAATACCCAGTATTTGGAATGAGGAGTGTATAAGCTCAATCGTGCATTTATTTGACAAAGGTTTGTTGAATGCTACCCTGTGCCAGTCACTGTTCTAGACTCTGAGGAAGCACCATTGCAGACATTGAGCAGACCCCCCGTCCTCGTGGGATTTCCCTTTTAGTGGACCAAACAGACCATATCCTGTAACCAGGGGAGAGAGGCTGATGGTGGTGGAAGGAGTGTTTAAGTAAGGAGTCAGGGGCAGCTTTTCTCAGTAGGTGACATTTGAACAGCAACGGGAATGAAGTGAACCACAGGGGTGTCTGGACGAACAGCATTCCAGACTGAAGAACGTGCAGGTGCAAAGGCCCTGAGATCGGATACTGTTTGCTCCATTCCTCATTCCAACCACTGAGAGCCGGGTGGGGTGGGGGGAATTATATCTGAAACAAGCTTATGCCTCACTGATTTCTCCTGAAACACTCTTCTCTTCCTGCTTCCTTGTTCAGCTCCTACTTCATTGGCTGCTTCTTCTCAGTCTCCTTTCCTACGTCCCCACCTCTGGGTACCTCTGAACACTGGAACCCCTTGAGCTCGGTTTGAAGACCCTCCTCTTCTCTCCTCGTGCCCCAGCTTGGGGTCTTACCCAGCTCCATGGTAACCATGGATACCACCTACACCCTGAAAACACCTAAGCTTGAATCTCCAGGCTGGACCTCTCCCCCTGAACGCCAGACTCCTAACCCTACTGCCCATTTAACATCTCCAGTCAGAGGGCTAATAGCATCTTAAACTTAACCTCTCCAAATGCACTTAACTCTTCTACCCAAAATGAATTTGGGGTTGTATGTGCAGGTGGGTGCCTTTTGGTTAGTCCCCCTACTTTAAAAGCGTCCACACTTGCTCACTTTGGCCTATAGGATGACTGTTGGCTGCTTAGCCTTGCTTTCCAGATGCTTCACAACCTGGCTTATCCCGCTTCTTCTCCAGCTTTGTCTTCCACCATCCACACCCACAATCCCAGACAGACTGGGCTCTGTTAATCTGGCGCTGATGAGCGACTTCTGCCATCCCCTTCTGCCTGGCCTCTCATCTCTTCCCTTTCACTCCCTAACGGAAGCTTACCCATCCTCAAATGCACAGCTCAGACGTTATGTTCTGTAAAAAGCTTTCCTCTGCTACTCCAGTAAGGACTCTACTGGGCTTTTCTCTTAGTATTTGTATTATTCAGGGTCCTCCAGAGAAACAGAACCAATAGACCAATAGAATATATATATATATATATATATATATATAGAGAGAGAGAGAGAGAGAGAGAGAGAGGGGGAGAGAGAGAATATATAATATTATAACATGTAATATGCTATAGATAATATATATAATATTCTATATATATATATACAGAATATATATATTTTATATATAGGGGTGTGTGTGTGTGTGTGTGTACACACACGTATCTGAGAGAAAGATCTTTTAAGGAATTTAAGATTCATGCGATTATGGAGCTGGCAAGTTTGAAATTTGCAGGGCTGTAAGAGTTGATGTCACAGCCTTAAGTCCAAAATCCATACAGCAGGCGAGTAGGCAGGAAACCCAGACAGAGTTTCTGTGTTGCAGTCTTGAGGCAGAATTGCTTCTTCCTCAGGAAATCAGTTTTGATATTAAAGCCTTCAACTGATTGGATGAGGCCCACCCACATTATGGCAGGTAATCTGCTTTACTTAAAATCAGCTTACTGTAAATGCTAATCACATCCATCAGTACCTTTACATCAACATCTAAACTAATGTTTGGCCAAGCAGCTGGACACCATAGCCCAGCCAGATTATCCATTATAATAAATTAATTACTTGCTCATGCTATGCTTCTACCTTGGCCACAACTCAGTGCTATACTTATACATTGGACCATCTATTCCAAACATGTATTAGTTATTCATTGTTGTATAATAAGTTCCCTCCACCCCGCCCCCCCCCATTTATTCTCTCAGTTTCGAGGTTTGGGATCTGGGAGTGGCTTAGCCAGCTGGTTCTCGCTCAGGGTCTCTAGTGAGGTGGCAGTCACAATATTGACTGGGGCTGCAGCCATCTCAAGATTTGACTGAGGCTGAAAAATCTGCTCACATGACTGTTAGCAGACCTTAATTCCTCGCTGGGTGTTGGCTAGAGACCAAGCTGCTCAGCATGCTGGCCTGTGCAACATGGCGGCTTGCTTCCCAGAACAAGTGGTCTGAAGAGAGAGGGAAAGAGAGAGAGAGAACCCAAAATAGCAGCCAGTCTTTTATGACCTATTCTTGAACGTCAAATACCTTCACTTCTCCCGTGTATTTGTCACACGAACCCATCCTAGTCTGGGAGTGTGTGGAGAGGACTACCGGAGGCTGTGAACACCGGGAGGTGCCATTCATGGGGGGCATCTTGGAGACCGGCTACCTCAGAAGGAGAACCTTGTCATTTCAGCTTCTTTCCCCCACCACCAGGTATGGTGTATGGTACATACAAGACTTGCAATCAGTGGACGTTTGTGGAGTGAGTAACTGACCGAATGAGGAATCAGGCCCAGAGACTATGAAGTCGTGCTGAAATTTATGATTGCATTTCCCACTGGAAAATATGTGCAAAAAAGAAGAGTAAGGGTTTCTTCCCCTAGATTATTGGAGGTGTTTTCGTTGCTATTTTACCCTCTAATCATTTGGGTCCACAAATATTTTAAAAATCATATTTAAGGGTAAGACTGACCCAATCACTTTGCTCTTCTCCAAACAATTAGTTTCCACTGAAAAAAAAATTGGGATTTTCTTTTTTTTTTTGGTGGGGTGGATGTTGGGTGACCTCTGGGTCAACAGGGAAGGTAGTTTTGAAATAGAACCAGGTAGAGTGCACCTGGGTGGTACTGGTTACAGCCATACCGAGTTTAAATGGCTCAACCACACTGGGCACTGAGATTCTTATGGAAAATGGGAATGGGGGGATGATTAAGAAAACCTTACTTTCTCACAAATATAACACAGCATTGTTAAACGTTGCTTCAACTGTTCATTTCAATTTTAAATGCTAGAGAAAAGTGAAAGCATGTAATGGTCAGTATCATCTGGGTCTTTTTGCTGCCATATAATGTGCTTCATTGAAACCATATTTCTGGCTGAAGTATCAGAAATTTGTGTCCCTGGCAACAGTGTTGCCACCTTTCTTTATTTTCTGTTTTTAATTTTCCAGGGGCCCGTGCATTGGTTTATTGTGAATTCTTACAAATCTGAGAAAGTTTTATTTTCTAAATGAAACAGTACCCCATTGCTACAGGATACATAAGTTTTGATTTCATATGTTTAATTTAAATAAAGTAGAAATCTGGGGACTTCCCTCCTCACAGACCTGAGTGTGGCAGGAATTGTCATGCTTCCCTCTGATGAGAAGTTGAGGGACTAGTCTAGCTTATCAGTAGGAACAGCCAAAAGGAACATATCAGGAAAGAAAGAGTGTATTTAAAAGGAACGCTTAACTGGTTAGACAAACTAAAATAAGCATGCACAACATTGGAGAGAAAAATGAAGGTGTGATGAAAGAAAAAGTGTACTTTCCCACAGAATGGCTGGGAAAAGAAGAGTTGGTTTTCTTAATGCTCCATTAAGCATAAAAATAAAACCCTCTATACTTGAAAAAAAAAAGTAAGGAGAAAAGATTTTCTGTTCCCTTTAACAGAAAGGGAAATTAGAAAGCAAGAAAAAAGTTGAAAAACAGGTGACAATTTCTATAAAAAAGAATGAGCCATCTCTGCTAGAGTTCACTGAATTGAGCCTTTTGCCCCAAATGTGTTTTTTTTTTTAAGAATTGTATTTACCTGATAGCAACTGATTTGATTTTGAAATATAAAAATATTTTCAAAAGCAAGAAAATGTGTTTAAAGGTTGTTTCCATCTATCGACATAGCACAGATCATAGGAAAGGACTCTTGCTTAGTCTGTGGGTCTCAGGGAGCTGCCACCTGCAGAGGTCAAGGCTAATAGGTGTTTGCTCAAGGGTAAGCGTGAAGGCAGACGTCTTCGTTTAACAAAGGGCTTGCTCATTGTTTCCTGACCATCAGCCCTAGTCACTGGCCAGTGAAGCCATGATAATAGAAATCCCTGTCTACTTCCACAAGAAGTCAGTAAGGTCTATTGCAGAAGAGACTTCTTGATCAGCCCTTCCTCCTTCAAGCTGACTTTTGGATGAATGAATGAATGTGGGAAAAATGGGCATTCTTGTTGGACTATCTTAATGAAGTTGAATTTAAACAGGAAGGTTATGAAAGTTTTACAGGTCTATGAATCATCAATTCTACCTTTCCTGCCCCCTTGAAACTCAAAACACCCAAGACGGTCACAGATGTGCAACAAATACATTCTTAAGAGTCTCTTGCCCAGTTGCCATTAGCTGTCTTGCTTTTCAGAAATTGGCACCACGATCTCCTTGCATCTCTCTCTCTCTGACTCCTAGATAGATAGATGATAGATAGATAGATAGATAGATAGATAGATAGATAGATAGGTAGATACATAGTCAGACAGACAGATACACATGCACACAATGGCCTTGCATATATGGCATTGCTGTTTAACAAAAGCAGTTTCCTTAAGTTCTATAAGAGTTCTGATTTCTGATTTCTTGGGATATGAAAAGCCTCTACAGACCTCATCACATATGGATAGGATCCCTTCTGAAACATTGCAGTCTTTGCATACAGACATGGCTGTCAGTGTATATTCTCTATCTCAAAGCTGTATTTTCCTCTTTATTTCTCTGTAGATGGTATAATCATCCCTAGCAGCAGTCATGTGACCACATACTGATGGTAGACATTGTTTTGCTCTGCATATCACTGCATGTACCCCAACCTCTTGGCTTGTCCAGAGGAAAACTCATCTTGGCTCAGTGTAGGTGAGATGCCCACCCTGGGCCAATCGACTGAAACCAAGACTGGGTCATATTAGCACATGGCAGCTCCTGTGTGGATGGTGGGAGCAGCGGTTCCTGGATGACATGAGTGTCCACTGAGTCATAATGGATGAGCCAGCATTTAATCTGTAACTAATAAATCGGCTTTGTTGTCACAAGAAGGAGTTTTTTGGAACACGATAGGTACCTTTTTTTGTTCTAATGACTTTTCTAGGGATAAAGAATTGATGCTAAATAAATTCTGCTGGATTAGTGACCCAAGGTCTAATTCTCTCAAGGGCTTAGGGCAGGGCAACTGGTGGATGCTCAGCCTTGGTGCAGGCGGACAGCAGTTCTCATGAAATGAAATTCACTCATACCCACACTCTGCCTCTCAACAAGCAGGCATTGGAGCCTCACCCTGGGCTACATGTGTGGGACGTTTTGTTCATAGTCTCAGACATGGAGTGATACAAAGGCAAAGTCAGGGTGGAATGAGCCATAAAGGCAGGACATGCAGATCAGAGCCTCGGTCCTAAGCATTTAGGCAGAGAGGGGGAATTTAGGTAGGAGACAAGAGCTTGAATGTACCAAAGCAGAGCAAAACTATCCAGACAGGAGGGTAGAAACAGAATTAGTTAGAATTATGGCTTAGCCACAAGCAATCCTTCTGGGATTCCTTTAAACCTTGGGAGGGAACCATGAAAGGCACTAAAGGAGCTGATTCTGACACCACAATAATAGTAACAATAATAAGAGCAGCTAATATTATCAGTTGCTTTCTGTGTGCCGGCATGCATGCTGACTGCTTTATAACAATGATCTCATTTGGCAAGACCTGGTTTTTATATTGAGTTTATTTTAAAATGTAGACCCTATGATCCATTTCTACGTGAAGAAATCCAGGACTGTGGCTCCTTCTTATGCATTCCTTTCAGCATGTAACCTTTGGGAATATTTTGATGAATCCTTAATTTTCTGACATGCAATGACTTTAGATTAGATTTTTAATGTGATGGTGATGGAGCTTTTACGGCTTGTCCTCCTCAGTTGCTTGAGAACGTTCTGGTGAGCAGTTAGTTTTGTACTTGTCTGTAATTATCATTTCTCTGGCAATTGGCTAATATCATCATCAGGAAATCATTGCTTTCTTTAGCCCTTAAAAATGTGCTGTTTACCTCCTTTCTATGGGTTTTTGGTAAGAAACTTTTAGTTCTTATTTAGCTGTTATTTAAATGTTACTGTTATCTCTATGACAAGTTATATTGCAGCATATTATTTTGAACAGTTCTAAAGGGTTCCCTTTCTTTCTTAGGGTTTTTGATTGTCCAGTGAGCACGAGACTGCTTTGTTCCGAATATTAATGACCAGTTAGGGCAGGAAGCACCACTTTTTGTTTTGAATCTCTTTTGCCATGAGTGTGTATTTTTTTCCCTGTAACTCAAAATATTGTATGAGTATTAGGCTTCTAACCATCTTAATTCAAATTGTGCACGTAAATATATTTTGTCTAGTGGGCTTTTCTGTTAACATTACTGAGTTTTTGTTTTCGCAGCATAGTGTGCTGCCTTTTACATTAGAACAAAAGCCCCCAAATGTCGGCTCATCAGCTGACAATACCAGTTTTGTCTCTTAATTAGAAAAGAGAATAAAGCTGTTTAGGGGTGTCAATAAAATGACAGATGCATCATTAGCAGACGGTGATGGTGGATCAGTTCTGTGCAAATACTTGGAATGGAATTAATAGGAATTTCTGCGAGCATATTTAAATCACAAGCTTGAGGGGGAGCAGGCAGTGTTTTAATGCAGTGAACTAGTAAAAGAAAACGGGAGTGAACGACCATTTAAGACTGAATTAAAAGTGCAAGAGAAATCAAGTTGCAATAGAGACTGTATTCCTGAGAAATTTATATACTATTAATAGATCACCAATGAGCCGTTGTGGTTATTGTATGATTAATTCATTTAATAAATATTTATTGAGGGTCTACTACATGCCAGGTGGTAAATTTAACGAGAGTTTAAAGTCCAAACCCAATGTGACTGCCCCTTGTAATTAGGAGGACAAAATTGCAATCCAACCATAAATCTCTGAAGAGGTTCTTTGAAACCTCTTGAGTTGGATGGTCTTAAACTGTGTAAAATCCAGGTCACTCAGTGAGATTCAAGGGAGAATTCCATGTAGTCTGTATTTCCTGAGTGGTTGGCAGGTGCATGTGGGTGTGTCACGCACAAGATACTATGTCATGTTATTCTGTGATCAGGAAGCACTTAACTCACGAGACTAAACACTGTACTTGTCAATTATTATATTCCCAGGGCTTAAAATAGTGCCACCAAGAAGTAGGCACCAATAAATATTTACTAATGAATGGTTGAGCAAAGAATACATATAAAACTGAAGACAAACAATAGACTAATTGGATACATTTTAAGAAATATATGAATTATTACTAATGAATGGTTGAGCAAAGAATACATATAAAACTGAAGACAAACAATAGACTAATTGGATACATTTTAAGAAATATATGAATTATTGTGGTAGAAGACCTTCATTTTATTTGAAATCTATTCATTTGCTTATTCATTCTGTGGACACACAGAACATCAGAGCTGTTCCATGCACTGTGCTAGGACTGAGAGTTAAGAAATGAAACAGAGTCCCTGACCTCAAGGAGCCCCCAGTGTTTTTTTTCAATGCGTTTCTTTTTTTTATTGGAGTAGAGTTGATTTACAATGTTGTGTTAGTTTCAGGTGTACAGCAAAGTGATTCAGTTATACAGACATATGTATCTATTTTTTTCAGATTCCTTTCCCTTATAGGTTATTATAAAATATTGAGTAGGGTTCCCTGTGCTATACAGTAGGTCCTTGCTGGTTATCTATTTTATATATAGTAGTGTGTATCTGTTACTCCCAAACTCCTAATTTATCCCTTTCCCCTTTGATAACCATAAGTTTGTTTTCTATGCCTGTGGGTTTATTTCTGTTTTGTATGTAAGTTCATTTGTATCATTTTTTTAAGATTCCACATATAAGCGATATCATACGGGATTTGTCTGTCTCTGTCTAAGGAGCCTCCCGTTTAGCCTTTATACGCTGAGTGATTTGGTAACTAGAGATCTACCTGTTTCCCCCCATGATGTAGAAGAGTACAAGATGTCACAGACCTCTGAGGGTTGGCCTTGGAGCTGTGTACAAAAGTCAGTTTTTTTGGTAAATCTCTGCAGGAAAAATGTGTCCGCCCTTAAGCAGGACCTGGATACGTAATACTGTGGGTGACCCTGGGATTATGCCTGCATATCTCAGGGGCACCCTCTCAGGATCTGCTCCCATACTCCCCATGTCAAGCACCTTTGTCCCAGTGTTGGAGCTAGTGTATTTAGCACTCAGAAGGGATTTTTAATACTCCTTCTTCTATATGACACAATCATTGGATTATGAATTATGTAGCAATCAGTCATAAGTATTTTCTTAATATTTTTAAAGTCTTTAAAATTAATAAAGAAGTAAATTTGATTTAATAGATATTATTCAAAACCAGTAAAATACTTCATGCATGAACTAAAATTTGCATTTACCAAACAAAAATATAACACTTTGCAGTTTGTACTGTTTTGTCTTTTAAAATTTTGAGCTAAATAAAAATGCCAAGGGATTACATAAAATGACAGAATTATAACACTGGTTCTGTTTCTTCACCATTATAACCACTGTGCTATCATATTTATTTAGAATCTGCTGTTTAAACACAGAACTATGTAGAACCCCCGGATTGGGAGACATGAATTACATTCAAAATGAGTTTACATCCTTTTGAACAGTTAAGAACTTACTCTTGAAATAAAAGCATGGCGCTGAGTCTGGGTGTGATAGGAGGGAAGCCTGTATGATTGGTGGCTCTCCTGACTTAACTTTCAGGCAGAATACCATGTTCATGAAGGGAAATGTAAGAAAAATGTGCTAATCTGATGAAGCCCAACAGTTGCTTAGAATTTAGATCCACAGAAGGTTTTTCGGGTGAGGAGTATATAATCAGGAACATTGTTTAGAATCGCTGGTGCGTGGTGATAAGAAAGGGTAGGCTGACTTCTAGTGGTTTTGTCCTTGTTTCTCAATTCTCTGCAGAGAGGGTCCTCCTTATTGTCTCCGCCTGGGGTAGACCCCTCCCACCCTTCTGCCCTTGGTCTGCCACTGCACTTGACCACCTGCCCCCACCTGTGGGCCCAGGCCTACCTGAACAGAACACCTGGGTTTTGCACGGGCAGACCTCAGCAGTGTTGGGTGGTCCTGACCCAGACTTCGGTCGAGACCCTGATCTCGGTGTGGGGGACTGTTCTGTATGTTCCCAGCTCTCTGTTCCTTCTCCATCCTGGTGCAGCTCTTTGACTTAGCGGACATTCTAGACTTTGTAACTTGTCTGCTTGGACCAGCTGTGCTTCCTGCTCTTCTCTGTCTTTATTGACACTGATCTTCCCGTCTGATGTCACTAGTCAGCTCCCTCCCACCACCCTTTTGTAGTTGTTCACATTCTGGCCCTGGTCCTCTCGCCTCCCTGGCTTGTTTGCTAGCACAGCTTCGTCACAATGCCACTTACGTCCTTGGCTGTGGTGGTCAGCAATTAAAGAGTACAGTCGCTAAGTCAAGGTATGTTTGTGTGGATTTCTTCCAGTAGGTCTGCAGGTAGAGTGGGAGGCAGTGTTGCTTTCACCAGCTGAGAGCCCTGAGAAATGCTGCTGACCCCTGCTCCCTGTGTGCAGTTTCCCTGAAGTGACCTGTTAGAGGGCTTCTGGGCCTTTCCTGGGGCTTTTCGAGTCTTTCTTCGCTCTTGCCTATTTTTCACAGTGGTGCCAGAGGGATCTTTTAAATACTCCATCCTAGCCTTAATAAAAAACCTTCAATGACTTTACCCTTCCAGTCTGGTCCAGCTCTTTCTAGCTGGTTTCCAGAAACCAAACTGTCTTCTCTACCCTACCCCCTTTCTCCGCCCACAGCCAGTTCCTGCCCCTGCGCTTGGTTTGTGCTGATTCCACCTCTTCCTTCCCCTACTGCAGGGGTCTGCAAACCGCCCCCTCCTCGGGCCGCACGGCAGGAGGTGAGCTAGCGGAGCCTCATCTGCCGCTCCCCATCGCTCGCGTTACCGCCTGACCATCCCCGCCCCGTCCGTGGAAAAATCGTCTTCCGCGAAACCGGTCCCTGGTGTGAGAAAGGTTGGGTACCGCTGCCCTACTCCAGCTGCTAAAGTTCTGCTTGCCCTCCAAGGTGCCATTGCCCTGAGACGCCTCCTCCACGCCCCCAGCCCTCACCCCAAGCAGGTCCCTGCTGTCTTCTCCGCCCCGTGGCCGTCTGTGAACACCTCTGCATAGCAGCTACTACGTTGTACAGTAGTTGGATTTTTTTGTTATTTTCCCATATCAGCTCCAGATCTCCCAGAGGAGGGACTGTGTTTTGTTCATTGTATATATATGTTTAGTGCCCAGCACAGTATAGATAACTTTAATCTAAAAAAAAGGTTAAAGAATGAAAGTTAGCGACAAAAACAACACTAGGGTGACTTTGTGAATTATTGCTCTTATTTACTTACCTAGAGATATGAATTGTCCCAGAGTTTGGAATGCACAGAGAAGTAAAGTGGCCCAAACAGCCAAGTTTAAAGGAATCAAAAAGAATACAGACAAGGAGCCCCATTAAACTCAGTGGATTGAAACTATCCCTGTTGTGCAGAACATCATCTCGTAGTTGCTATTCATGATTAAGACCTCCACTCATAAATTTTTTTTAAGTTATGATTATGCATGATGATATTGAGTCAGGGAAATTTGTGATAAAATTTTCAAATATTGCTATCCTGAATATTTTGTAATAGCTACAGCTATACAAAGCTGGCGCATCAAAAATATTCCATTTCTCTATGATCCAAAACAAAGGTATTGCTGTATTTTTCATTAACAGGACTTCAGGTGTACATGAATTTTAATTGGTAGTGGCTCTGCTTCGAGCTAGGTTACTATGAAAGATTCTTGTCTTCTAAGAGATCATCATACTAAGTGAAGTAAGTCAGACAGAGAAAGACAAATATCATATGATATTGCTTATATGTGGAATCTAAAAAAAAATTATACAAATGAACTTATATACAAAACAGAAATAGACCCACAGACATAGAAAACAAATTTATGGTTACCAAAGGGAAAAGGGGGGAGGGATAAATTAGGAGTTCGGGATTAACATATACACACTACTATATATAAAATAGATAACCAACAAGAACCTACTGTATAGCAGCAGGAACTATACTCAATATTTTGTAATAATCTAAAAGGGAAAAGAATCTGAAAAAGAATATATATATATATATATATATATACACACACACACACACACACATATACATATAAAACTGAATCACTTTGCCGTACACCTGAAATTAACACACTGTAAATCAACTATACTTCAATAAAAAAATTTTTTAAATAAAAATAAATGAATAAAAGAAAAAAGAAAAAGAAAAAAGAAAAAGAAAAAAAAATCTTCTCCATATTAGGTAATGTTGTAAACATCAGCTTGCTTAGTTTCTACAAGGAAGAAAATGCCCAATTCACTATATCTTTGCTTCTTTTCACATAATAACCACATGGTGAGGAAAGTAAGCTAGAGCATCAGTGCTGTCAATTCTTTAAAGTTATAATTACTTACTCATTCACACATTCATTCTTTCAACAAACATGTATCAAACACTTGCCATATGCCAGACCCTTGCCAGGCTCCAGGGAAACCAGGTCCAACAAGGTGGAGGGTACATGGCGTGGACAGACAAGGAGATCTCCTCTCTGGTACAGCTTGGTCCACGCCAGTGACAAAGGTGGACACGCTCAGCTCTGGGCACGTAGGCGCTTTTGAAAATGGAAACACCAAAGCACACAAGAGAAAAATGGAACTGAATTTAAAATATCTGTCTCTGAGTGCATTATAGCTAGAGTCAGTACTCAGCTGTTAAATCCAGCAAAAATTCCATTGCTTCAATTAATTTCTTTGTGCCGATTCTTCCTAGTAAGCCTTAATTTTAACAAAGTTAATTAGGTTGAAGATAAAAAATCCCATTAGTGTCGATCATTCACTTCTTGGCTCTGTCAACAAGGTGCTAAAACCTTGCTCAGTTCTGGAGGGGCAGAAGGAGGGAAAGGGCAAACAGAGCACTCAGGCTAGCTGTTCGGCATTTTTAGGAACCAGATATTTTACACCATTTTTAAGGCTTTAGATGGATATCGTTTTAAAGCATATTTTTGTACTTTTCCAAACATCGAGTTATCTCAAATCCTTTAGACCCGTGGCTATTAATTTTCCGAGAGGTCTGTGGCAATGGTGCATTTTTGCTGAGAAACTCTATCCCATCTACTCTGATGATCTAATTTGCAGGTTTGCAGGGCATGGATTTTTAATCAAGGACCTGTTTCCACTGTCACCTTGTCTGCCCGTTTGTTATGGTTAAAGACTCAATGGTGGCTAATATGTCACCCAGAGTAGGAAAGAACAAACAATTAATAGACTCATGAATTACCCGCAGTCATAATTCTGTTCAAAACACTGGTTTGTTTGAGTTATGCTTTCTGCTTTGGCCCTCACACCCGACTTACAGTGGCAAGAATTGCAGAAACTCAAGCGCGTACTGGTAACACTGGCTCCCAGGAAGTGGCTACAGTGCTAATGTGGCAGCCACAGGGACAGCAGGGGGAACAAGACCAGAGCAAGGGAGCGCCAGCCGCAGCCTAAACCTATTATCTTGTTCACGATGGAAAGTCAGTAATAGGAAGGAACCCAAGAATGTGGAGGAGGCGGGAAGCCGTCCGAAATCAAGTTCAAACAGGGATGAGGCAAAGGCATTGCACTTCCTGGACAGACGTGAAGACCAGGGGGAATTTAATCAAGGGTTAGGATTATAAAACAGAGTAAACATTATACAGAACAGTATTTTCCAAGCAGACTCATTTAAACATAAGATGAGGGAAAATCAGAACAGGGTACAGCCCCATAAAAATGTCTGGGACACCAGGGTCCACAAAAGATGGAGAAACTCCAAGAGACCAGAGCAAATGGGTGTCTAGATAGGTAACTTGAACCTTTAAGGTGTGGGAGGAGGGCAGGGGGAGAGAGGGATTGCATAGTGGTGCATAGAATGTTCTGCAAATAGTGAATCATCAAAAGTATTGGGCTCACAGGAGAAAGTCTAATATTTTCCTTGAGCTACTGCCTATAAATCCCTACCCCTGGCATTATTATTATTATTATTTTTAACATCTTTATTGGAGTATAATTGCTTTACAATGGTGTGTTAGTTTCTGCTTTATAACACAGTGAATCAGCTATACATATACATATATCCCCATATCTCCTCCCTCTTGGGTCTCCCTCCCACCCTCCCTATCCCACCCCTCTAGGTGGTCACAAAGCACGAGCTGATCTCCCTGTGCTATGCGGCTGCTTCCCACTAGCTATCTGTTTTACATTTGGTAGTATGTATAAGTCCATGCCACTCTCTCACTTCATCCCAGCTTACCCTTCCCCCTCCCCATGTCAAGTCCATTCTCTATGTCTGCGTCTTTATTCCTGTCCTAATCTAAAAAAAAAAAAAAGGTTATTATTATTATGTAATAGCTTGAATCAGTGTGAATAGGTGGGACCACAGCAGGCTGACAAATGAAATGCAAAAAAAAACCCCAAAACACACAAAAAAACACCAAGGTTTTATTTATAAATGTTCTCTTGCTATAATATCATTGAGAACTAGGGCCTAGGGCAAGTGCTGTAGAGATGGTTTGCTGTCAAGAACCTATTGGTAGGCTTGGGTAGCCTCTACCTACAGAATAGAAGTACCTACTCATGGCAGAAGAAAGGGATTTCTTCAAATGAGAGGTTTGGGCTTCAAGTTCATCACTGAAATAATGACGGTGAGAAACTGAGTTATTTTTGTGGTCCATTTTAATTCTAAAAAATCTATGATTCTTGACTCTAAATGAGTGTTATTTTCTTTGTGTAGCTTATCATGACCTTTCCCTTTCCCCTCTTCTTTGCCGAAGAAAACTCTTCAAATGCATATCCTATGACCTCACCCCAAAACATGGCCCTGCTACCA
Organism: Eubalaena glacialis; assembly: GCF_028564815.1. Classification (NCBI taxonomy): domain Eukaryota; kingdom Metazoa; phylum Chordata; class Mammalia; order Artiodactyla; family Balaenidae; genus Eubalaena; species Eubalaena glacialis. The sequence continues at coordinate 11,250,605 of NC_083732.1, read as the reverse complement.
TGGAAATCCTGTTCAAGCTGGTTGGACAAAGTACTCTGTCTGTTCTCAGAGCATAGATGTTAATTAGGTCTTTAGCACCGCCTCTTATCTCTTCACACACTCCCTGTTCTGGTCAACCTCTACTGCCTATGAGAGTCTGCTTGAAAATGCTCCAAAGTACCTTCTATATTCAGAGCATCAGCCTCTACTCACACTTTCTGCATCATAGCTCCAGACAGGAAGGAAAGAGATCTCAGCACAGTCCTAACTGGCTTACTTAATCCCTCCCAATAGGTGGAATCATTGTTTTAAGACATGATTTCTCTACCTGAAACTTTTTGAACCTTTAAAGAAACCAGCGACTTACCTGACCCCATTCTCCATCATTCCAAGTATCCTTTTCTGTAATGGCTTCACTTGGCTTTATTTTGTCTAGACCCCCAGGTCTTGAGCTGGTGCACGACGGGTACAATGCCTCTTGAGATGGAACTAAAGAGACTCTGAATCTGACTTTCTTATGTCTAACTTCTGAAATGGATGTTGTAATTTTGCCACTGTACCTCATTTGCTTTTTCGTTCTCTCCCTTAGCCCTGAACATGACTACTCTCTTCACATTTGACCCCCATGAGACCCAGCTGAACAGAATGAGTATATTTTTAAGCATGGTTAACGTCAGTTCTCACATATCATCTGAAAAGCTGCAATCCAAGAAGCACAGTGAAGGACAGACAGAAGGGGGCGCACTAGCTGATGGTGGCCCTCGCTTTGCCTACACCTGGTCTTTAGCCGTAACCTACGCCTCATATGCTCATACTCAGAAGTCAGTTTGTATGGGCTAAGAAACAGAAACTGCAAGTCTGCATCCCTTGAGAGGCACCCCTGGGTCTTGCTGCCTCCCCTGAAATGGTTGTCAAGCTCAGATCTCCCCTAATTGATATGAGTTACAGCTCTTGGATGATAAGGACATCTCTTGGGCTAAGATTCGGAGGAATCTCAACTTTCTCCCCATCATCTGCCCTCTCCCCTCACACACACACACACCATTCAATAATAAAGATAGTAAATGTGATTGGCTAGATAGTAAGAATCATGGACAAGAAAGATGAAACACAGGATCTTTTCTCCATGATAAATAACCCATCAAGTCTTGTGGGTTTAGAGTGGGTGAGAGTTTATGTGCTTTGAAGAAAAGGAAGAGGAGAAGGAGGTAAGAAGGGGCAGAAGAGAGTCAGAAAGGGATGGTTGTTCTGCTTTGTACTTTGTCTACCAACTGTGTTGTATCTGTATTGTTTTCAAATCAGTGCAGGTAAAAGGAATTGCATACCCAGAACGACTTAATCAGTCACCTCCATTCATTAATCAAGCCAGAAACAAGATCCTCTGGCTCCAAGTTGATGTAATTTCATCGTGGAGGAAAGACTGTCTTCTCATTAAGGTCCTAAACTCAGCTTGTTTTTAGTTACCTAAAATTAGAATGGCCAATCTTCTGTAAGACCATATTATTACTCTGCTCATTATTTATTCAAAATAATATATTGAGTGCATACTATGTAAATCACTTTATACAAGCTCTATGGAAGGAACAAAAAAAGTCAGGAGAGTATCAACTCCGGTTTCAGCTTAAATGTCACCACTTCAGAGAAGCCTTCCTAGTTCACTCAGTCTAAGTGTAGCTCTCCAGCCACTTGCAAAAATATTTGTCTTGCTTTATTTTCTACACAACCTTGTCACTCACTATATTTCTTTTGATTAGTGATGTGTTTAAGTGATTATTAGTTTGCCCGCTAGAAGAATGCACGTTCCATAACAAAACCTTAAATCTCGTTCAACTCTTGTAATAGTCCACGCTTTCCAGAGAAACAGAACCAATAGGAGAGATATATATATATAATGTATGTGATATATAACATGTGTATATGTGATATATATAATACATGTAGGTATATAATGTGTATATATGATATTTATTTTAAGAAATTAGCTCATATGATTTTAGGAGCCATCAAGTCTAAAATCCATAGTGTAGGATGACAGCCTGAATACTTTAAGACAGGGGCTAAGATGATACTATCTTGAGGCAGAATTTCTACTTTCTCAGGGAAAACTCAGTTTTGCTTTTAAGGCCTTTGAACTGATTGGACAAGGCCCACCCCCCTTATTAATGGTAATCTCCTTGACTTAAAGTCAACTGATTGTAGTAATTTGATACTATAGCTTAGCCAAGTTGACACATAAAACTAACCATCACACGCCTATGTCTCTAGCATTTAGAGCAGTGCCTGGCACATGGTGGGTAGTCAGTAATACTGTTGGCTACCTAGTAATCAATTCATTGTATAGGCCTTACAAGAGGCCCCGTAAGATACAGCCCTGCCCTCCAGTGCTTATGATCTGGATGGGAAGACACATTCCACACAAGGAAACAAGTAAGCCACAGCAATGGGCAGTGTATGATTCAGAGCTAAAATGAGTGATACTAACACCAATTTTTTTAAAAAAAGACTAGGCTTTCAGAGAAGGGAAGATCCTTGTTAGCGAGAAGAATGAGAAAAGGTCTATTTGGGGGTCTGGTTGTCTATGTCAGGCTGTTTTTTCATTGCCATTTTCCACTGTGTGACTGTAACTAACACCCCAGTGGGGTGGGTTTCCCTCTGCCCTCTCTGGGTCTAGAGCTGTCTCTCTTCATCTCTGCAGGTGAGGGTGGCAATGAACTGTTTGCTTGGAAGGATGTGCTGCTGAGGTTTGGCTCCTGCAGTATGAGTGGCCCTCGTGCCTCCTCTGAGCTGTCGTCCGCTTGGACCTTGTGGGTCAGCTCTTAACTGGGTGGGGGAGGTGACCCATTTCACCTGTTTGGTACTAAGTGTCTTTAGTGTTATATTTTACCGACGGTGATGAATGTCATTTTATGAATTCATTTGGCAATCCTTCTATCTTGAGGAGAATAGTGGAAACCGACCTTTTTCTTACTTTGTGTACTTATTCAGATCATCTCCTACAAAAGTTCTCTCTCCTAAGGAAGTTAGAAGACATGAAGTGATTATACCTACCTAAGGTATTAAAGGGTAAATGTAAACATTTAAGGGGAAGTGAAATAGGAAAATAGGAAAGCGGCTGCTGGCTGCTTTTGATTCCCAGTGTGCGGCTGTGGGATGTATGTATGAGATGGGGGCTCCCTGGCGTTACGGAGAGGCCTTGGCTATGTGGCACCAGGGAAGGTGAGATCCCTCATGTCCTCTGGGGTCTGCACTGGCGTGTGGCTTTGGGCAAGTCGGGTTGGAGTCCTTATGGGAACAAATTCAGAATGGAGCTGGAATAGCCCTTAAACGTTGTTAAGTCCTGAAACACTGCTCACACGAAACCTTACATTTAATTCTCATCTGTGAAACACAGAAAGGCAAACCTGGAAGCCAGAGTTGGTAGGGAGTGGCGTGTGTGTGTGTGTGAAACCCACTAGTTGCAGCCTTTGTTCCCTCCCCCCGTGGGACTCTAGAAAATCCCTGAAGCTTCAGAGTACAGTGTGCAAATCAAATTCAAAGAAATGGAATGATGCCGTTGCCTGCTTTGAAATTCTGCGAAAAATTGTGAACGAGGTAATTCATCCACAGGTTTTTATAAAGACATGTTTTCTTTAAAATAATAATTACATAAGAAATATGAGGGCATAACTTCCTATAAAAAGTTGAACTGGTACAGGAGTGTCTGGGCGAAGCCCCTTCATCTTGCACCCTCCTTCCACTCTCCCCATTCCTACCCCAAGCTCTGTTGGGAGTTTGGTTTCAAGCTTCCCAAATCTGTATTTTTGCATTTATTTTATTGGTGCATGAGGGAAGGAGTCATTTATATAAATTGAACCATAGTAGTGCGTTACTATTCTATAACGGCATGCCTTAGAAATCTTTCTGTATCAGTAAGATATACTGAACTCAAAGGGCTAAGAGGGTATGAAAATTCCCATTTGCCCCATGCTATCAACAGCCCTGGAAATTTTCAGTGTATGAAACGTTTCCTATCAGAATGGCAAATTTGAAGTGTTCCTGTTGTTTTAATTTATTGTCTCTGATTTTTCATTCATTTGAGCTCTCTATATTGGCAAAGTAGCTTTTCCATTACCTGTTACATTGAAGATTGCCTAAGGTCTAAAAAGGGGTGAACATTTTAACCATGGAATCTATTTAACAGAGCTCTTGACTGTTACGGTTTATGTCTCTGATAAGAAATTGAGGATTTGGGAATTCCCTGATGGTCCAGTGGTTTGGACTCTGCGCTTCCACTGCAGGGGGCAGGGGTTCGATCCCTGGTCAGGGAACTAAGATCCCGCATGCCGTGAGGCATGGCCAAAAAAAAAAAGAGAAATTTAGGCTTTGTAACCTGTAAAGCAGTTTTCTTCTGGGATTCAAACATATTTTTATGGACTCATAGTCATTAGTGGCCTCGGATAAAGAACATTTGATTAATTAGAGGAAACTTGTTCTCGTGATAAAATGTAAATAGAATTATCATTCCCACCTTGATTTCAATTGCCAGGTCCAGCAATTATGAAGTCCTAGTAATCTCTTTTTAAACCATTCTTTGGTCAATATACGTACTTCTCAGTTTAAAAGAGATTTTTTTCCTTTAAAAACAAGACAAAGCAAGACTGAGGATGAGGATCCAACTTCTTATTTCACATACCAACCAGTACGTCAAGTAGGTTGCCAAACCAATCCATCATAAGGAGGCCCAGATCTCCTAAGTAAATGCCAGTAAAAAGGAATAGATTTAGTAAGATTAATAATCACTTTAATTTATAGCACTCTCTCTCCCAAAGACACTTGGGAAGCTTTGCAAACGTTTGAACCAAAGTACAGTTTAAACCACTGGGAACCGGATATGTAAACTTGCTAAAAATATAAAATATGAGCCTCATATAGTGGTCCTTCATATTCAGAGATGACACATTCATATTATATAGTTATCAGTTCAACAAGTTTTTACTGCATTTTATTTGTTCTCCCCAAAGCCTTATATTTGATAGATGATGCCTAAGATATGCAGGGAGCGTCCTTTCAATATCGTATGAGTGATGAAAGGCAAAACAAAACAGTTTATCAAATCACACTGCATACATCCCTATAAATTTGGAGAGTGATGAATCTGTAGACCCATAGAACTTGGCATGTCATGTATTCATCAAAAGGTAAAGCCCCAGGGCTTTCCTGGTGGCGCAGTGGTTAAGACTACACCTGCCAGTGTAGGGGACACGGGTTCGAGCCCTGGTCCAGGAAGATCCCACATGCCGTGGAGCAACTAAGCCCGTGCACCACAATTACTGAGCCCGCTCTCTAGAGCCCGTGAACCACAACTACTGAGCCCGTGTACCACAACTACTGAAGCCCACGAGCCTAGAGCCTGTGCTCCACAACAAGAGAAGCCACCGCAATGAGAAGCCCACGCACTGCAATGAAGAGTAGCCCCTGCTTGCCACAACTAGAGAAAGCCCGTGTGCAGCAACGAAGACCCAATGCAGCCAAAAATAAATAAATAGATAAATTTTTTTAAAAAAAGGTAAAACCCCAAACATCTCAAACACTGCTGGCGACAGGAAGGCTGATCTTACTTGGGAAAAAAAGTAGTTACCCTCTGAAACTATTCCTATACTAGAAGAATCCTTTGAAAGATTGAGCGGTTGTCTGTAGCGTTTGAGTTGAGTTGTACAGAGGATTTGATATGATTGAACAGAGGATGATGTCATATTTTTTTTCTATTTGGCAAAGTTAAGTGGGTTTACAAAAACAATCGAAAACACCTACTGTATGTTATCCTATATCTAATATTTATAACTGCTGATGGAGATCCAAATAAAACATTTCTTTAGGTTGTAAAAAAAAAAAAGACTAGATAATCATTTTTCCCCATCCTGTTCCAAGGCACCAAAACATTTGGTTATTTCTCCCATCACAGATATTTTGCAAATATGAATAAGAAACATGTTGATCTAAGATACTCTCTCATGGCAAGGTGCCCACCTGATATCTCATTAGAGGTGAGTCTCATTCCCTGTAACTTGGTGACTAATCGTTGCAGTGTGCCTTAGTACAAAAGGATCAGATAATAATTATCTTCCTTGTCTGCTTCAAGAGCTCAAGATTTTTAAAGGTCACTATGGTCACCAAGTCCTAAAACACTGAAGTTGTTTCCTGGGAGCATTAAGAAAGTGGTGGCTGTCTAGGATCCTCTGTGCCTGTGTACAAGATAGGAGAGAATGAATCTTCCTTAGTTCCTGCCTGGCCCTCCGGGGCCAGCATGTTCTCAGGAACCACCCACTTCTCTTCTGGAAAGGGGTTAACATGGTGGCCCCTGCGGGAATGTGTAATTCTGCCCAATTTCAAATTACAGTTGACCCTTAATCAAGGTGGGAGTAAATCCTCATATAACTTATAGTTGGCTCTCCACATCTGCATCCATGGATTCAACCAAACAAGAACCGTGTAGTTCTGTAACATTTACTGTTGAAAAATATCCACATGTAAGTGGACCGTACGATTCAAACTGGCATTTTTCAAGGGTCAGCTGTACTTAGTTATTATGAGATCCTAACCTTAAAACCCTTTTTTTTTTTTTTCAAGTCTATAATTCCATTAGCACAACTTAGCACATAGTAGTAGGTTTTGGTTTTTTCCCTTCTATTTTCCCCAGTCATTCAAAGTACCCCTCCGCCTTTGAGAATGAATAGCTATATTTGATTAAGGAAAATATCTAAATCAAGCAGAAACTTTACTTTGGTGGATAGCCCCTGAACCCATGAGAACCCTGGCTTTTTTCTATTATATCCAGTAACTTTGAGGTTGTTTGGGTGAGAAGCTGGATGGCAGGAAGGGAATTAGAGTGGAAACCCTATCCTGTAGGGTTGTAAAGACTTCAGAAGTAGAACAGATGAACATTCTAGGGTCCATATGTTTTCACCTGAATTTCCCAGGTTACATAAAAACACTACTGTAGCACAACTTTTTTCTAATAGCCAACAGCGTTTGTTGTTTGGTGGTATGTGTAATATTTTTAAGGCAGATAATGGCTATAGCAAAGCAACTCACCATTATATTAAATAACAGGGATAACCAATAGGGTTGAAGGGGGAAAATCCAAACAAATAATTGGATAGTAGACTATTTTTCTCTTCAATTCAGAATTCTGGTGAGTTCTACTCATTCTCATTCACTAAATCTGTTATGTCATCAAAACCATTCTGCAGAGTGCAAACACTCTCCTAGGTGGCCATTTCAGATTTTTCTCCTTCCGTTTGCATTTCCTGGAAGATAAGCCTTTTGGGTGATATCCTTTCTAAAATGCATTTGTGATAACATGAAAATGTAGGCTCTCCAGGCAGTGTAAACTATATTTGTTTAGTCTGAGCCCCAGTTAAATCGAATGATGCAAATCTAAAACAACGTTTTAAAAGAGAAAAATGGTATGTATGTGCATGTGTATTTGAGTGTATGTAGGATTATATTTAGACAAGCTTGTTCTTTTTCATCAAAAACTGATACCCTAAAAACAGGCTCTTTAGTTATGTACATCTCTTAGTTATATAATGAATAGTTTTTTTTTTCAAACTAACACATGTTACTTCTGGTTTCACCTCTAAAAAGAAGTGATGGAAAGGATTTTTGATACCCAAGATGTTGCTTGGAAATAATCATAATTAGTTTTTTGTTTGTTTGTTTGTTTTATAAACTTTCGGTTTATTTATTTATTTATGGCTGTGTTGGGTCTTCGTTTCTGTGCGAGGGCTTTCTCTAGTTGCGGCAAGCGGGGCCACTCTTCATCGCGGTGCGCGGGCCTCTCATTATCGCGGCCTCTCTTGTTGCGGAGCACAGGCTCCAGACGCGCAGGCTCAGTAGTTGTGGCTCACGGGCCTAGTTGTTCCGCGGCATGTGGGATCTTCCCAGACCAGGGCTCGAACCCGTGTCCCCCGCATTAGCAGGCAGATTCTCAACCACTGCGCCACCAGGGAAGCCCCCATAATTAGTTTTTAAATTGATTATAATATTCTAGGCACTGATCTTCAAACACATAATCTCATTTAATCTAACCACCACCTCACCCTCATGAGGGTTAGCTCCATTTTACAGATGACTAAAGTTGGGTTGAGGTAGGCTGGGTAGGAACTTCCCCAAGGTGATGCTGGGATTTATGCCAAGTGTCTGAGCTCTTTGCCAGTCTCTCATTGCCTGAGTTCCTTCAGTCCTACCTGCTACACTACTTATTCTGGAGGACAGATTATAGTTGGTGGTGGAAGAGAGCCTACAAGTTCTTGTGAGATCTGGACTCTCTCTGTCTCTCCAGGTTCCTCGCATCCAGGGCATCCTCCCCCTCGCGTGCTCCAGACACAGCATCATTAGTCCAGCCCCTGTGGCCAGCTGTCTTCCCCTGCAGGCTTCAGGCAACTTGCTCCCCTCACCTGGACATTCCTCCTCTGCCCATCCCTACCCACCCTTCAGATCCGGGCCCCCCATGTCACTTGCTCAGAGCCTGTCTCCCTAACCCCTCCCCGCCACCAGTTTAATAGTGTTTGTTCCCATGATCCTCTTCCACAGGACCCTGATCCTTTCTTTCAAATCAAAATGATATCTTTTTAATTTATCTAAGTCATTTGATTTCTTTTCCCTCAGTAGACTGCAGACTCTCTGAGGGAACTTTGGTTCACCTCTGTACCCTTAATGACAAGGGCAGTGCCTGGCATGTGAGTGGGTTTTTATTTGTTAAATGTATTTTTTTTTTGCTATTAAATGTGAGTTACTGAGTTACTAGCTCTGACACTTCTTCCAAAATAACACATTTAAAGGTCCACTTAAAGTAACTTCTGTGCTTTTAACTGTTTACCCAAGAAATACATCTTTATTACTGGAAATGTGAAAAACTCAGAAAAGTACAAAGAAGAAAATGAAAATTAACCGTAGTCCCAATACCCAGAAACAATCACAGTTAATTTAACATTGTGTTGTGTGTATAGCCTTCAGGTCTTTTCTTTGTCAGTGCATATATTTTATAAAGTAAATCATTTTAAAAAGAGCATTAACATTTATTTGCAGAAAGAATACATTAACTTTCAAATGCTTAAAGTGTAACTTCTGCACATTAGTGAGAGCTAATATTTTAGGACTGGGCAGTCATTAAAAAAAATTAAAGAAATAGTATTAATGTTTTTAATTTTTTTTATTTTTTATTTATTTATTTTTTTAACATCTTTATTGGAGTATAATTGCTTTACAATGGTGTGTTAGTTTCTGCTTTATAACAAAGTGAATCAGCTATACATATACGTATATACCCATATCTCCTCCCTCTTGCATCTCCCTCCCACCCTCCCTATCCCACCCCTCTAGGTGGTCACAGAGCACCAAGCTGATCTCCCTGTGCTATGCGGCTGCTTCCCACTAGCTATCTATTTTACATTTGGTAGTGTATATATGTCCATGCCACTCTCTCACTTCGTCCCAGCTTACCCTTCCCCCTCCCCGTGTCCTCAAGTCCGTTCTGTACGTCTGCGTCTTTATTCCTATCCTGCCCCTAGGTTCTTCAGAACCATTTTATTTTATTTCATTTTTTTAGATTCCATATATATGTGTTAGCATACGGTATTTGTTTTTCTCTTTCTGACTTACTTCACTCTGTATGACAGACTCTAGGTCCATCCACCTCACTACAAATAACTCAATTTCGTTTCTTTTTATGGCTGAGTAATATTTCATTGTATATATGCGCTACATCTTCTTTATCCATTCATCTGTCAACGGGCACTTAGGTTGCTTCCATGTCCTGGCTATTGTAAATAGTGCTGCTGTGAACATTGTGGTACATGACTCTTTTTGAATTATGGTTTTCTCAGGGTATATGCCCAGTAGTGGGATTGCTGGGTCGTATGGTAGTTCTATTTTTAGTTTTTTAAGGAACCTCCATACTGTTCTCCCTAGTGGCTGTATCAATTTACATTCCCACCAACAGTGCAAGAGGGTTCCCTTTTCTCCACACCCTCTCCAGTATTTATTGTTTGTAGATTTTTTGATGATGGCCGTTCTGACTGGTGTGAGGTGATACCTCATTGTAGTTTTGATTTGCATTTCTCTAATGATTAGTGATGTTGAGCAAATTTTTTTAAGTTGCTCTAAAGGTGAAGCAGTTTGTCTAAGTTAAAACAATTTGCCTGAATGCAGTTTGCCTAGTCTGGTTTATATAGCTTGTTAAATATCAGCATTCCTTTTTCTTAGAATGCCTTCCTTCAGCATTTCTGCCTTTGATGTAAAATGCCACCTCCTCCTTGAAGCCTCTCCAGATCACCTCATAAGAACATGACCTCGGTCTCCAAAAGTCAAGGATCCTTGATACTCCATATAGCCTTAGTCTCCCCACCTTCATCATCTTGTAAGCCGATGGGGTAGGAGGTCCCCAGAGGAAGGGAACCAGACCTAAACTTTCTTAAAATAAGAGAAGCCATTTAGGCCTGAGCTATTTTGTGATCTAAGCTTGGCCCTTGCAGAAGAATAGTTCTCAGAAATCAATGATTTTAAGAGAACAGAAGAAGGTAAAAATAAACAGCTATTACCAGGCCAGGGAGATAACCATATCAGAGTATCAAGAAACAGTGTATCAGTTGTAAAGACTCCCAGTTCCGTTTCAAAGGCAAAGCTTAGCCTGAAGCAGGCTCTTGAGCTGGTCTGCGGAATTTAACCCCCCTGAACCCCTCAACCACCAGATCAGCTGGAACCTAAAGAATGATGCTGCTGACCTTTCTGCCCCTCATAACTTCTTCAGTCATCTAGAGCTTGGACTCAACGCCTCCAACACAGTAGGCATTGTCTGCCAAATTAATGAGCATTAACGTGTGTCCCACTGGCAGGAGTGGCTAGTATCATTTTCATACACGACACCTAGAAAATAAATGTATGAGTTGCCAGAGTCCAGTTCATGGCCAGCCACGGTCTAGGTTTCTTTTTTATGATTATGCCAGTGTGATTGGCAGAGACAAATTTTAATTCCATGCATAATCTAGCCAAATTGCAGTTGGCTTGGGTTCCTTTGGACAAACGAATTATGCCATTGTTCTGTTGGTGTTTCAGCCCTATGTTCTGTCTCAGTGTTTCTCACGCTTCAGTGCCTTTAGGACAGACAAGAATTGATAGATAAAGGACAGGTGCAACCAAGGTAGCTCCCCACCTGGATGAAGGCTCAGCTCACAGCCTCGTCCTCATCCCAGGGTCTCTCACCCTTTTGCACTCCGGCCCTTTAAGTCTGCAGTCGTCAGCAAAGTCAATGAAATTGGGTGAAAGAGCATCAGCTTGACCCAGTAATAATTCTGGGGCGTGGCTTTCCTGTAGCATTCAGGCAGGAGGGCGGGGTGAGAGCCAAAACCCACCTTCCAACTCAGGGGTGAGGAGGCCTAGCGCCACTCAAATCCCAGCTTCCCTGCTATAGTGTGAGACAAGTTTCTTACCTCCCCAAGTCTTGGTTTCTCTCTCTGGAAAAAAGAGTAAAGATAAAATCTGCTTCAGAGGGTGATTGTAAAGATTAAATGAGGTAATCTATTCAAAGTTTTTCGCACAGTGTCTGACATAAAAGGGTTCTATTATTATTAACAATGAGCTAGAACCAGTAGCCGTGTGTGTGTGTGTGTGTGTGTGTGTGTGTGTTTGTATGTAGGTAAATTTCTATTGTGTGGCCTGAAAAATCGTGAACTCCTGTTAGCTAGATGATTCAAATTGCAAATAGGTCAGATCTCCAATACTACCCCCCCCAACAGACACTCACACCCCACAGCTGACCTTGGGCATGGACAGTGTGTGATCTGAGACACAGCAAAGAGAAACAGTACAAGCAGCCTTTTCCCTTCCCTGGCCTGGGTGGAACCTGAAACTGCGCAGTTGCAGTCTGTATTTCCAGCCCTTCTAGAGGGGCCTGAGTGGGTCTGACCAAGGAGAACAGTGGCAGGGATGGAGCTGCTGAGAGCCAGGGAGAATTGGGCTACTTCAGGGGAAAGATTGGCCGTCCAGGGCACAGGCAGGAGCCGAGCATGGCGCTGCCAGCTTTAGTGGACAGAAAGGAAACTCTTGGTCCTCAGGATCTAGGATGAAGCTGAGTGCAACCTGGTCTCTTTGTGGTAAAACAGTGGCTGAAAAGAAAGCACTTGGAACTTAGCAGAGAAAGGATGAAGAGGGCAGTCATCAATATACGAGTAGTTTGGAGTTTGGATGCTGGTTGAGGTGAGAGAGCTGAAGAACCCAGGATGTGAAGGGTCACCCTGTTGGAATTACCTAGCAAACGTTTCCTTTGTATTTGCAACTTTCAGGAGTTAGAAGGGTTCCTTGGCTATTTAAAGGCATCTTTTAAAACATGATGTTTAGATCAAAAAGGCTATGTCCACAAAAGGAGAAGGCAAGTGAATCATGGCAAACTGTACTTCAGGAGCTTTATAGTCTGATTCAGAAATGACTGCTGTTGATTCAGCTCTTGCACATTCCTGAGTGGAGTCCCCATCTACTTAGTCATTCATTCATACAGTCATTGTTTTGGACTATTTAAGTGTCAGGTGCTGTGCTAAGAGCTGGGAAAACAGAGATAAATAAAAGGCACATCAGTAGGCATTCGGGAATAATTAGTTGTGCAAAATGAATCAGTATATGATTCCCCATCACTATCTATTATAAATAAATATTTATAATAAAATAAGGTAGCAGCCTCTTACAACTATTTACAAAGCACCACTGAAAATAAAACAGTTATCATCTTCCAGCCAGGAGAGGGTAGAGGGAGGAAGATCAAAACAAATCATTCATAAGAAGTGGTTTGTTTAAGCTGAGTCTGAAGTGATATCTAGATGCTTACCAAGTGAACAAGAAAAGTAAATACATTCTTCATACAGGGAAGAGCATGTTTCAGAAATTGCCTGTGTTACTGAATTCCTTGAGTACAGGCGTGGAGTGAAAGGCAGGAAAAGGAAGAGGGGCAGATGAAGTCGTATAGGTTGGAGGAAAAAGGCGAAGTGGCAGAGGGGAGAATACAGGATTGGGGTTAACGGGCTGGGTTGGAATCCCGTCTCTGCCAATGAATAACAGCTTTGTGACCTTGGAAATTGCCCCCAAGATTTCATGTCTTCATCTGCCACAATGAAACGCACACACTCTCTTGTGGGGTTGTGGTGAGAATTCGTAGCCACCTGAGTGAAATTCTGGATACATAGAAAGTATGGCTATTCCATATTTGACTGTGATCATTACAATTTGAACACCATGCTAAGGAACTTGTGCTTCATGTTGCTTGTTCCAAGGAGCCAATAAGGATTTTAATCAGCAAAGCGGCCTGGTGCGCATTCACATTCTGGCTTATTGGGAAGAATAGAATTGACATGATTTGGGCAAGTTGCTTGACCTCTAAGTCTTTGTTCATCTAGAAAATGGAGACAGTAGTAGAACTTATCCTCTCACCTTATTATGAAGATTAAAGGAGATCATGAACAGCATTGAGCACTGTGCCTAACCCAATAGCAATCTATCAATACATGTTAGTTATTATTTTTATCCTCTCTATAGGGATGAGGCTGAAATGAAAGAGACCAGTTAGCCAGGAGGCCTTCGTTAGGGTCCAGCTGGGAAGCGAGGTAGGGCCACATCTTGTGAGGTGGGCTGAAGAGCCGGGTGTTGGATATTTAAAAATTAAAATCAACAGGCCTGGGATTCACTGAATGTGGAAGATAATCTTGCTTCACAACATGATTTTTCCTCTACAGAATAAAAACTATAGTTAAAAAATTTATTTTTCTAAAGTAGGCATTTCCCAATCAGGTTCACATTCCCTGAATGTACCTATTAATGAACCATTGCTTTTGAGTGTCACAGCTTAAAGGAAGGGGTTACTTAGGGTTCAACAAAATTGGAGCTAGTACAAGAGACCACAGTTGGATTTAACAAATCAACAGAAGTCCGGCAGGAGCTGTGACTTCCAATCTGTACCAGATCTGCCCCCCTTTACCCTGCACACAAATCTAAATATATTAAAAGGATTATTAACAACATTAAACAGTTTAACAGAAATCAGCCTAAGCAATACAAACCATCTGGATATAGCTAGAATCAACTGCTATGGCTCCACTATAAGAGAAAAATAGTTTAAATCTCTGGTTCTCAGAAAGAAAGGGATTCAAAATAAAAACTGGCTTCCTTACAGACAAATGGCAATAAGTCAGAGTTGTTGAACTGGTAGGAACTAACTTTTAAGAACACTAAAGTGGCCTCATGTGGAAGGTTTGGCTGTCTTCTTCCAAATCTTTGCAAAGCCCAGTTTAATTCTTGTCAGAACTTTAATCTGGAAGAAACTTACAACATTTGATCTAACCCCTCATGTTCAGGAAGGACCACCCTCACACCCCTAAGACCTGTGAGAATGTGTGCGAATTTCCAAATCTCCTATTCTTGTCCTTAGTAGCAATTCCCATTAAGGCTTTATCCTTTATGCGTATATGAAAGTTTAAAGCTAGTTTAAAGTTTTCCAGTTTAAAGCCACCGTGTTTCACTCTCATTTAATAAGTTAAGAGCTTCAAGTCATCATACATCCTCTTTCACAGCTGCAGGCCTCTATTAAGTTTCCCCTCAATTTTCTGAAAATTTCAAAATGTTTTTCCAACCTCTCAATTATTAGCTTTGTGAGTTTTATCACTACGTTTTCCAGGTTAAACTCTCTCCTCATAGCAGCACAAAGAGCCAGAATGATGGCCTAGATTTTGGTATTGCTCAGGAAAATGTTAGTACCCACTCCTTGGTTCCTTAGTCCGTCTGGTGAGCCTAATACGATACTCACAGGATGGTGTGACAAGCAGCCTGAAACATGACTTCCAGTGATCCTGGACTCCTGGTAGTTATGCCCATGTATGTTCCCCTCCCCTTGAGTGTGGGCTGCACTTAGTGACTTGCTTCTAACTGGTAGAATACAGCAGCAGTAATTGGATGCCACCTCCAAGATTAGGTTACAAAAAGACTGGCTTCCACCTTGGATATTCACTCCCTCTCGCTCTCTTGCACTCTCACTTGGAGGAAGCCAGCTCTTCTGTCATGAGGCAGCCCTGTGGAGAGGCCTCTGTGGCCAGGGACCAAGGCCTGCTACAGCCCTGCCCCACTGAGCCTTCAGATGAGACCACAGCCCCAGCTGACACTTGAGCACAACTTCTCCGGAGACCTTAAGCCAGAGGCACTCTAAACCTTGCCTGGATTCTAGACCCACAGAAATGGTGAGATAATAAATGTTTTAAGCCTCTCAGTTTGAGGGTAAATTGTTATACAACAATGATAATGAATCCAAAAGGCTAAGACTATAGATGCTGGAAATATATGTATGAAAATCCTGCTGCCACCATGTTTTAGTAAGTGACCACGGGCTAGTTATTTAACTTTTGAGAGCCTTGATTTTCTAATCTATAAAGAGGCTGTAATATTAATAGTACCTTCCTCACAAAGATGGTTATTTGGGCATTAATTGAGATAATGTCTATAAAGTGTTTGATGGATTACCTGGCTCACAATAAGAACTCAATGAATGTTGCTTTATTGTTATTATCTTTAATGCTTATTGTTTTCAAATATTGATTTTTGACTAGGTTCTGTCCTTTAGTCTCTGCTCATTGGCTTTCCTCATATACCCCAGGATTATAGTTCCCCACTATGTACTGATAGCCACCAAGCCTCTACATCTCTTACAAACTCAAGATGTGTGTTTATTGTTGCCTGCTGAATAACTCTGCCAAGCTGTCTCACCCACAGGTATCTCACAAGCTCCCACTTTTCCTCCCAACCCCACAGTAGCTGTTGCTCCTATATTCTCCTACTTGGGAGGCGTCACGATCTAAGAACCTTGTTCTGAGTATGGGTAGCCAAGATTGTGCTAATCTTTAAAAACCATCATTACAAGCATACAGTGATCTATGCACAAAGATATTCATCATAATGTGTTAAAATTAGGAACTGTCTAGGCATCCATCAATAGGAAATCAACTAAATTGTGCTCATAAATAATAATAATTAACATTGATTTAGCCCTTGCTATGTGGCAGGCCCAATTCTAAAGAGCATTATATATATATACAATATATATATATATAATATATATATATTATATATATATATAGTGCCACATAAATCACTACAGCAACCCTGTTTATATTTATTCAGGGGAATTCACACAGTCCATTTTAAAGGATGCTATAGGTATAGAGCTACTCATATAGAAAAATACTCATGAAATTTTGTAAGATGAGAAGAGAAAATTACAAAGGTACATATAATAGCACAATATTAAAACATATCTAAGCATAGATGTGAATATATACAATAAGTAGTTTTTCATTACAGGCACTTTGCACAGTTTCAATATGCACAAATTTTTAGTTACCATGACTTAGTTAGGTAACACTGTTTACTGTTACTGATTCCCCAACAGCGCTATTCAAATGTCAGTTGCTACAGTATATTACTGTCAAAAGTAAAGCGCAAACTTTGCTGCTAACTCTCCACTCCACAAACCACCATGTAGGTAACAGATGCACGTCCTGATCAGCAACCAATCACATCAGTCCTTTCAACGTCGGTCAGTGATTGGTCACTGCGTATTTGTTATTCAGTTCCCGCAAGTGTGTAGTTGTCTTGCCACCTTGTCTCCCAGTGGTAAACCTCTATCAAAAATTGGATGCTTGAAAGAGAGGGTTGACCACAAAAGATGAAAGTGCAGCAAAGAAACAAAAAGTGATCATGATCGAAGTGCGATTGGAATCCAAGGTAAATGGAGTTGTGGAAGAGGTAGCTGACCCTGGGAATGTGGGCACTGCAGCCATTCTGAAGACTCCAGATGTGCAGCAAAGGGACTTCAGTGAAGGGAACTTACCAACATAATGAGGAAGGCGGTTGTGATGCAAAGGGTGATTTCCCAGGGGAAGCGACCACGACAGATAACTTACTGCACATTTAAGGAACTCTTGGAGATATTTCCCAACACTGAAAGCCCAAAGAATACAATGTTGGAAGCTGATCCAGACTTAGAAAGGAATGTGACAATTGGCCGAGGAATAGAAAAGGTATTCACTCCATATCATAAGTTATATGACAAGAAGAAAGCAACCCCTGCTCAAACTACTCTTAGGTTTTTTCTTGGTTAAAAAAAGTTACTTCTCAGTGTTCTGAGGTTTTAAATTACACTGTACTAAATAAATATTAACTTTACTATTTTTTCCATTTCTCTACACATTTATAGCCAACAGTAAGAGAGATTTTAATGCTTTGGCAAAAACTTTTAAAGATCACAGAATAATCATAATTTTCCCCATTGATTATTAAGATCACTTTGCACAGTTTCATCTTGCATAGTTTTATGGTCCTTCACTCCTGTGAAAAGCAAGGATTGCCTGTATATATTAGTAAAAAAACGTCCTTGGGACGTGCATTAAGATGCTAGTAATAGTATTTTGGGACGGTTGGGTTACTGGTGACTTCTTATTTCCTTTTTATAATGTCTCTACAATGAATATAGATTTTTAAAACCTAACCTAGTTAGTTAGGCATCTTTTCCTTTAAACATATATTTTTGAGTTCCTACAATTGCAAGGAATTTGGTGAGTGCTGGACATTGAAGGAAGAAAAGACCTTTCCAACAAGAAGGTCATGGAACAGTGCAATATCTGCCACATTACACACAATTTTTACACTGCATGTCAAGTATAATGAACATATGGAAAAAAAAGGAGAACAGTGGAGAGAAAGCTGGGAGTTCCTTCTGAGAAAATTGGAGAGGGCCTCCGGTTCCTTATACTCCAGTATTAAAGTTTTGCCCCCAAGGAAAAATGGATCCCAATTGGCCACAGCATTTTATCCTGGAAATTACTAAAACCTAGAGCCCTTTTTCTAGAGAACCAATTTTAGTTCTAGGTCTCACAAACAAAAAAGGCAAAGCTAACAAGGTAAGGGTAAAATACACTAAATCTTTCACCAAAAATTATTTAGATACTTGTTTTATCTGTTTCCTTCTGTCATTGAAGCTTGACCAAAGGGATCTCACATTGCTTTGTCTTGGTTTTTGTTTTCCACACTGCTTTTTACAAAAGCCAAACCTTTGTAGTCAGAATTTTCAATAGCGAGGAGCACTGAGGCAGCCTGCCCTGCTCTGGGCCCAGGGATGTGACGGACACAGGCAGCTCTTGAGTGCCACTCGTCTGCCTCATCACTGTTTATGATTTGCCTTCAGTTTTGAGAGTTTTAAAATTAAAGTTTTATGTGTTTATGGTGGTTTAAAATTTAGTGATGTCCCCAATCACACTGCAGTTGTGAGTTACCTTATTATAAAACTGACAGCACCAAGTAGGGACACTTCCTAACGTCAATAAACGGCATTCAGAAACAGAAAATCTGAATACTCTATGAAAGGCATGTATGATTGGGCTTTTTTTTTTCTCTGATCTCTTCAGTTAATTCTTGTTTGTTGAAACAGCTTTATCTTTCATTTTGGGACCTCATGTAGAGCACTTTTCTTACCTAGCCTATTGAGAGATGATGATAAGTCAGAAACTTCACTGATGTCTTGGCAATGAGGCCTCTCTGCCTCTGATGTTTGCGCCCCAGGATCTTTCTCCAGGATGCACTGTAGACAGCTTTTCCCGAAGTACGCTGAGCCTACCGTGGTCAGGAGACCATTGTGGGTGTGATGTCAGCGTCGAATCATCTGGTGAAAAAGTTATCCCCTTTGCAGTTTGCTTTAACCCTCATTAAGTCAAGACCAAGTCTCCGCTCCCCAAAACGCTTGCTAATCTTCCTTTTTAACCAAGAACAGGCTCTGGGCTTAGAGCTTTTAGCAGATGAGAATATCCAACTAGAATTTAAAATAGCAATGGTTTGTTTTTTCTGTATGGTAGTGATTTATTTACTTAAAAGAAATGAGTCCCTTTAAAGACAGATATTAAGAAAATAGTATGAGTGGGTGTTTCATGAATATAGCTAAAACTTTTGCCAATGGTCTTTGAAGAACTAAAGCTTGGAATACCAGTAGTTTGGAAAAATCGTAGGCTAGGAGTCAAAAGGCCTAGATTTATATTTGGGGGTCTTTGTAACTTTAGGATGATTGCAAGCCATCAGCCTGTCTTATGTCTCAGTATTCTCATCAGCTAATATTCAGGTTAAATTGTATGTGTTTTGCAATAATAGTTATCATTGATAGTGCCTTTCTTTTGAGCTTGAATGTCCCTAAATAATTGATATACACCATTGAATCTTCACAACCATCCAATAAGGTAGGAGGTATTATTAGTCCTACTTTGCAGAAAATGGAGCCAAGATACAAAGAGGTTTTGCCCCAAGAGAATACACCGAGTAGATTGAAATCAGGAGTCAAACCCAGATAGTCAGGCTCCAGACCCTGTGCTCTTCGCCACCAAGGTCAGCAACCTCTGTTCTCGGGAAGCACTGCAACATTTGTTTTAAATTCCAGAAACTCAATACGATCATCTTCTTCGCCCAGATTATCTTCCAACTGTACCATTTTAAATTTCATTTATTTATTTATTTATTTATTTATTTATTTATTTATGGCTGTGTTGTGTCTTCGTTTCTGTGCGAGGGCTTTTTCTAGTTGCGGCAAGCGGGGGCCACTCTTCATCGCGGTGCGCGGACCTCTCACTATCGCGGCCTCTCTTGTTGCGGAGCACAGACTCCAGATGCGCAGGCTCAGTAATTGTGGCTCACGGGCCCAGCTGCTCTGTGGCATGTGGGATCCTACCAGACCAAGGCTCGAACCCGTGTCCCCTGCATTGGCAGGCAGATTCTCAACCACTGCGCCACCAGGGAAGCCCCCAACTGTACCATTTTATTTGATGGACATAGCTTCAGCCTTCATCTGGACCTTATGGGTTAAGCAGTGCAGTAGAGTAGCCTGAGGGGAAAGATCTCTCCATCTGCCAGCTGCCCTGCTGGCTGCAAAATGGAAGAATGAGCTACATCTTCCCCGTGCTGTCAGAGGAGACAGAAACCATTTCAGAAGAGCCAGGGAGCTTTGGACATTAAGGGACCACTGAAAACCCCGAAGCTCAGATGATCAGAGGGCATTGTGGGTGGTCTCAGCCTCTCATCCTCATTTCCCCCTTCATCTCCCCCATCAAATACACCTTTATATATTTTTATAATATAAGAAGTTGGCATTTGTAATTACATTTTATACAGCTGGTGGAAATTGTAAAAGGTCCTACAGATCATTGACCTTTTCTTGGCCTAACCGCACCATGCTCTATAGAGGAAATTCCCAGGCATACTCTAGAATAAGGCATTTTTACTTGGATGAAAGGCCCCATGAAGGCCAAACATAGAAAATTTTCTGCTGCTCTTAGTTTACATTTTGAATTATAAGTTTCTCAGAAAGTCCAAATTAAAAAATAAATTTTGAAGCTATTATAATTTAAACTTTTAAGAAATCTTTGCCAGGCTATGTTAGAAAATGATTTTACCTGTGGCATAAAGAATTAAATATTTCTATATAGGAATGATCTATGACTTCATTTCTAATTATTTTTAGGACAGTAAGGCAGTTTATAATAATACATCTAGTTTTACCTATTTGCTTCATTTTATTATTAGGGACAGGTACACAGTCTGAATAAACTTGACCCATATTGAGCATCCAACGTATACCTTTCTTCGGGGAGTAGTACTGTTAGAGAGAAGCCTCTGTTAACTATGTCCTTGTTTATTTTGAAATTAAACAAACTATAAAGTAA
Source organism: Eubalaena glacialis (assembly GCF_028564815.1). Classification (NCBI taxonomy): domain Eukaryota; kingdom Metazoa; phylum Chordata; class Mammalia; order Artiodactyla; family Balaenidae; genus Eubalaena; species Eubalaena glacialis. The sequence continues at coordinate 11,229,861 of NC_083732.1, read as the reverse complement.
TTATATTTTAAACATATGCGCAGATTCTAGAGCATGTGGGCATGGAAGGCTGATGCTAATGCTTATTGGCATGAAGGTACCACTCATACTATATTTTTAAACCTCAGATCACTTTGGAAGGCTGACAGTTGATGGTTTTGGAGTGTGGAATTTACTAATCACTTGACTGTCCCATATCTCATTTAGCAGAAATTGCAATATGCATTTTGGGGAATTAAATTTTGAGAAAAGGTGTAATAGTATCTTCTCGATCAGACATAGGAAGAGTATTCCCACACCTCTCACTAAACTACCTTTAACATAACTTCATGTGATATGAATATTATATCACAAGAAAAATAATTATTACGAAGTTGCCAGTGACTAGCAGAGGCCAGAACAAAACAGGATGAATCAAATATTCTAAGTTCCTGCTTCACAGAGATACAGAGATAGCGATGAGAGAGGGGCCATCAAAGCATCACTTAACAAGCACTGAAGTTAAATAATATGTTAATGATATGTGTTGAGAAAGGATATGAACCCATCCTGCAGGATTGTGAATAAACTACTCTGGGAGTTGCACCCCCATGCAGGAATTTGAGCATAATTTTACGTGGCCAAGATGGATACAATTCTTAAATATCACCGTCTTTCTGTTGAGTAACAGTATTCCTCTGGCGAGGGTGTATGGAGACCAGATACAGAGGGAAGAGGAGCAGATGCATGGTCTAGGGTTTTAAATTCTACAGAGTGATGACAGGAAAAATGAATTACAGAAGTTTGTTAGAAAAACTAAATCAAACTAAGAAGTGAGTTACAAGGTAGAGCACATAATCTGTTGTAAGCCCTCTCATTATTGTCATGACGATGTATCTTAGTTATCTTTGTGTTTGTACCTAACACCCACCTCCAACAACACTGAGTTCTCCTAGGGAAGATCCTGTGTCTCTTATTCTTCCTTGTGTCCTTGTCACCTAGAACAGCATCTGACACAAATTGAGTACCCAGTAATTGTTTGAATTAATGAATTGATTGATCTATTGATGAATGGGTGACCCAGGTTAATTAAGATGGTTACACAGAGCCAAAATTCATTTGAAATCATTGGCATCTAAAAGGAACTATATGACCAGATAAGAGGAATTTTAGGATCTTCTGTGGCTCAGAGGCCAAATTAAGGTGACAGGTTTTCAGGAATGAAAGCAAGTGTATTCAGGTAAAACAAATATATGTCCCAGTGATTTATATGGAAGTTGATAATTAAATGTATGTTACAACAATTCATTTTAAAGTTGTTCTATAGCTAGCTATAATTTGGATATAAAACAAAAGGTTAAAATCTTGCTGATTCTCCCAGGGACAGGCCCCTTCAGATGCATCATCACCAGGCCTTAGACACGCTTGGCAACAGTGGCTTTTTTTCTTGCCTTCTTCTGAGAAAGGAACTGAGGAATTCTCAAATGTTAAAATAATTATTTCCAGTCCATACCAAATAAATCACCATCTCTGAGGGTGAGGAGCAGTATATGAAAAAAATATATTCCTGGTGATTCTGTGGTGAATCCAGAGTCAAGTACTATTGGATTAAAATTTGGGAGAAAAAAAAATAGTATGAATATACATTTTGGGATAATCCAACAAGGTAAACACTGGGTAGAAATTAGGATAATGGGTTGTGACCCATTAATAGGACTTGAAATGGACTTAGTGGGTTCCAAAAACATTAAAAAAATAAAATAGAAGAGAAAATATCAGAGTACGTCACACATAGTATTGTTTCATGACTTTTAGTTACATCTACATATTCATATATCTATAATGTATATGTAGAGTCTATCACAATATATACATTGGATCAAAAACGTTTGCAAAATATTGGTCTAGGGTGATGGGAATATATAGCAACACGTTCTAAAAAATTTTTATTGGAGTACAGTTGATTTACAATGTTGTGTTAGTTTCAGGTGTACAGCAAAGTGAATCAGTTTTATATATATATACACACTTTTTTTAATATTATTTTCCCATATAGGCCATTACAGAGTACTGAGTAGAGTTCCCTGTGCTATACGGCAGGTTCTTATTAGTTATCTATTTTATATATAGTAGGCAGCACTCTTATTTTGTAATCAGCCTGAGGTCTCCAAAGTACTGTGTAGTTCGTTAATCAAAACAAATCTCTTCTGTTTAACTCTTGTTTCAGTCATCTTTGGCTCAGTTACACTACAGTAACAGATAACTCAATGGCTTACAACTGAAAGATTTATTTCTTATTCACCCTGTATGCTCACCATAAGTCATTGCCTTCATTCGAGTTTCCAGATTTAAGGAGAGTGTTCACTAGGGGACATTTTTTGGCTTGTGTCAATGGGAAGAGAACATAGTGGAGCCATGTGACAGCTCATAAAGCTTCTCCTGGGAAGTGGCATGTGTCACTGCTCACAGATCGTTGGCCAATGAAAGTCACATGGTTAAGCCTGGCATCCATGGGGCATCAATGAATAATGCTCCTACAGGAAGGAGCAGTGGATATTTTGAGAACACTACTGCAATTTATCACAGCTCTTAAACTATTTCCTTAAAAATGTGTGTTTAAGGAATATCAAGTTCCCATATTCTCTTTGTCCAGGGCTTTACTGAGGTTTTGTTAAGAATTAGTTTGCCTGAGGCTTTTTGGATAAATACTGCTGGTTATGGTCTCTGGGAATTTAGGTGCCACAAATCCTTTAGCCTCCATCACTTTGGTACAAATACTGCAGCTCTGAGTTGGTGATAGTAAAGGCTGAAACTTTCTGAGGCACAGATATCCTCATCTTTTCTTTTGCTTCAGATGCCTATTGTACTTCCACCAACCAGAGGTGAGTTTTTTAAAACCCAGACATTAAACTAAACTAAGATTCAATTTGAGAAGTTTCTAGAGATAACTCTTGAAATATGGAGATGGAGGAAAGGTATGGATGGGATGTAGGATTTGAAACCCTTGGACTACCACACTCTAGCTGGTATCAAGTGGGTCATTTTGTTTCCAGAGAATTAATGTTGTTTCCAAAAATTAGCTCTCATACGGCTCGTTCAGGTAACCTGTGTTGAATATGGAAGTGAGATTTTTGTTCATGCAAGTTTATTACATTATAGTTTATGAAGCACAGTGGCTATGTGTCAGACTTCCTTTGAAGCTAAGCAGGCCCTTTGCTCTGCTACTCCAGCTGAGTCTTTTATTTGAAGTGTTTCTTCATCTTGGCTCATTTAGCCACAAACAGAAGTTGCCCTATGGGAGATAACATCTTATGTTTATTTACTTTATAGCACTATCAGCCCTGGGCTCATTGCAAGTGAAAAACATATCAGAAAAGAGAAAAATCTGATTTCAGAAAGTCAGTACTCCCTTAACCCTGACATGTGCCTGTCTTCCCTTGGATAGTGTAGTCAGAAAAAAACAAGTTATTGGATTGGGAGTCAGGAGACCTAGTCCCTGATCTTTTTTGTTACTTTGTTACTATGTGATTTGGGGCAAATTATTTTACTTCTCTGATTCTGTTTCTTTATTTGTAAAACATGATGAGCCTCCCAAAACTCTTCCAGTTTCAGGACCCTGTTTTACTTATGGAATTTTGCAGAAGTCATAGAGAGTGTTCAGCAAAATCATTACAGAAGAGATTTTTTGTTTAGAAAACATGAAAATAAAAATATATTTCTTCATATTTAGAAGTGGTACAAAAATTGCCCACAACATCTAAGTTTAAATGGAATGCTTAAGTTCTGTTAAGTGGTCCTTGCTTTTTCTTTACCTAATAGCAGAAATTTAAATATCAATATAATTTTTGGTGTGATATATTTCATTTAAAGACTTTTCTGACAATTGAAATACGAAATTCATCACATAAGACGCCTCCTTTTTTTTAGCGGGTTCATTAAGATATGCTTTACATATCATGAGATTCATCCATTTTAAGTGTACAATTTGATGAGTTTTAGTAAATTGATACTGTTGTGCAACCATCACCACAATCCAGTTTAGAACATTTTCATCATCCAGAAAGTTTCCTTATGTCTGTTTGCATTTAATCCCTGCTCCTATCGTCAACCACAAGGGAGAAGTGATCTGCCTTGTGCCTCTATTTTTATCTTTTCTAGAAATTTCCTATAAATAGAATCATGTGTCTGGCTTCTTTCTCCTAGCATAATGCTTTTGAGGTTTATCAATGTTGTTCCATATATCAGTAATTTGTTCCTTTTTTATTGCTGAATAATATTCCATTATATAGATATACTACCTTTTGTTTATCCACTCACTAGTTGACTGACATTTGAATTGTTCCTAATTTGGGGCAATTGTGATGAATGTGCCTATGGACATTCACATACAAGTCTTTGTGTGGACACATATTTTCATTTCTCTTAGGTAGAGAGAGATGCCTAGGAGTGGAATTGCTGGATCGTATTGTTAGTGTGTATTTAACATTATAAGAAACTGCTCAGCACTTTTCCAAAGTGATTATAGTATTTTATATTCCCACCAGCAGTGTATGAGCATTCCAGTTCTTCCTCATTCTTGCCAACACTTGCTACAGTCATTCTTCTTGATTTTAGCCATTCTAGTGAGTGAGTAGTAGTATCTCATTTTAGTTTTTAATTTGCATTTCCCTAAAGATTAGTGATGTTGAGCATTTTTTCATGTGTTTATGGGACATTTGTATATTTTTTTGGTGAAGTGTCTATTCAAATATTTTGCCCATTTTTTATTGGATTGTCTTCTTACTACAGAGTTATAAGATTTCTTAATATATTTGTCCCACATTTTCAAGGGACTTTCCATGCCACAAGCATGTACATATGTATGTATATGTATACACACACACACACACACACACAAACTGCTTGTTTCTTTCATATTCATACTTTGAAATAAAATCCTTTGAAAATAATGGGGTGGAATTTTTAATTCTTGGAAAGAAGCAGAATGAATTTTAAATGGTCATTAACAATCATTAAATTAGTGTTTTGAGGAGCTACCTGTAAGCTCTCAAAGCAGTAGAGTGGTCATTTACAAATCTAATAGTGGTTTCTGTTTTTTCAGTTTGTTCCCTGTTTATAGAGGAGAAAAAAAACATCTTCTATAGATGCATGAGCGTTCTGTCAAAATCCAAAATCCAGTTCTTTCTGAAGAGGGATAAGGAAGTATCTGAGGAACTAGAAGAGAGAGATTGGAGTCTTTGCTTTTTTTTAAATGCTTTTTATTCTACTGAGAGTTAACACATTTGCCTTCTGATGGGTGATCTGTGGAAAGGATTAATGTGTTACTGACATTGACATCACTTTGGTCAGGTCCTAGTTCAAAATACAGTTACATGTGTGCATGCACACCTACACACACACACACACACACACACGCTTCCTCAAATGAAAAAGAAGAGTCTATCTGTACCTCAGTTCTCCCTGCCAATTCTCCCTAATCCTCGCAGCCCCGGAAACAAGATAATATAACTTACGGGAGTGTTAGAGTAATTTGGGGAACAATACAGTGAACTAATAAAATCGCTTATTTCACCCTGGAATTTCAACTGAAACCTTGCATAACTCTACACCCCATCATCTTTTCCTCTTTTCTGACTTCTTGATAATATTGTCTATTTATTCTCACCTCCATAAATAGAAATGAGCTCTAAGATTTTTTATCTGCAAACATTACTCCAAATGACTTTGGCAATAATCTCCAAAAAAATTAGAATTAAGACAAATTCAAAATTGGTTCATGTTAACTATTTATAGGAAATGTATTTGCATATATGTCCTATGTCCTATTCCCAAAGTCCCTAAAGCAAAATTAGAATTCTTAAAAGATACAGCCTCATCCATGTAACTGGTAAAGAGAGGTAGCTCATTAAAATGATGAGGCCCCTTTCCAATCATGATATGGTGAAGTCCGCCAGCCTCACCAACACGCACACAGCCTTGTCTTCAAATGTGAGAGAAAGCTAAGATCATGAGACATTGAAGAAAGCTTCTATCATGAAAGAGAGAAACTATGACAAAGAAACAGAAAGAAAAGAGAGGAAACAGACAATTCGAGGACAGAAAAAATCCTCAAAAAACTATGTTTAATCGTCTTAGAAACATAGAAGAAATTGCATTTATAAAACAAGAATGGAATGTAATTTGTATAAGGTATAAGCAGAGAGCACAAAAGACCTCTTGGAAATTAGAAATCTAAGGTAGAAATAAAATAATCTCTGGAAGGGGTAAAGTCAAGAAAGGCCCCTGTTGAGTGAAGCAAAATAAAAATTGATGGAAAATAAGAGAGGAGCTATATGAAAATTGCAGGACCATATGTCTAACCATATTGAGAGCGATTTTAGAGAGGACTGAAAGAGATTGATAAGAATTAGTGATGGGTACACAGAAAACAAGGCAAACACAGAAACAAAGCAATTGAACACTACCTAAGTAATGATCATGGTAAAAACACGAAAATTGATTTCAGAAAACAAGTGGGAGGGTGCACATAAGAGGGAGAAAAGTGAGCGAAGGACACTGCAATAATTATGTTTAAAATATGTAGAAGGTTATCTTTAATAGAAATTTAGACTTTTCAAGACAACTTTAGAATTGTCTGTATATAAATGATCTGTGTATGTCTTCTGTGTCCCATGTTCTAACATTAGTGATGATGGAGTTCCTGGAATAGTCATACATTCCTTTTATGCAGTGACTTAAAATCACCAGCCAAAGTCAGGAACCAGTATTTGGAAAAGAATGGTATTTTCCCTTTCTAAAAGCCCTCTAATTCATGACAAGAGCAAAATGTTGCCTTTCTCAGTGCTGTGTGCTGTATTACAAATGTAGAGATACTATTAGCTTTTGCTATGTTAATGTGTTACCCAATATTAAAATATGGTTCTGAATTATTGCATTATGCAGCAGATGTAGCATATGGTCCTCAGGCTTTTCATTAGCTTCCCACCTCAGCAAACCAGAATACCCTTGAATTACCTTTCCTATGGTTCTGATATGCTGGGCTTGATTATTTTAGTGTTGGCCTTCAGAATTTGGAACTTGGTTTATTCATAGGCTTGTATTGATGAAATTTCATTTGATAACTTGACTATGCATTTATATATTGTGGGCATTGATCTCTATATTGTCATTACCAAGGCTCTCTGAGCTAGTCCTCTGTTATAATTTAGTTTCCACAAAACTGTGGGTTCTGATTTTTTATTAAATGTTTCAAAATCAAATGATTTAATCAAATGTAAGAAATGATGAGTTAATGGAATTGATATCTCCTCCATGGAGTCCAATCAAATCCTGTCTGTAAAATAAATTAGCAACTGATCATCTCAGAAATTACAAATTCGGTTGCATGGTTTTCTATTTTAATTAAGGACTTGAAATAACTTTCCATCATGAATCGATTTCCCTCTTTTAGAATTGTCTAGGCCATTTAAACATTCTTGACTGGCTTCCTCCTAAGATCGAGGGCTCTTCTGAGCCACTTTTGTTCTTTTGAGTGTGTTCATTCAGAGGATATAAAGCCCAGAAAAATGTAGGAAGGTGATTCTGGCGCCCCATTTCCTTACCACCAAATCATATATGGCAGCCCTAAACTAAAATCCAAATCAGGCAAATAAAGGAAGTATGCTAGCAAATGAAAAAATGTCTTAAAAATTGGTACTCTATTGAAAACTTTTAGGAAAGAGAAATAAGGAGAGACCCGTGATTAGATTTATATTTTAGATGATCCCCAGTAGTAATGTGAAGATGGTGGTGGTGATAATGATGATGATAATGATGATAGCAGCTAACACTTAGTGTTTACTATGTGAAGGCATTGTCTTCAGTTCTTTACATGCACTAACTTATTTAATTCTCATATGAGGAAAGTACAGTGGTAGAATGTCCATTTTACAGATGAGGAACCTGAGGCACAGATAAGTTAAGCAAATTGGCTAAAGTCACCAAATTGGTGGTAGTTTGCGGAGACCCAGATCTGAGCCACACAGTGTAGCGAGATTAATCAGGAGTTATTGTGTAGCAGCGAACACAAGAACAGATGAGGGCTGGACCTATGCCCTACTTAGCCCAAGGTCAAGTTTATAAAGAAGTGATATTCCAGTATTGTGGTCATTATGAAGCCTGCTTGAGACTCAATTAAGTTTTAAATTATAGTTTTATAAAATATACCTTGACATTATTTTTCCATGGTGCCAACCTGGGCATTCCTCACAGCAAACAAACAAACAAATAAACAAAAAACCCTCAATCATAGACCTCTCAGAGTAAAATCCTACACGGATGTGGTTTGGCTTCTTAGCCAAAGAAGCATTTACAAATCACTCACTTGATCAAGGCATTAGTATTAATCTTCTAATGGAATCGAGTTTAGAAGGCACATTGTACAGACAAAGCTTTGTTCAGATCACACAATTGCATAGATGAACTGACAGTTAAAGATTCAACTGGAATATGGCTTGAAGAGTTATGCTGTAGGGTGTGAAGATACATTTAGTTATGTTCATATTAGTTTTGCTCTGATTCCATTCCAATAATGGAGAAATTTGTAACCATTAAGCATTGCTTGCTTTTACATTGCCATTACATTTAATGTTTTGATCAAAAGTGCTTGAATGGTGAATATCTTTGCTACTGGGAAATTAAGTCAAGTTTTAAGTCAATTGCCATCCTGATAGAGCCAAAACATTTCAAGAGTAAAGGTCTTGTTTCTGACTGCCAAAGTTAACAGATCTTCGTAGAGTGGTACAGAAGTTACCAAAGAGCAGAGAATAGAATCACTGATAGACTGAAAAGTGGCATTTTTATCCAGGAATTTTTCGTGTATTTTTTGTGAGGCAGAGGTTGTGTAAACACCAGGTGCCAATCACACAGCACCAGTGGATTTGCAAGATTATAGGACTAGGGAAAAAATGAAGATTAAGCACAGGGTACAATGGAGATTATTTATGGTAATGAATTGTATAATTTTTCTAGACAGAGTTGGATTAATGTTCATCCTGAAAAGAGATTACAGGAGGTCTGATTCTTGCAGTAAACAAATATTAAGCAGATCATACATGTACAGCATATGAATCAAGAGTCCTAAAGCATATACGATTTATCATTTACAAGGGGAAACAATTAACCTGTTCCCTAACTCTGCGCATGAGATGCACTGGAGTCTTGTGAGGGGGGTAGAGACAGTGCCCTCTGTGCCACAAGGCTTCTTCCTGCAAAGCCTTGAAGAGTCTATCAGGTTGTCACAGCCCAGCAGCTGCAACCCCAGTTGTGACGAGCACCCCGCCCTCCCGTGGCTGTCACGGAAACCAACTCTGCCTGCCCCGTTTGCAGGTTGCCTGGACCCTGGAAGAAGTAATGGGGGATCCGGGTGGCACAGTGTGTCCATGCTTTGTACAGTTACAGAGTCTGACCCCCAGGGTCTGCTCTTCCTTTTTGGAGTGTGGTTGTTTGTGGCAGGGGGTGTGTGCATCCTCAGGGCGGACCTCAGGCTGCCGCGCCGCTCCCCAACCTTGGAAACGTCGCGCTCATTTTTAGAATCAGCCTTTGATTGATTTGTAGAGCTTTTGCCATCGACTGCTTTTTAGAAGACAGTGCCCTCTGTACCTGCCTTTCACGTTCTCACTAAAATAGCATCTTCTTTAAATTTCCAAACAATACACTGAGAAGGGCACACTTTGGTGGGATTCTTTCCAAAAATGTTAACAACCTCAGTCTAATCATGCGAAAACATCAGACAACCCAGGTTGAGAGACATCCTACAAAATCAATGACAAATAATCTTCAAAAGCAGTATGCTTTTGTCATGCAAGTCAGATGACCAGAGGACCAAACCCCTATAATTTCGCCACCCCAAAATAATGACCATTAACATCTTAAAGCATACTAGAGTCTTTGCATTTATATTCCCATATTTTCTTTAAGGAAAATAATATTATTCCGTTGCGCCTATGGTTACTTAACTGGTTTATTCACTTAAAGGCGTACTGCGCACAAATTTCTCTGAGAAGTAAGTACTGATGGACGCTGAGGTGAGTGTCTCTGTCTGTGGATAAGGACTCAGGGCGGAGACCTTCGCATCTTGTCATTGCTACTCACCCTTCTTCACACTGTGGAGCCGTGGACACCACCAGCTCAGCCCACCAGGGACTTTGTAGTCAGGGAGTCGCTCCATACAATTCAGCTCCTCACCTTCTTGAGCTGCAGGCATCCAGGGAACTTTCGTGATTTGCTCTAAAAAGTGCCTCCCTTGCTGGAGTTGAGGGTGAGAAATTTCTTGAGCAGGTTTTCACATTCAGTGGACACGTAGAAGGAAATATGGTGGATCCCACTCAGTACCTGTTCTTCCTGTTCCTTTAAGTTCTGTCCATCAAAAGGCGGGGATCAGTGACCAGTGTATTTATAGGATGACTCAGGCTCCACACATCCACTTTGAGGCCATCTTACTTTTGGCCTTAACAGCACGAGGGGGTGGGGGGCTGGCACACACAGGGTATCCCACTTACTGCCAAAGGTGAATTCGTGGCTGAAGCCAAAGTCTGCAACCTTGACGTTCAAGTCAGCACCCAGGGTGGATTTTCTGGCTGCAATACTGTACAGTGGACATTCTCTGCCAGAATTTGCCTGGGGCCTCTTTCTCTTTCATGCTGCCATGATCCACCAGGTAGTGGAACATCTCACCTTCGCCAGCATACTCCACAACAAGGTAGAGTGTTTCCTCCATCTCCATCACTTCATATCATTTCATCATGTTGGGGTGACCCAAGGCCTTCATTATCTTGACTTTGTGGGATCGTCTCTGGAGCCCCGAGGAGTTCTGCTGGCTCTTGTTAATGATCTTCACGGCCACCTCTTTCCCAATCAGGATGTGCTGGGGCCACCTCACCTTGGTGAAGGTATCCTTGTCGGTGGTCATTGCCCACATGTGTCTCATCCTCCTCCTTGGCAGAGATGGAGGCAAGAGGCCTTGCAGCGGATTGCCTTTTACTGCATAGACAAAGTGCCCCAAGGTCAGCTTAAAATTGAGAAAAACTGGTGAAAAACTTGATCCAAATCACCTCAAAAGAAAATCACTTCCAAAGCCTACCTGAAAAACTGATCTTTATAATAGAACCAAAGCACAGGGCCAGACAAAAATGAAGATAAACAAACAACAAATATTAACAAACAAACTTTTTGAAGTGAGAAAAATGAATAAAGAAAAAATGGGAAAAACAGTAAAGAGTAAAGAAAAAAGACAAATGAGAAAAAGAAATAAAGAAAAAAATGAGAAAAATCAAAAAGAGTAAAGGAAAAGTGAAAAGAATAATAGCAAACAAAATAGTCAAAAACCCTACAATGCCAAGGAAGAAACTAACTTTGGTCAAAGTCCCTCAGGTCACTGAAAACCAGCTTCCTGAGCTAAAAGATACAAAAAAACTTAGTCTAGGCAGGGTCTTAAATAGGTGCTTGGAATTCCATTACAATGGCTCCTTATGAGGTCATAGCGAGAAATGGACCTAACATGGTTGAGGATAATCCACAGCAGATATTCTCACTTTTTGGTTTCTAGAACTCTTCACTCTTAAAAAAAAAAAAGTTGCAGATTGTACCAGTTTACATACTGACCAATCCTAAAATCTAGAATTGCCTGTCTTTTGTAAAAATCTCTTTAACTTTTTTTAAAAATGGAAACTGATATATGTTTCCTGCTTAAAATTCATTATATATATGCTTTCTTTTTTACGGCAGTTTGAGGTTTACAAAAAAAATGAGAGGAAACTGCAGAGTTCCCCAGACCTCCTTCTGATCCTCCCAACAATATAGTTTTCCATCTTATTAACATCTTGCATCAGTATGGTACATTTGTTACAATTGACTCAACATTGATTCATTCCTATTAACTAGAGTCGTAAAGTTTACATTGGGGTTCACTTTTTGTGTTGTACATTATGTGGGTTTTGACAAATGTATAATGACATGTATCCACCATTACAGTGACATATAGAATAGTTTTACTGCCCTAAAGAGCCTGTGTTCAACCTGTTCATTCTGCTTTCCTTCTCCCCTAATGACTAGCAACAACTGATCTTTTAACAATCTCCATAGTTTCACTGTTTCCAGTTCATATGATTGTAATCATAATGTATGTAGCCTTTTCAGATTGGCTCCTTTCACTTAGCAATATGTAGTTAAGGTTCCTCCAAGTCTTGTTAGGACATGATAACTATTTCATTTTATAGCTAAATAATATTCCACTATGTGGACTTATATAGAAGTTTCCTTATCCATTCACCAGTTTAAAGACATCTTGGGACTTCCCTGGTGGCACAGTGGTTAAGAATCCACCTGCCACTGCAGGAGACTCCAGTTCGATCCCTGGTCCAGGAAGATTCCATATGCCAAGGAGCAACTAAACCCGTGCGCCACAACTACTGAGCCCACGCGCCACAACTGCTGAGCCTGCGTCCTGCAACTGCTGAAGCCCAGGCACCTAGAGCCCGTGCTCCGCAGCAAGAGAAGCCACCGCAATGAGAAGCCCGTGCACCACAGCAAAGAGTAGCCCCCGCTCGCCGGAACTAGAGAAAGCCCGTGTGCAGCAACGAAGACCCAGCACAGCCAAAAATAAATAAATAAATAAATAATAAAAAATTGGATTATTAAGAAAAAGGACATCTTTATTGCTCTCAAGTTTTGGCAGTTAAGAAAAATTTGCTGAAAACATTTGCATGCAGGTTTTTTGTGTAGAAACAAAATTTCAACTCACTTGGGTAAATACCAAGGATCATAATTGCTGGGTTGTATGGTATTATGTTTAGTTTTACAAGAAACAGTCAACTCTCTTCCAAAGTGGCTGTACCGTTTTGCATTCCCACCAACAATGAGAGTTCCTGTTGCTCCACATCCTTGTCAGGATTTGGGCCTGTCCATGTTTTGAGTTTAGCGATTCTAATATGAGTGTAGTGGTATCTCATTGTTGTTTTAATTTGCAATTCCCTGATAACATATAATGTGGAGCATTTCATATGCTTATTTGCCATCTGCATATCTTCCTTGATGTCTGTTCAAATCTTTTGCCCATTTTTAATTTTTTTTCTTATGGTTGAGTTTTAAGAGTTCTTTGTACATGTTGGATACTAGTCCTTTATTAGAAGTGTGTTTTGCAAAGATTGTTGTTCCAGCCTGCAGCTTGGGTTTTCATTCTCCTTTTAATACCCAAAGGGTTTTTTACAAAGCACGACGAGGAGCTGGTGCTCTCTGGCTTACAATCTTCCCACTATGTTTGCCTCCTGCACATGGACTTGACCCTTTCCCCCCATCCAGTAGAGTCCCTCAGCTGGATGCTGCCCGAACTCCTCAACTTTTTCAGCTGCCATTGACACAAGTTTATGTGGTGTGTCTAACAGACTCATAATGAATGTTTGCAGATGAAAAAGGCCATGTGGCTCCCAGGCCAGCAAACAACTTCTTAGAGTTGAAGATTGGTCACATGTGTTCCTGTAAGCAACCTACCCTGCCGTGCCGTTCATCCTGTCTTGGTCCTTCTCAGAGTCCCAGCTTAGCGTGATGTGGCCTCACTATTTTTTCCCCTGTCCTTCTACTTCCTTTATTTCTCTTGCTCCTTAATGCCCACCCCCAAATTCCTGTTTGCATCTTATGCAGAGAAATTTCATTAACTCTTAGACCAGGTCATGTCCAGAGAACCTCATCATAAGCAAACACACACCTGGTGAAGCTGTTCTGAATAATGATCATTCTTTCCTTGAGAAAGTCAGCTCTTTGCAGAGACTTCGGGCCTGTTCACCTGAAGTTATTGAGTCTTTGTGTATCTGGGCATTTAACAACTTCATTTAGCCAGTGATTGGAAGGGTAGGGAAGTCCATGCTTCAACCCTGAGCAGCTCCATGGAAGGTATAGATAAGCAGGGAGGGTTGACAAACCAAAGAGTCCAGGCTGAGCAAAACCACTTCCAGGCACTGCTTGCAATCTACAAATAACAAGAAAACTAACCCTGCTCTGTGTACCAGCTACTTTCAAATACTCTGTCTCAGCCTGACTGGTAAATCTCTAAACTGAATATTATTATTCTCATTCAGAGGACGAAACTGAGCGTCTCTCTACACATAGCTAGCCTTGGGATTTAAAATTTCCCAGGACAAATCAGATGTGCAGAAATGTAACTTTAATTCTTTATAACTGAACTCAAATTTCCAAGCCCCTATTTCTGCTGATGGCAGAAAACACTGAATATTTGCAGTGAGAAGTTGCTCAGTCACTTCTGTTTTAAAACTTGGTCTCTTTTATACAAAGATTAAATGAGATTTGGGATTCTCTCTTCCCCTTCCTTTCTGTTGATCTGGTGAGTCCTGTTGTACAGATGTTCATGCTGTTCACCTTTGCTTCCTGGGGGTGCCTCCTGGCTAGGGTTTTGGGAGTGGTCCTCCCCCTTTGTATCCCTTACTGAAGTGCTCCAGTTGGCTGTCACTCACCTAGTTTCCAGAGAGAGCAATGCATGCGTTTCTATGCTTCCTTGGCTCCACCTGGGCGCTCGCTGAGGCCGCTAGGACGCCAAGGCTCAGACACGTCTTCCATCCACTCCTCTTTAGGAACCTTCCATCCACAGGCCTGCATTGAGGCTCCCTCTCCCCAGTATCCTGAAGAGCATGTTGATTCTTAACTCTCCAGAGCTGTGGGAACATTTTTAGGCATCCCGGTGCCCCCATTGGAGCCAAAAAATAGTGGAGGAATAGAGGATACTTCAAGAATACAGTTCTAAGAGACACTATAAGGCAAATGACATTTCCAGTGAAGTAGCTTCCAGAGTAAGTCAAGGAAGCAGAAAGCAGAGCAGCTTCACCAGTGCCTTGCTCAACAGCAAAGTCTGTTCCAAAGGCCAGTGTTATCTTCGGTACTGCAATGCCCTTCAGTTGTGTAGTTTCTGAAATTTTAACCACCCACACAGAGAAAATCTTTATTAATTAGGAAAAATAAAAAGTTATTAAGGTAACATTGCAGATATTAGGTGACCTGATACGAATATATTGTCTTTACAAATTTTAAATCAACACGTAATTTATTTTTCCTGGATTGCTGTGCATGTATCAAGGTTGCTCCCTACTTGCTTAGGAGGTTATTTCAATAACTGGGATCCCTAGCCTAGAATGATCAAGGGAAAAATGGAAAAGAAGTTACTTTGCCAAGTATAGATTGCTTTGGAAAGTGTTGGGCTTTAAATGTCTAGGGGAACAATGTGTGACAGGTCAGATCTTCTACCTGTTTATTTAATGAAAGGTGTAGCATAAAGACGAACTTCATATATCATTAGAAACCAAGTATTCTGTGTTGGTCCACTCTTAAATTTTATGTGCTTCTTTTTCACCAAAGGAAAATGTCTAAAATGGCTTTTATATTTTATAGCTATTTTATGTATGTAGATTCTTCTGCACTCTTTGCTTCCAGATAAGTTTGGACCGTACTTGACACTTTGCATAAACTTTAAGATGTGTCCTACAACTTGTAAGGAAGACCTTGCGAGTAGTGATGCAGTGGTCTATGCATAGAACATGGGTTTAATCATTGAGAACCTTTGTAAGCTTTAATTTGTGTAATTTACAGGATATGTCCTTGTGGTCTGTTAAATAGTAAAGAGGATATTTGAGGAAGTGTATATTGTTTGAGTGGGAAAAAGAGGGATATGGACCATTGATTTTGGGGGAGTTTTTTAGTTACCCTCCATTGTTTCATGACCTGCTCCTCTTAAGCTTTGGAACTGGAGCATCACCGATAAGCGTTAAGCATCCCATCCCTTCACTCAGCAGTGAGCAGTTGGTATTTCATTTTCAAAGTCACAGAGCGTGAGAGAGACAAATAGCAGTATTTGTGCTGTGCCAGGTGTCAGCAGGCCTTTCTGGATCATTATGGTGATGTCTTTCCTCCCTAAATAATTTTTACAAATACACTGATGAAGACAGATTTCTGTTATCTGTCTTCGATGGGTCGTAAGTTGAACTAGCACTATATTTTTTCCTGAAAATATGCACAGTTGTGACATGGTGTTTAATAGTTTGAGGCTTATTTCTGCCAGAATGAGCACAGCTGAAAGGAATGATGACCCTTTCATCTTTGTAACAATAAAATGGTTTCCTAATGTGTTTCCCTCACTTTGAATGTTAAGTTCATATCCCCCTGGATTTCTGAGCTCCATCCTTTACCCCCTCGGAAACCCCGTGAAGAATACAACTTTGGACCACATGACAGAGCACAGAGGATGAAATTAGTTGCATTAAATAATGATATGACAAAAAGCCTTTCAAAATCTTTGTCACAATGCAACATTCAAGTAACATTAAACAAAACAGAGTAAAAGTAGGCCATGGAAGAGAGTTCATATCTTGAAAGGAAGTTTTGTGAAGTAGATCACTTGCAGATTTTGGAAGAGTCATTGGTGAAGAGCCTACATGCTATGGCTGGGGATCTACTCTCCCGTCATATGTGCAGCCTCTTCTCGTTTATTAATCTTTGGACCTAAAATTAACTGTTACAGTGTTTTCTTGGTACACTTTTATATTTCTCAAAAAAGCAAGTCTTCATTGCTCAAGTTGCATTCAAGGAAATCATGGGGAGTGGGGTGAAGAATAAGAGACACATTTCTATGCAATGTTTCCTGTCTTCCTATTCTAAGTATATGTATTTAAACAACAGCATATATTTTGTAAATTAGTATAAAGATAAACTGTCCTCTAAAAACAGAAAGCAAAGTTTTGATACTGATTTCCTTTATTTCTATCACACCTTGGATTTATTTTGTTTCAGTTTATTTTTCCCCTGAAAAATCTGATATTTCTTTTTTTTTTCTTTTAACTTTAATTCTACCATGTTGGGTTGTGGGAAGATAAAAGCTTCTGATAGGGTTAATCTAGCTACATAGAATTCCATGCTGAGTATGAACATAATCTTGATCTTTGATTAGATCTGAGCTTGTAATGTCTTGTGATTAATCAAAATGGGTTGTACTGTGTGTAGTATAAGTCATCTTCACAGATGGGATAGAGAATCATCAGAGTTCTCTTGAATATTTGTTTTAATCCCTTCTAGGATAAAATGGCTTTGGATCTTTTTTTTAACTTTAAATCAGATTGAGTTCACCAAATAAATGACTAGGAAGAAATATTTTATTTTATTTTTTGGCTGCGTTGGGTCTTCGTTGCTGCGCGTGGGCTTTATCTAGTTGTGGCGAGCCGGGGCTACTCTTGGTTGCAGTGCGTGGGCTTCTTATTGTGGTGGCTTCTCTTATTGTGGAGCACGGGCTCTAGGCGCGTGGGCTTCAGTAGTTGTAGCAGGCGGGCTCAGTAGTTGTGGCTCACGGGCTCTAGAGCACAGGCTCAGTAGTTGTGGCACACGGGGTTAGTTGTTCCGTGGCATGTGGGATCTTCCCGGACCAGGGCTCGAACCCATGTCCCCTGCATTGGCAGGCGGATTCTTAACCACTGTGCCACTGGGGAAGTCACAAGGAAGAAATTTTGAAGTCCAGTTTTGCTAGGATTATAGGTCAAAACAGAAGAAACTTGGTTTTTAATTCACAGTATTTCAGTGTTTCACTGAACACACTTCATATGTTAAAAAAAGTTATCTTGTAAAATTTAACAAATATTCCTATTTATTTGGAGTTTGAATAAAAATATTCATAAAAGAATATAACAAAACACCCTTCATGGAAATAATGTTGAAGTTCTTATTGTTCTCAACAGCGTAAAAGATTTTTCAAGATTAATAATCTCCCCTCTTCTAATTATGTAATTCCAGTCTAGTTGAAATCTGATAACAAAGAGCTTTACTTTGGCAACTAAACTACCTGACATCTAACCCCCAGAGCACAGCAAGCGCGCTCAAACACAAAATGTTTACTGAATGTGTCTGTCATTTCAGCCAACCATTTGGGCCTCACAAGACACAATTTCTCACAAAAGTTGCTCACCAAAAATTGTAAATTGAACTGTCTGCCCCAGAGCCACATACTGGAGGGGCTCAATAAATACATGTCTATGATTATATAGGAATCATTGAATAAAAGAACTGAAAAAAAACTGTACAATTCATCCAGTCTACTTCTAGACTGGATTAATGACCCACAGGTATTAAAATAAGAATGATTTAATTTCTCTCTCTTTTTTTTTTTCTATAGGAGACCTGGTGAACCTCCATTGATAAAAGGCTGGCTTCCTTACTTTGGAGAAGCCCTGAAATTACAAAAAGATCCCCTAGGTTTCATGACTACTCTTCAAAAGCAGTATGGTGATGTTTTCACTCTTTTCCTTGGAGGTAAGTGGCACTTCGATAAGTTCCTTACGTGTATCATAATTTCTCACTTGTTCTTTAATGTTGTTATATTTTTCTCTAGGCAAAATATGGAATATTTGTACATTATTGTTTTATTTGTAGGCTACTACAAAAAAAAACTATGTTTTTGAGTATAGTAATCCTCACATTAAAAAACAAATTATAGAATTCTCTTGAGGGTTCCTAGGGAACCCCACTCTCCTGGTATCACCTGTCGTTTGGTTTGGTTTAGCTTGCCTTTAAGAATTGTTTCTTGAAAAGATAGAATGCATTAATGGACTTGATTTTGTAGAGCAGTTTTAGGTTTACAGAAAACTGATCAGACAGTACGGACAGTTCCCATATATCTCCTCTTTCCCCTGATCATAATTCCCCCTATTATGAACATCTTATATTAGTGTGGCACATTTGTTGCAACTGATGAGCCAGTATGGATACAACATTAAAGGTCTGTGGTTTAGGGGCTTCCATGGTGGCGCAGTGGTTAAGAATCCTCCTGCCAATGCAGGGGACAGGGGTTCGAACCCTGGTCCGGGAAGATCCCACATGCCACGGAGCAACTAAGCCCGTGCGCCACAACTAGTGAGCCTGTGCTCTAGAGCCTGAGAGCCACAACTACTGAGCCCACGAGCCACACCTACTGAAGCCCGCGCACCTAGAGCCCATGCTCCACAACAAGAGAAGCCACTGCAGTGAGAAGCCCGCGCACCGCAACCAAGAGTAGCCCCCGCTCCCCACAACTAGAGAAAGCCCACTCGCAGCAACAAAGACCCAACGCAGCCAAAAATAAATAAATAAAATAAATAAATTTATTTTTTAAAAAAGTCTGTGGTTTACACTAGGGCCCACTCTTTGTGTTGTCCAGTTCCTTGGGTTTTAACCAATGCAGCCGGTCATGTATCTTCCATTACAGTATAACACAGAATAGTTTCACTGGTCTAAAAAATCCTCTGTGTTCCACATATTCATTCCTCTTCCCCTCCCCCTGAGCCCCTAACAGCCATGGATCTAGAATATATTTTTAATTTAAAAGTATTTGTTATGGTTCAGTGCACAGAGAGCAGTGTGGGTCTAGGAATGTTCCACAGCTTTCATTAGCACAGATGTGAATAAAGTAATAATCCTGCTGGTGAAATCAAATATATTTGTTATGCTTCTAACTTCAATAAAATGTTTACAAAACAAGGAAGAAACCCACAGCAGGATCACTACGCAACCCAGCATCACTGGGCTGAGAGGAGCTGGAATGTGCTCAGCTCGTCCTCCTTTAAGGCCCGTGCTCTCCAGCTGTAGCAGCTGTCTCTGGCCGCCTAACAAACCTCTCCCAAATGTAATGCCTTAAAACAGCGACTGGTCTTGCCCGGGTCACTTGTGCGGCTTGAGTCATCTGGCTGGTTGACTGGGGCTTAAATGGCCCAGGGTGGCCTTGTCACATGCCTGGCTGGGCCCCCTTGTCCGCACGATGTTTCATCCTCAAGAAGATGTCCTTACGTGGCAGCTAGTATTTCAAGAGGGTGAGAGGAAAACCTGTAAGGCCTCCTGAGGCCTTGGCGCACATGTTACAGAACCTCACTTCCAGCACATTCTCTTAGTACGAGCAAGTCACAGGCCAACCCAGATTCAAGGCTAGGAAACTAGATTCCCACTTCTTCCTGGGCAGAGTGGCAGAGTCACATTGCACAGGAGCCCATGTAGAAAGAGAGAAGAAGTTTATCGTGGCCATGTTTGCATACCGTCTTCCACATCAGCTTATCACCTGGGCTAGGCATTCCTTTTCTTCACTTTTGTCTGCCCCGTGCACGTCCCGGAAGGCTCACCTCTACACAGTAGATTATCTACACGCCTCTGCCCTCTGACTTCTGGTTGGGTGTGCAGGTGGAGGGCAGGAAAGCTGTGTTCTAGCTCTCCATCTCTCACTGGGCTCTGTAACACAGTTCACTTTCCTTCCCAAGAAAATTGAAGACATCAGGTATGCTCTCACTCAGATCCCCACATATCTATCAAATGTTTCACAGTTATCCTTACCACCTCTACTCCAGTTTCAAAGAATATTCAAGACAATCCATTTACCTGTCCCCATGACCCTTACTGCCTCCTCTGGGCTGGCATTTCATTATTTCTCCCTCCCATATACGTATCTTCATTATTTTCTCTCTTGGGTCCTTACCCTAAGCTTCTAACCATGCTTAATCTTTCCTGTATTTTCCTTCTAGTTACTTTTCACTTCTGTTTTTTCTCTTTTGCATCTAGATTTTTAAAGAGAGTTACCTACCTTTGCTGCCCCCGGTGGTTTAGCTCCCAGAGACCTCCTAGCTGTAACCAGCTTTCTGCCTTGCTGAGGTCATTAATGGGCCATCACCTGCCTGGACCTCTCTATCTGGTGGACAAAGCTGATCCCTCATTCCTTCTCGAAACACTCTGTTCCTTCACTGTCTTGACACTGTACCTCCTGGGTCTTCCACCGATGCTGAGCATTCCTTATCTGGGTCATATTTACACATGCCTCTTTCTTTGCTCAACCCCCTTTATCTTTCTCTAACAGTCCTTGGAATTTTATGTTCTATTCCTAAAGAATTTAGATAATTTCTTCATACTATAATTATGTTGCCAAGTATCCGAAGCAACCTTTTGTACATAGAGCAACTTCACTTTTGTGCTACCACTTGTCATTGGGAGGAAAAAAATGATCCAACTGGATGAAATAGTCAGCATGGTCAATTTCTCACATGAATAGGTAGTATTTGTTTCATTGCATCTTACTGCCTTGGCTGGCAACTGGCAAGTCTCTTCCAACAGTAATTGTATGCACTCTGATTTCAGAAGAATTGAAATGGAAAAAAAATCATGCGTCTTAGAAACAGAGACATTGTAGTGTATATGGTGATCCTCATGAGGCTCTCCAGGGTCTAGGCTCCACCTACCTGTCCAGCCCCGTCTCTTGCTACTATAATGCACCATTAATACACCAAATTGTTGGAATTTCCTCCTCATATACCATGTCCTTTTGTGCCTCTTTTTTCTGTTGTGGTTCTTTCTGCCAGAATGCTGTTCTTCTATTTCTGAGTCATCCTTGAAAGATGACTGACATGGGTGCATCTTTTGAGGCCATCGTCACGTATCACTTCCTCCCAAAATCCTTCACTGACCATTTCCCTCCCCATGGTATGTTTGATGCCTCTTTTCCAGGCTCCAATTACTCCTAGTATCACTTCTGTCATGGCATTTAATAAATTGTGAGTGTATTGCTAATTCACTTGTCTATTTCCCGTCATTATTTTCTAACTTCTTTACTGCCAACATTTAGTTCAGAGCTCAGCACTGATTGATTCACAATAAATATTTGATGAGGAAATTCCCAATACCTTAGAGCTGATGAAATACTTACTATAATACAAATAAAGGCCATAGCTGGGGCTTCTATTCTAAGTGAGCTTTTGGCTTCATAATACAAAACTATATTCTTCACTTAAAAAAGTCACTCTTGGGGGGGAATAAATTAGGAGTTTGGGATTAACAAATATACACTACTATATATAAAATAGATAATCAACAAGGACCTACTGTATAGTACAGGGAACTCTACTCATTATTCTGTAATAACCTATGTGGGAAAAGAATCTAAAGAAGAATGGGATGACCCAGCAATCCCACTACTGGGCATATACCCAGAGAAAACCATAATTCAAAAAGAGTCATGTACCACAATGTTCATTGCAGCACTATTTACAATAGCCAGGACATGGAAGCAACCTAAGTGTCCATCGACAGATGAATGGATAAAGAAGATGTGGCACATATATACAATGGAATATTACTCAGCCATAAAAAGAAACGAAACTAAGTTATTTGTAGTGAGGTGGATGGACCTAGAGTCTGTCATACAGAGTGAAGTAAGTCAGAAAGAGAAAAACAAATACCATATGCTAACACATATGTATGGAATCTAAAAAAAATAGGTTCTGAAAAACCTAGGGGCAGAACAGGAATAAAGATGCAGACGTAGAGAATGGACTTGAGGACACGGGGAGGGGGAAGGGTAAGCTGGGACGAAGTGAGAGAGTGGCATGGACATATATACACTACCAAATGTAAAATAGATAGCTAGTGGGAAGCAGCCGCATAGCACAAGGAGATCAGCTCGGTGCTTTGTGACCACCTAGAGGGGTGGGATAGGGAGGGTGGGAGGGAGACGCAAGAGGGAGGAGATATGGGGACATATGTATATGTATAGCTGATTCACTTTGTTATAAAGCAGAAACTGACACACCATTATAAAGCAGTTATACTCAAAGATGTTAAAGAAGAAAAAAGAAAGCGAACAAAAAACCAGTTTCACTTGTTATCTTCATCTTAGATACTGAGAAGCTTGCTGAATTTCTAATGTCTAAACAATTTGGCCATGGCTATCTTTTTAAACTCAACAGTAGACAACCATAGTTGAATACGAACTGCTACTTCCCTTTAGCTTCTTCCTAGAGTTTGAATAAATTCCTGTCAAAAATCCTTATAATGTATGTGGTTCTAATGATCAGTTTGCAAAATAGCTCATTTGGAAAATGTGAAATGAGGAACAGTGTCTCCCACCTTTGTCCCATGATGTGATTTCAGTGAGTGTATGTTCTTGCGTGATGAGCAAATGATTGTCATCCCCAAAAGTCTCAAGGGACATGGATGTCATCTTAATAAAGAAATTAAAAGGTACATCTTTTCATGAGAAACCACGTAAATTCGTGACCTGTCGCAGAAAATAGTTCTCTAATTGGTTTTGTGTGGTGGTGCAGCGGAATCGTTTTCCCTAGATGTCACCCCAGCGAAACACCACTGTACATCATTGTCAAAAGCTAGCGAAATCTCCCTGATAAGAGGGGGAGTATAATGTGGTCATCCTCATAAAATAAAAAGTTGGTTCATAGTCCACTCTTCCAATGAATATTTTCAGCTTGACATTTAAAAAACGTCTATTGAAGAGCCAGCTAAACATGGAGATCAAAAAGTTATAGTTATGGAAAATGTCTTTAAAATTCCAATTTATCTCATATTTCTTGACTGGGCATTTCTATTTCAAATAGTCAAATAGTTGTTCTGAATTCTCTTGGATGTGTTTCTGTACAGCACCAAATATCTGAAATGAAAACATCAAAATTCAGGTTATAATTATCCAGATGTCAAACTTCTTGTGTATAAGACATTAGAGTGAATGACGTATTTTTTTTTTTTAACATTTAGTGACATACTTGGCATCATGTAGCTTCACCTTCCTAAAAGAAGTAATTTTGAAGGAAGTGAAAAGGCTGTTGAGTTAGTAAACGATCGTATGCAGGTTATTCAGGAATGCTGGGGTTAATATCTTAAGGCCCAGCCAGCTCCTAAAAAAGGAAGACAGTGAAATTATTGGTAAAGAATACATTAAAAATTTTGACCCCATTTCAAATTTACTGCTCAAAAGGATGGTTTTATATATACGTATATTTTTTTGCAAAAGTGAGCCTCATTTTGACATTTATATTTTAGACAAATGCAAACTCTGAAATTCTTTAAATCAATATATCACATCAACTGCTGATAGCTTTCTTCTCCCTTCTGAAAACACAGCAAACGATATTGTTTCTATCTTGTGATCTTCGTGAACTAGGCAACTTGCCTGTTGACACTTGGCATTCATTTACTTAAAACCACACTGGAACAAAAGTTATTTTTGCTCCAAGAATCCATGGCCTTTAGAATAACTTTTCAAATTTCCTTTGTTAAGAAATTTAAATTCATTTTATGAATGTATATGTGTTTTCCTAACTGTCTGATTAAAGATTACAAAGAAACTCTGGTTTTGCATCTCACGTTAGCAGATGGTGGACAGATGGTTTAAATTAATATTAATTTTGGAAAACTTAGCTTAAATTGTTTATACTGAAGATTAAAAGTTGGAAAGCCAGCTAGCATCTCCAGTGTTATTAGTACTTCCAAACCCACTCAAAAAGTAAAATCCAGAAAATCAAAAGGTCTTACTCAGCAATCCACATCTTATTCAGATAAGAGAGTCAGTAAAGCATAATGCCTTGATGTTGAAGAAAATCAAAATAAGAATGAGAAAAAGAAAATACAGATCCCTGAGTGTAAAGAGTCTTGAAAAGAGTGAGAATTTTAGCTACAAATTGCTTTACACTAATCAGTAATGATTTTTTAAAAGAACCTGTATGCAACAAACTGTTTATTAAAAAAATAATAAAATTGGTTGCTAACCAGACACAGTTTTCTACATTTAGCTTTTACTGTTTTTATTTGAAATTAACCTCATAGTTTCTTCCCATATCCTTACCCCCAAGGTGAGATAGAGAAAGAGAGAGAGAGGGAATATATGTGTAGTTTTGATGAATTCTAGGTAAAAACTGTAAAGTACATGAAGCCTCTACTTCAGTAGGTCAATAGCCAATGGCTTCTGCTGCCATGGCTGTATACAGTTTTGCCTTTCCACTTAGATTTTGTTGAATATAGAAAATTGGTAAGAAAAAAATTCAAAATATTCTCTAAAAATTATGTTTTACAGACTGAGCCTTTTATACATTCTCTGAATTTTAGTGACTAATTTAAAATAACTCTGTCAAGATATTTATAAGCAAAATCCTTTCGTTTAGTGAAAGGAGAAAAGTATGAATCACCACCTGTGAAAATGCACAGCCTTGCCTAAAATTATATCTTTTGCAAAGTAAGAGAATTCACTCTTTTTTCAATTATTTGTCAGGCAGATGCTGGCAATTTTATTTAATTAAGCTGCTATGGTAAAGCAGGTGTCATAAAATATGCCCAAATCCAATTGATTCCTTTTTTTTCTTCTCCAGGGGGGAAAAAATATCCAGTTTACTTTGTAGATACAGCTTTAGGGTCTGACCAGAATGAGTTGTCGCTTCTAGCTTTACCCTCATTCCTAGATTGGCCCACCTTATTAAATAAATTAAGGGGAAATAGAGTGAATACAATTCAAGTCATACGATTTATTTTTAGAAAAAAAATTATAGCACGTATATTCATGTACACTAAAAACTTAAACTCTGTTTTAAAATTGTAAAACAAAAAAAATTTATCCTGTTTCTAGGATTAGGTTGAAAATTATTCAAAACTTTATCCTAAATCTGGTACCAAATTGAATTTAATTTCTGTGATGCTGTTTGAGTTACCATAAATAACAAGCGAGAAGTTGTTCATCTAAGAAAGCTTCACACACACACACACACACACAGGAATGATGAGGTGAAGAGCTAAGTATAGATGATTCGACAAACTTTCGTGTCTAATTATTTACTGTTTTCTAGAAGACAAATAAGCATTAAAGTTGTAGGATCATCTAAATTTCATGTGTGTTCTTGGAAAGGGAAGACTTATTAATGCTAGCATTGAATACTGCCTACATATTACCTCTAATTAGCAGGAGTCTTAAAGCAGCCCTCCAGTGAGAAGGAGTCAGCACTGTGTAAGGAAAAGAAGAGTGCGTGGGGACTGTCTTCTTGTCTAGGCTCTGCCACTAAAAGTGGCGGCATGATCTTGGCTTTTAACTTCTCCTGACTTTCTTTAGCTGATAAATGCTGGAGAGGGTGCAACTAGGAATCTCCAAGATCCGTGCCAGTTTTGAGAGACAGACCACAGTATGACTCTGTTCCTCAATGTGCCTCCTTATAAGAATCACTTGAGGGACTTGTAGGTCCCACCTTCAAGCCTTCTGAATCAGAATCAGGAAGGAATCTGTATTTTTAACCAGTACCCTAAGTCTGGACTGATATATGAAAATGCCAAATGTCACCTCCTCAAAGAACCCTTGTTGATAACTCCAGGCAGACCGAAGCATATTCCACTTCCTGTTGCCCTTACATTGTGTTCCCGCCTCTGCTCTATTACTGTCCATAACAATACAATGGTTCCTTTACATCTTTATCTCAAAAGGAAAGAGATCCCACCAAGTATCTGGATGTCAATAAATGTTGAATGAATGCATGAATGAATGGATGAAAGGGTGATTGGATGGGTTCTAGTTTTGAAATCCTCTCGGTCACAAATCAATATGAGAGTTTGGATGTGTTACTAAATCTCCCTGAGCTACTATTTTCTCATCGATGAAATGAAAACCTTGGTATTTGTGATTTGTTGTTAATGTTGAATTAGACGTTCATTTGTGAGTACCTGCTTCGTACCACATCTTCATTTATTTGAGTTAAAATTATTGTATCCAATCAAAGCTAAGATAATACCAAGTATGAAAAAGCTGTTTATGCAATGTAAGTGATCAGTAAAGGAGTAGCATCTTACCAATTTGAGTTGCTTGTTTGTTTTCTGATTGTATTATTGGGGAAAAATATGAGAAGTGTTTAAGTAATGAATTTTGAGACTATTTAAAAGATAATTTAAATAGTAGTTCTTGGTAGTTCGTTAAAATAAAACTTTCAAGAATAAACTATCTTTTTGAAAATCATTAAGAATTTCAGAATATTTAACTTCAAGCTTCTAGCGTTTTCCCACCATCTTCCATTTTAAAAGGAAATATGTAGTGGAATTTTGAATCAAATAGATTTTTATTGGACTTTGCATCTTTTGAGATGTGAGTTATTAAGGTCTTTCTAATTTTGATTAAGATATTCTCAAATTTCAGATATCTTGTTTTGTTTTACTACCACATGAATTCATATTCTCATTTATTTCTTTTAGGAAATTACATAACATTTATCCTGGACCCTTTCCAGTACCAGTCAGTGGTAAAAAATCAAAAATTAAGCTTTCGAATGTTTACTAGTAAGTTCTTAATGAGAGTATTTTCTGTCAAAAAGATGATGACGTATCATGACCTGAATGACAAGATTCATACTAGCTATCAACTTTTACGAGGGAAGCATTTGGACGCACTGATGGAAAACACAATGCAGACTCTAAAACAAGTTTTTGAACCCCAATTCTTAAAAACCACAAGTTGGGACACGGAATATTTGTTGACATTCTGCAGCTCAGTAATATTTGAGGTGACATTTACAACCATACATGGAAATGTTCTCGCTGGCGATAGGAAAACATTTATTACTGAGTTAAGAGATGATTTTTTTAAATTTGATAGCAAATTCACACATTTAGCATCAGGCATACCCATTGAGCTTCTAGGAAACATCAAGTCTATTCGAACGAAACTTATAAAACAATTGACAACAGAAAACTTAGCTAAGTTACAAGGATGGTCAGAAGTTGTTCAAATGAGGCAAGATATCCTGGAGAAATACTATACGTCCAAGGACACTGAAATAGGAGGTAAGAAACTTCTGAATGATGACTTGTCTAAAATAAAATAATTTACAATAGACCTTTGAAATAAAAAGACAAAATGGTGACCTTGAGAATTTTTATGCTCTTTCTAATTGGCTAATGATAAAATGTTTTACTCTGAAACAACCCTTTGTGATAATTGATTTTTTTTTTTTTTTTTTTTTTTTTTTTTTGCTGAGATGGTAATGTAAGATACTTAACGGGGATAATGAGAAAGAGTATAACTAAGCTGCATTTACTCCTCTTATCTCATCCCCCCTCCCCTCCCCCACCACACACACATTACATTTTAAACTATTCTCATTAAGCAGAAAATTAGACTTCAGAAGCCTATTGGTCCTCATTAGCATGCACTGATCCTTGGCTGGGTCTGTGTCCTAACATCTTTTAATTAGCACACTGCAAATCTAATCAGTGTAATAAACGCTATTAATCTTCCTTTTCACTTATTTTCTCCCAGCACATCATTTAGGCTTGCTCTGGGCCTCTGTGTCAAACACTGTTCCAACTATGTTCTGGACGATGTATTACCTTCTACGGCACCCAGAAGCTATGGCAGTGCTGCGTGACGAAATTGACCATTTGCTGCAGTCAACAGGTCAAAAGAAAGGGCCTGGATTTTCCATCCACCTCACCAGAGAACAATTGGACAGCCTGGTCTACCTTGGTAATTTATTTTTATCTGTTATGAAGAAAAGAAGGTACCTCTCTGCAAAGTCAGTTTATCACTCAAAGCTGTTTACCAAGAGGTGGAGGACACAGCTGCCTAATTGACATAATAACACCCATTTACATCAATTATAAATTATGTAGTTTATAGCTGTAGATACTCTCATTGCATGTAAACATTAAGGCCTAGGTAATTAACTATGTAAGGTATGCAAAAGGCTAAACCAAAGCTTTGCAATTACTTGAAAAAAAGAAGGTTTATGCCTATTAAGTCACTTGACTCTGAGCATCTGTTGGTGTGTTAATGCTTTCCAAACGATGCTGGACTATCTTAACAAGAAAGGTATTCGGGATTGAAAAAGAATGTATTTCAGACAGACAACTTGTGTGCAAAACATACTTATTCTTCCCTAAAATGGTGTCTCTATTTTCAGGCAGAGATTAAGATGTATTATACAGCTTGCAGTGTATGATTCGCAAAAATGTAGTAAGAGTGATTTCCACTGGAAGTTCATGATTTAAACACACTTGGGGAAGAAAAAAAAAGGAGGGAAGAAAGGGAGGGAGTGAGGGAGGGAAAAGAAAAAGCCACAACTACAAATTACTTCATGTGAAATGTCAATATTTTATAAAATAGTCACTGGTTCATGAGATATGCATGGTCACTATTTCAAATACGTTTGAGGTCAGAAGTGACTAAGTTACTTTTCTTTTTCTATGTAGGCCTGTGTGCCTGTAACAGTGAGCTTTTGATAACAGTGGATTCGGCTTTTCCGGTTTTGATAAGACCACTCTCATTATGTGAATGAATTTTAATTCCCAAAGTTAAATTCCAATCCAATGAGTTATTCTCTGCTTTGTCTGTATTGACATTTCATCGTGTGGTTTCCTTTACTATACACTATTCCAGGGCCCTTTGGACAAATGTAGGGGCAAGTCTTTATATATCTCTGTTGCTTCCCTCATTTGACAATGTAAGCAAGTATTTTAGCCCATGTTGGCCTCAATTTTTTCCCTTTTAAATATGTTCCAGGTTCTTTGATGGGAACTTCTGGGAGCAAAGGCCCTACAGGTCTTGATCAGTGTTGACCACCAGCTGACATTAAGAAGAGTGGCCCAAGTGTTCTGGGGATTGTTCCCACTGGTTAGGATAAGACCCATCAGAGGCAGTAGCAGGAAGCTTGCCTTGTAGTGACAGTTGGCTAGCTTGTTCAGTCATGCCGTTTTTAACATACATTATCAAAGTAATTTTATTTTTTTTTTATTGGAGTATAATTGCTTTACAATGTTGTGTTAGTTTCCGCTGTAGAACAAAGTGCATTATCAAAGTAATTTTATATTTGCTTGGAGAAGGAAAATAATCCCAGCATTATTAAAATACAAATATTATTTTATTTTTCTTTTCAGAATGACTGGGGACCAAATGCATAAACTTTGCATAAAATTCTGGGTAGTTGCTTTCATGTAGACACACAGTATTTTCTGGGTAGAAGATTTATGGTTCCTATGAATATCAAGGTTGCATTTCCCATTTATTCAAGTAATTTCAATTGCATTTTATGAGTCAGATGATGTATACAGGGACATAAAGCAAATAAACTTTAAGGAATATGTGTTTGTATTCAGAACACAGTTATAAACTCTTAAAATTTAGTTGAAATTCATCAACTCTCTTTTTACTCTTAACTTCTCACTATTGAAAGAAAAGACCATTTTAAAATTGTGGTATTAAAGCAGACAAGTTTAAATTTATTAAAGCTGAAGAAATGGCAGGTTCCAGAGCCGTAATCCGGGTCCATTTAAGTCCATCACTAGAGTAGAGATTTTCATCCAGGAGCCCTCAGACATTTACAGCTCACTTATTATCAGCAAATGACCCTCACCAATCCCAAGTGCCTGGAGATCCACCTGAGTACAGGAAGCACCTTCAGGAATCTAGAAGGTAGACCCCGTTCATCACGACCTCGGGTACCAGCAGAGGCCAGTGTTGTTCATTACGAGAATTGAATCTTCTAGATAATAGGGTCCACTTTTTTCTTTCTCCAGATAGACAGTTTGAAGCAATGTCTATCAGATTGCATCTTCAATGCAGATTGAAGCAAATTTTTATACGAATCAGACTCACAACAGATAACCTCTGCATCTAGTCATAGCTCTATCGTGAGTATTTCTCTCTATCAAAAGGGTATGAACTATATGAGGAAAGGCAAGATTTACAGAATTAAATGTTTACAGTGCACTGCATGGGATGAGTGTATGTGCATCTCATCTCCTTAAAGAAAGAGTTCTATGTATTCTAAGTACCATTTCTTTAAAGAAAGATATCTTGAATTTTTATTATTATAAGAAAAAAGTTCACAAGGATGAAAGGAATGCTGCATTTTTTTTAAAACCAGGAAGGAGAATTTTGATATTGGTAGAGCAAACAAAGGGAAAGGAGTTTTTATACAGAGATTTTGCATGTCATCGCGCAGTGATAATAAAGCGAAGTTGGAAAGGAAAGTTAGAATGCTGTAGAAACCAGTATGTTATTCCTGAACAAAAATGATTTCTCTTGTTTAGAGTGATCCTTGAAGACAGAGCCCGAGGGGGCATAGGCTTATCGTGATGTGATCATCGTGCACATATTATTGACATTCATGGCCCAATCCTATAGGCCTCGCATGTGTCAGATTTACTCTGACATCAATATACACACAACATCAGCAAAACTTAAACCATGTAGCATCAAGTGGGCTTTTAAATATCAAGCCTGTTAACGCAATTCAAAGCAATCATCCGTTACAAGAGGCTGTGATGGATTTATGCTTTTTTCCAGTGCTCTTGAGCATCTTTCTTTACAACCATTCTACCCCTTTCTTTTAGATAAAGAAAAACACAACTATATTGTTTTATACTTATGGAACTTGTTATAAAGATTCTGTTTATCAGGTCCTCACTAAAATTGAATATCAGTGTTTAGTAAAGGTCTCTACAATGAAATATAAATTTAGAATAAGATAGTATATACAATGGGGTTCAGATAACTGTTACTTGGGGCCTAAATTTCCATAGGAAAAGTTGCTGATAGAATGGAAGTTTGAGAAACTCTAAAAGAAAAGTAAGAATGTTTTTGTTTTCCCAGAAAGAAGAACCTGGGGTAGAGGTAGGACTTAGAACTACAGGTTTCCAATACAGGAAAAAGAAAAGTAGAAAAGATGATTCAGAGAGAATATAAGAAAAAGATAATGTGAGAAGAGAAAGTTCTTAAAATTGAAGTTTTGATAAATGGATAGCAAATAATCTCATTGAGTACTACTTCTTACTTCAAGATTTACCTGAAAAATGTATTTAAATAACTTAAAAAGTATGGGTTCAGTAAATGTTGTCTATTGTTATCACCAAAATGATGTTTAACCTCAGTGCCATCCCTGTGATGTTTATGTTGTTTTCTTCATTTTCAATTATTTATGAACCAAGCTGGTATTATCATTAGACATAGTCCATGTTAAATATATTCATGACCTCAATATTTCAAAGCAATTTTATGGACTTTTATTGTTTCATATGATCTTCTTTAAGATACTGGGGGGCTGGGGGAACTATTATTTTGTCATTATTTTTACAGATGAGAAAATTCTCAGGGTGCTAAATAACTTGGCTAATAAGGTCATGGAGGTAAAGGAGAGAAGCAGGATTTTAACTTGGGTTTTCTGGCCACACTCACGCTTTTCCCCTCAAACCTATCTGATACCAGAATTTTTGGAGTCTTTTTTCATTGTCCAAACAGAGAGGGGAGAGGAATTCTTTGTATCTTGATTCATCAAAGCCAGCTGTGATATGCACATGATTAGATCAGAAAATGTGGGCTACATGGTATAGTGTTAACTGTATTCTTAATTTCAGGATGAGACATTATGATAATATTCATAATTATTATTTTACTATGTATCAGGCTTTTATTAGCTTATTTAATGATCATCAAGTACTAGCTCATATATATACATATATATATATGTATATAATATATATATATATATATATGTAAGCACAAGTATAACTTATCTAATCCTCAAGTATTATTATCTTCATTTAATTGTTGGGTAACAAGGTGCAGAAAGATTAGTTAACCAACCCAAATCATACAACTAGATAGTGGCAGAGCCGGAAATTGAGGCCGGCTCTACCTAACTTCAGTGCTAACCTATAAATGTTGTCAACTCAGGGGAAAATGCCCTAGAAATGTACCAGAGACCTTGCCCACTATATTTTACAAGGATATGTATCACGAATTCTCAAATGCAGTTGGGTTTGAGGGTGAGGTTTGGGCTAGAGGTTCACATCAGAATTTTGAGGGTTTTTTTAAATAAACTTTTTATTTAGAATAGTTTTACAGAAAAGTTACAAAGAGAGTTCCAGTATATCCCCCCCTCACACACACACACACAGTTTGCCTTACTATTAACATCTTAGTGTGATGTATTTGTCATAACTGTGGGTGTTATTTTGAAAAAGCTCATTCAATATTATAAAATAATTGTGTATTTGAAAAATTAAAAGTGTCTATAATTTAAACAGCAGTAGTAGAGTTTAACAAAATCCTCTCTTCCAGTGGGGATATACAGGAGGTAAAAATTCTACTTCATGTTAGAAATTTGTAACTGGAGGAGGAGAGAGAGGTATCTCCCACAAAGCGTACACCAGAAATCAGGTAGTGAGATTTTTATATGTAACATAAGGAGACATTGGTTAAAAAGTGAAAAATACTAATTTGGATGTTTGCCAGATTTTCAGCTCAGCACAAAACAAAGAGGGCTAGATAATATAATGAATGCCAGCAACAGGAGTTGAAAGGATTGAAAGGGAAATTTAATAAGAATTCAAATTATTGTACTTAGGTCTAAAAATCAACTGCGTAAGAATAGAATGAGGAAATGTGTGGCCCAGCGGAAGAGGGTGGTTCTCAACCTTCGTTGCTTATTGGAATCATCTCAGGAGCTTTAAAAAGTACTCAAACCTGGTCCCACCCCCAAAGGTTCTGACTTCATCGGTCTGGGGTGCAGGCTGATGGCGTTACAAGCTTCCAAGACGACTCTAATGTGCAACCAAGGTTCAAAACCACTAATTTAAAGGTTTTAGTTAATGCAGTGGTTCTGATGCTATTTGCCGGTTATGGAACATTTATTTTTTTTAAACCACCTCGGTGATTGTAATGAGCGGTCAGAGCGGATCACCTACAGGATATCAGAAAGCTTAACACAAGTCCGTGGAGATATTACTTCAAAAATCTGTTGCTCATCTGCTTCCAACAAAATATTAATAGAAGTGTGGTATCTAGGGCAGAGGAAGTAGTTCCTCTCTACTTTTCCAACTGAAATAGCACACCCAGCTCTGCCACATTTTTAGAGGCATATTGACTAATTGAATTAAAGACTAAAGGCCATATCATCTCTGATGGACAATTAAAAAAATGACATGATAGTTGTCTTTAAATATTTTTAAAGGGCTGTTATGTGGAAGAGAGATTCAATTTTTTTTTTGCCTTTGTGTTTTCTAAAGGGTAGAAATTTAAGGGAGGAAAATTCAGCTCAGTACGAAAAATAACTTGCTACTAAAATGGACTTTCTGAATGCCATCATTGGAGTTATCCAATCAAAAATTGAACAGTAACTTCACTAAGATCCTGGAGAGCATTCCCGTGTATATGTACCTTCCGACTTAACACCTAGATTGTAGTGTCTGTGAAGGCCAAATCCATATTCTCTGTTCTCTTTTTCCGCCAACGGCAGTGACCCAGTGCCCTGAGCAGAGAAATTCCTTAATAGTACATTTATTGACTATATGAACGTTGAATTTACATTCGTGTATTTTAGCAGTAAACCAAAAGCCGTGCCTGCAGTGCAGAGTGAAAAAGTAGGCATTCATACCAATTCAGATTTGTTTTTAACTTTACTTAAAGTACACAATTGTTGAGCCAAAAAGTAGTTATTTGGCTTCAAATTGTCTGACGACGACAGTGCCTTATTTCCCTTCTCACCTGTCTTGAAGGTGGTTTTGTAAAAACTCGCATGCACATCTGGAGGCTCGCTCTATTTCCTCACCCTCACCCTTCTAGCGCACACTACCTCCAGAGCCCCCTTTCCCTTTCCTGTCCACTTCCTTTTTCAGACCATCCGCGTGTTCAGCCCCAGTCGACTGCGGCAGGGTCTGGCTGCTGATTTCACTGCAGCCACCGCCGCTATCCACTGATCACCATGGCTAATCAGATGCTGTGACAGTCTGCACCAATCATTAAGATGACCCAAATTAACAGTCTGGCCATGTCACAGTACATTCATTCCACATATCCAGACATGGCCTAAGTGTGAGGCAGAAACTTGGATGTGCTTATTTGTGGTTGCATTGTAACATGCATTATTGATTGTCATAAACGGCTTCAGCTCTTTAAATCTGCAAATGAGAATCATCTGTCAATTAGTACAGCCAGAATTGAGCTATGAGGGCAGAAGAGAAAGTGTATATATTCCTTTTTCTACCAGCATTTCCTTTCCTTTGCCATATTCCTTTCCTGTCGCATTATAAAGCCTCTTAGCTCAACATGCTCCCCAGCTTTTTGCTTAGAAGGGATACTTAATCAGAATATTTTTATATCCTGCAAAGAGAAACAAATCTCCCTAGCCAAGTGAAGAAGACAGGGCAGGCTTTGAATTGTAAGTTCATTGTGGAAATTCTGTAATCCAGTTCCCTGGTGATACTAGTCAGTAAAGTTCAGTTCTTAATAAAACACAGGCAGCCTTATCTTAATCACAATTGCAATTGTTGGCACCTTGCAGTGCCTGGTGTAAATTACCCCCCAAATATTTGCATTCTTGATAGCCATTTTTCTACAATGCATTTAGTAAGTAGAGGGTCCTATTACCTGCTAAATGTAAGTATAAATTAACAACCCATTATGCACAAGTTTTATAAAACATTTACAGATACAGATCATGTTTAATTAAAATTAACTTGCATATGAAAGCCAAGTGCACTAATGATCACAATGACCTTTTATTACCTGCAGTCCCTTGTTTTGGCTGGAATGATTGACAGCTTGCTGTTTGGCTACCATGTTGAATTTCAGCTGACAAGACTTTTCATTTTAACTCAATTTGCCCGCCTATCACAAGCTGGTGGCAGGCCAGACCCAAGTCACCCAGCTTTGCCTCAGCAGCTTGCTCTAGTTCTCATTAGTACGCATTTATTCAGTGGAAATTGGAAGACAAATGCTTGAAGGCATGTGAACTAAGTATAGCAAATTAGGTTTAAAGACTGAATATTTATAAGTGTATGGAAAGTTTTTTTTTTTTTAAATTCTAGAGCGAATTGAGAACTGAGTGCTAGCTTTGGTATAAAAGAAAGGAAGATAGAAGGGGGAAAGAAGATTCCAAGAATAACAATACTATCAGGTTTTTCTTTCCATTTTGGAAATATGTAAAATCTCTCTGACAACACCTTATCAAACCAACCTGGCCTCTGTTTCGTGGAGTGCTTGCACAATGAAGTTTAGCACCTCGAGTGTGAGAAGGGGGGAAAAAATGAGGGTCATGTTCATCTGTTGCTTGGTTATCCCTTGGTATGTTTTCAATTGCCTTGTTTGTTCGGCGCTAGCACAGAAACAGATGTTGCTCTACCATGCAGGATAATTTACTGTGCAGCATGGAAGGCCTCCCAGGGCCCAGCTGGTCTGTCAGTGGCACTGGCTGGTGTCTGCTCAACTATGACAACTACAAGTAGAGGCTGCAATTTTTTTTTATTGTGCAGTTGTCATTCTTCTCAACGTATATATAGCCCTGCCTGCATCCTTCCTGGGGCTGGCGGCAAGGCTGTGGCTTTTGTGTCTGTACATTGTAACGCAGAGCCACGGAAGCTCCCCTCTCCTTTGTGGATAATAATGCCACTCATTACTTTTGTCCTCCGATGATTCTCAGCATGATCGCTGCGATCCAGAGCCAACCTCGTCTCGCGCACATAACCGGTACTGGAAGGTAAAACAGATTTGTCATTTATGACCTGACCGCTAAGCCACACTTTGTGCTCCATTATTGTGATTAACTTCTGCATAAGATATGCTTGCCCAATTGTCACTTGTGATACTGCAGTGGGCGCAAGCTGCCACCCTTCCCGCGAGCACGCCAGCCAATGGGATGTGACCGTGTTATTCGGATGCCTGCCCTGTCACAGTGGCCACCCCACAATTATTGTGCTTTTGTATTTCTTCTCCCCACACCCCTCCTGGACCTGGTGGGTGCAGAGCACTGCTGCATATGTCAGCTACCATTTCACACCACAAGCTAAAATGATGTTATGCTGCTGTTGATCCAACATGAGCCAGCAGCAGTACGTGGGAAGCTGACCCTTGCTTTTCACCATAGAAATGTTGGTCGCTGGTGTCCTGCCAGCTGCAATCCGTCGTGTCAGGTGCCTTGTGGCTATCTGCAGTAGAGTCCATGTTCCAAAACCAAAGTTCTCTTCTGGCCCTGTCACCAACAAACCGATTTGACTCTGCCTGATTATAATAACGAAGGCAGTCCAAAAGAATATGCACAGCCTCACGGTACGTCATATCGAATCACCACACTGGCCACACAGAGCTGACCGCAGCCTCATTTCTTTAGACAAATGCATGCTTAGGGAAAAACCTCCTGGGAGAAGGTCCCCAAAGCTACTTGATAGCCCTATGCAAGCTGTGCATAGATTTCAATTTTGGGGAAATAGCATTTATTTTTATCTTTTGGCTGATGCAAGCCCTCACTGACCTGCCCGCCTCTATAATCTAATAATTGGTTATTCTAATCTAATAATTGGTTATTCATTTCAGACCTTTGCTGAACACTAAGAAACTGGCCTCTGTGTGTGTGTGTGTGTGTATGTGTGTGTGAGAGAGATTCTAAATTGCAAGCCATAAATACAACCATTTGTTACCGTGTGAAGGGGGAAAGAACGCTCAATTTGGAGCTCTTTTTCACATTGCTGATTAGAGAGAATCAAGCTTTTTATTCTAAGACCCATTCACGCTGGTGAAAACATAGTCAGTTTTGATTATGAAGGCAAAGATGCAGACCTAGACAGGAGCTACATGCTGATATGCATGCTATCAGAATGATTTATGCAAATTATGCATATTATTCCCAAAGGAATTCCTCCTCAAACTGCCAGGATAAATTGCCGGAAATTAGCCATAAAATCTGTCGTGCTAGGAGCAAAAGGTGAAGGCCACTGGGAAAGCAAGGACATTCAGCTTCTGGAATCTTCCAGGTTATGATGGTGGCTGTTATTTTCCCTGGATGCTGGGGGAAATATGGTTTTCTTCTGATTCCTATTAAAGTATTTTCCCTTTGAAATTTTCCCAGCAAATGCTGACTCGCATTTTATTTACAACTAGCATAAAAGAAATTAAGTGTTAAGCTATCTCAGAAAGCACTACTACAATTACTTTACTATTAACTGCCTAAGTGGTTAGTAAATGCCTAAGCCTGGCTTTGAAGGCATCACTGTTCCGAAGGTTGGTGAAATAACCCACCAGTGGTGTATTTTAACTGGGATACGGTTTTAATTTCCAGTGTGTATGCCCCAACACAGACTTCCTCTCTTACAGATCATTCTTTCCTACAAAATTCCTAATTAATGACTTTCTGCCCCAGTACAGCGCTGTTGTCTCCTGCCTGTGAAATGCCCCAAGCTTTGGGGGCTGGACCACAGCTGTCTCATCCCTCCCCTCCTCACTCTCCCATTCAGAGCCCCCATTGGCTCCTTCCTGGTGCTCAGTGGATCTGACTGGGAAAGGATTTCCCTGTCAATCACAGCTATTGTTTATGAGCTTTAATGGCAAATTGAGAGCACTTGTCAGGAGCAGTCACATTTTAATAAAATGTTGCTTGCTTGTTTCTTTCAGAAAGCACCGTTCTTGAGGTCTTGCGACTATGCTCCTTTTCTGGCATCTTTCGCGTCGTTCAAGAGGACTTGACACTACACTTAGAGAGCCAGGACTGCTGTCTGCGAAAGGGAGACTTTGTAGGCATCTTTCCTCCCGTCTTACATTATGACCCTGAAATCTTTGAAGCTCCAGAGGTAAATAAACAGTAAGCCGGTACTGCTCCCTCTTAGATACTGCACGCACATTCCTTTCCCTCGTGATCTCTCTCTCTCTCTTGCCATCTTGTTCCAGAAAGAATTTGAGAGAGCTTAATGACTCCTGTTTTTCCTTCCAATGGGAACATTTTCCTATTTACTGAAAGGTTTCCTTAAGGAGCTCTCTTTCAAAGGTTTCACGATCTATAAAGAGAAATACAGCGATGAGACTAAACTCTGGTTTCCTCAAATGAAATGAACGTTGATACCTTGATGGACACTATTCACTTTAGGCCTAAATTAAGTTTTGCTTGGCAGAGAATTATTAAAAACCATGGAGGGCTAGCTATTGACAGGTGGCTTAGAGAATAAATAATGACTATTCTGCTAAGTGTTTCCAGAGTGGGGTTGACTGTCCCAGAGTCAGATACCGTCCTTGCCAGAGTTAAGCTCATCTACTTTTTCACCTCCTACTAAAGGTATGTGCCCCTTCTTGATCAATTAGGATGGCATTATGAACTTGAGATTGTAAAGCTGCTACTCACAGGTAAAGCTCTGAGGGTAATTGTGTCATCTCCTTGTATTTTTTTCTGAAGCTGGAGTTAATGAATATCAAAGACTGGAAATTAATCCACCCTGGCTCATCCCTTAATACCACTTCAGAGGTTCACCACCTGCATGCAAATTGAACACAGTCATCTTCTGCCTGTGCTTCTCAGGAAGTCATGTTGTTGCTGCAGTGGTTTTTGTATATAAAATGCCATTTTTCAAAGGGAAACTTCTGTGCTCTTTTTGAGCAGTTTAGCGCTGAACCACTTTTAAACCCAGTTTCTAAGATGTTTTTCAGCCAGGCTGGATTAAAATCTTGTTGAATTTTGGAAATTAATAAGAAAAGGACAGACTTCAAATACAATGAGATAATTAGCATTTATTTCATCAGCAAAGGCAAAATTTTTTAAGTGAGGGGAGAATGTACATATGGTTTCTATGCATTTCAGAAGAGGCGTTACGTGAATAATGATAGCAAATCAGAAGTAGGGTATCGGTGAGTGAATGAACATTTTTGCAGACAACAGGCTTCATCACCACGTTTGTAAATATCAAAAAAAAAAAAAAATTCCACACGTAACTAGGTGGGCAATAAGTAAAGCAAGTAAATAGCTAATATTTGAAAAATATTTTAAAATTTAAAAAATTTCATTTCTATCTACAATTTTCAATTTAATTTCTGCTTAGTATTTTTATTATGTGATTATCCTGCTAGTCATTCAAGTTTATTATTCATGTCACAATAGTAAAATCAACATTAAAGTTATCAAAAAATAATAAACATTTACCAAATCACCACTGTTGTTAAGGTCTTAGGGACCCTCCTATTCTCTATCCCCAACCCTGCCGCCATGATGGAAAAGACCATGAGTTAGACTTTTAGGAATTTAAATATCAAAGCTAAACATTTGAAAGTGTGTCGATTTATACTTTTCCTGTGGCATGCTAAATAGCAATGCCCAAACTTTACATAATAAATAGTAGTCGGACGGGTTTGCCTCATACTAAATCAGTGGGAAGAACAAAATTGCAGTATTGTGAACTCTGATTTAGCATCATTAGGGCAGCTCTAGCTTGAGTTGATGAGCATTCTCTATTATTTACTAGACTTAACATTAGCCAACTATGCCTGACTAATGTTGAAATCAACTAGCTAATTTTTGCTATGGTATTGTTTCCTTGAAATTAGTTGTGGAATGCTGATAGTTATTGGCACAGAAAAAAAATGGTATAGTTCAGAACCAATTTTATATGATTTGACAAGGCCTTATGTTATCATTCATTCTATAAACATTTACTGAGCACTTACCACTCTCAGGCTTATGGATTGATTCCTTTTGTTCTTAATAACTTAGGACGGCAATAAGTAGATGCTATAGATGCTCATGTAAGTTGCCCATCCAAAAACAATCATGCACTAACAGTAAAAAAAAGAGAAGAAAATTCTGGAAAATTCCGTCCTTGGCCTTTGTCACGGACAGCACTGTCCCAGGAGCTCATCCGAAGTTCATACTCCTCACTGCCTGACTTTTGTACCCTACAGATCTTGAATGAGAAGACCAGCCCTTAGATATAGAAAATAGCCAATAGCTCTTAGGCTACAATCATGAGGAAGACCAACTCCAGATATAAGTATAGTTATTCTCAGAGGACGTGGAACCTGAGGTGCCTTCGTGGAACATTGGTTCCCCCCAACCCAATGAGGCATGGTTTCAGGATGTTCAAGCCCAAGACACCCTAGAATATTACATTCTAGAAACAGGTTATATCTTCCTTCACCATCTCTCTGTTGTTGAATGCCCCTCTGGTCCGCCGAGAGACTCCAGGTGACTCCACAATAATCCCCCTTAATCACTTCTTCTTTGTCCCTGATTCCCACCTCATTCCTCAGAGAATCTGCCACTACTCACTCTGTGGCCTGGGTGTACCTTTGTTATGGGGCACACCCCATGGTATTTTGCAATTACTTGTTTGCCTGTGCGTCCATATGCTGTAAGTTCCAGGAGGGGAGAGACCTTGTCCTTACCTTCTCTGAATTCTCAGTGCCTGGCATGCAGGAGAGTACCCATAGAAGGAAATAAATAGTAGGTGCTGAGATGGATGAACGTTCTGAAAGTGAAAATATACTTCAGTTAAGATGTTAAATCACTACAGATATCGCACATTCAAATGTGTACTGGGCCTAATTAGATCCAATAGCTGAGGTGGCTTGTGTGTAAATATAGCAATACTATCGGGAGTGGTAAGAACTCTGGTGAAAGGACAGCCCAGGAGGCATCTAAGGGAGACCATGTGGCTACTTTGGAACCAACCCTCAGTCCTTAACAAGCATGTAGACCTGATGTGACCAAGTCATTTTTATTATTTTTTTTAAACTTCAGATTTCTGGGTGAAGCCTAGAATTTTTAAATGTTTGGAGAAATTAAGTTTAAAACACAATGTAGGCTAAAGAAAAAATGTTTGGGAACCTAACTGGGCCTATAAGCTACCAACACGTAAGCTGTGTTAAGAATTATTCTTTTCCTGAATATGGGTTCCTTAGCTTATTGTAATGTTAGCCAGTCAGGTGGCATGTGCTGATGTGGAAAAAAAAACTGGCATGTGAAATTAAAACAATGAGAGAGAGCAAAAGGAAACACCTGTTCCCAATTCTCTTTTCTTCTTTCTGTATCGGTCTAAATACTACCCAAGAAAATCTAGATGATGTCTTAATTAACTAGGAATGGATACTTTTTAAAAATTTTATGAAGGCTTCTTCAAATTTGTCAATTGTCAGCCAGAATTCTAGCCACTGGCTCTCAAGTAATCAGTAAATGGTGATGATTACTTTTCTGCCAAAATACAGCATCCAAAAATAGAGCTATAGAGAAGACCAGATCTATTGGTTGGTTTTTCTATGGAGGTGCTGAGGTATAAAGGGCTGGGCCATAGGGAAGAAACAGCCAACATTTAAGATGGTAACACATTACCTTAACCATATAGCCTCCTAAAGTAAGGACACAGGGAAACAACAAAGTAATTACAAAGCCTTCGGCGTACCCCCCAACCCCCCGCCAAAGCTCTGAAGATGAAGAGCCTTATTTGACCTCATGCAAGGCTGCCCAACCTACTTCTCGGAGGTGTAAGGATTATAAAGTGATGAATTTGAAAGCCCTTGAAAAAATTCGAAATCACTATAAAAATTGTTGTATCAACATTCTTTTGGTTATTTCCACTATTATTAGAATATACTAGTCATGACAAATGTGGAAATACTCTCGATCATTTTTTGTCTGTCTCTCAAACTGGAATAGAGATTGTGCCATTTAGTACATTTCAAGGATACACACATAAACTGAGCAACCACTACCCAGAAAGCACTTTGATGGGCATAATGGGTGATGTAGATATAAAAGGGGCCCCTGTCTTACAGTTTAAGGGCTTGTCCTTATCACATGGCTGTGTTCTCATAGCCACGTGCTCCATGTTGAGAGGGGTTCTGCCCCACTAGTGAAGTGGCACTTCCATATCTACCATGTTGGAACCAGCAGTGGGCTGGCAAACCAGCACTCTGAGAAGCCCTGATTTTGTCAGTTGTCATGGTGTAAATACTTTCACCTTGGCTGATTTCATGTTACCAGAGTGAAGACCCTGAATACAGACAGCGTGGGGAAGAGATGTATACACTCTCTCTAGCTGGTACAAACTGGCTATGGCACACCACTGATTGACACCCAAGTCACGGAAATAAAAAAAGGAACTTCTGTACTTAGTCATCTTGCTCCCAGGAGGTCCAGCTATAAACCCGGGCAAGAGTGCAGCCCCTTAGTCATCCATTCAAAACAGTGACAGTTTTTATTTCTAGGAAGTCATGTCTTTTGTCTAATCTAGATTCCTATACCCAAAATGATGAATTGAGTGAATACAAGATCTGATCATATTCTGATCATATTCACAGAATATGATCACCTACCCCAGCAAGACCATGTTTTATGCCTTTTTAAACTTC
Source organism: Eubalaena glacialis (assembly GCF_028564815.1). Lineage (NCBI taxonomy): Eukaryota > Metazoa > Chordata > Mammalia > Artiodactyla > Balaenidae > Eubalaena > Eubalaena glacialis. Next base: position 11,186,969 of record NC_083732.1, on the reverse strand, counting down.
AATGCTGCACATACAGGAAGTGCTAACAAAAAGCTGTTGAACTGAACTGAACATAAAATTTGGAGGACACAGATTAGGGTGGTACGCAGTGTTCCTCAGTCACTCATACCCAAAATTCTTCTCTATCCAGGAAATTGTATCGTCTACCCAATCTTTATTTCTAGTGCTAAATATTATACCATTTTCTATTTGTAAACATTTTCTATTTGAATATTCATCTACTCTTCATTCTCTCCATCTTTATTTATTCATTCACTATCTCTGTTTTCTTCAAAGGTTTGAAGATTGCTTTTAAAATATACTTTATTGTCATGTATTTATTCATTAATTCAACAGACATATATGGAACCTCACTGTGCATAGCACTCTGGTGGGGGCTTTGAAAATATGGAGATAAATAAGACAGTGTGACACCTCCCATCTCCTGGGATTTCTTGGCTGTGCCATCTCCTGAGGGTTAGCTTCAGCCTGGTGACAGCATAGCTGCAGCCTTGCAGGCATCATAGTCACATATAACCAGGTCTAGAGGAGGAAGAGTGATGGACCATTTTGTTGTGTTTTTCTTTCTTCACAAGAAGGGAACTTCTCCCAGATGGCCCCATACACTCCTCCCCTGTAGCACTGAGAGACGGGTTCATACACCCTCTCCTAAATCAGTGAGAGGCCAGAGCAGTGTGATTACCACAGTTGGTGCCTCGAGAGATCTCATGCAGAAGAAAGGTGTTGTAGAGGAGCAATGGGGAATTTCAGTGTCTCATGCTTTTCTCTTATGACTTCTCTATTCTTATCCATTGAATAATGTTGCATTTGATTGACCCTTTTTAATCGTGAAGCACCCAGCTATTATGGTCACTGCAACATGACAAATCCTGTATTCAAGTTGTTCCAGATCAAAGCATCTTGAGCTTTCTAACTTTTTGTTCTATGTCACTGTGACCCCAGAATTTCTGGGGTGAGACTATTACACCCCTTCCTCTTTTCTAAAACCAGACTATATTCCTAGCAGCTGCCACAAGCCCTTCCTAAAAGTGGCTCCTGCTCGGGTTCTCCGTGTCCTGGCAATGGAAAACAAACTGAGAAGAAATTTTGACTCAAAAAGCTGTTTATGTCCATATGCCCTTTGAGCTTAATGGTAGCCACAGAGCAAAAGAAGTTGGCCTTTTCCCTTCTTGTTTCATAATATAAACAACTAAATAGGAATTTCTATGATATTTATTGTGAGGAAATCGAATGGAAGGTGATAGAAAACTAGAGGAGTGACACTACTGGTTAACTAGATGTTTGGGGGAATTGAACATACACTAACTGAACATGGCAGGGCTGGGGGAGCACTTCGGCATTCTTTGTTGGTCACTGTGACTTCTCAGCTGCATATTCACGTACACAAAGAAATATAGAAAAGCCATGACAGTTTCTGGTTTATTTATGATATGAGCACACTATGAAGTCATAACCCAAGCTAAGTTTTCCTTTTGCATGTTCTGGCTTAAACCATAGGACTGACCACAGTGAGAGCTTTTCAAAATAGAAAACCATTTCGTGGCAAAATTGACATCAACAGGTTTGGCCTAGGGAAGGAGCTCTTGGGAAGAGCGCTGGTCTCCTTAGATTGGTCAGTGAGAAGGAGGAAGCACCTGTACTGAATCCAGGCAAGCAGGCTTGGGCCCCAGTAATGGAAAAAGATTTACTGGGAGAGAGTACCGTATAGCCATCCTATCTCCAGTAACAAAGTGGATGTCCACAGAGAATGTCCTTATCCATACTACAAGGATGGACAGATACTTTTAGGTTAGCACTGGTTAGATCCTATTCAGATACATCCCAGAACTATCTGTGGGAAAATACACTTGCACTCTGATGCAGATTAATTTTGCCATCATGATTTCATCAACTTGCAAGTTTAGGGGGCGGGGGTGGAATAGAAACCACACAAAATGTGTTTTCTAAGCTTGAATATTTATCAAAATCAGTATCCTAGGTAAATGGGGATAAAACCAATACTTTTAAAGGAAATGATTTTGCTGACATGAATACTGGCATTGAGTGAGAAAATTAGATCATCTGTGATGGATTCAGGATCTATACGTGAACCCTAGGGTTTTCGCTATAACCTAAATGCTTTCAGTCTGACCTGCTTCTTTGCCTTTGGCTTCATAGTTCATAGCAAAGTTGTGTGCTGAGCAGGTCTGATGCTAATGAGCACCAGGAAAGACTTGGTCATTGTCATGCATGCCATGTGCGTTAATCTAATCAATGGTTTAATTCACCATGGGCTAAAATAAGGTCACTCAGTGTCCTCTCAGAAACTCACATGAGAGTAAATTAAGATGGAGGACCAAACACCCTCCATAAGCCAGTCCCGTAATTTTCTGGAACAAGTAATATAACTTAACTTGTGAAAACATATCAGAAACCAAGAGAGTTAACCCGAAGAGCACTCTTTCTAAATAGAGCTGTCATAGGAGAAAGTCAATACAACATCAAAAAACAAGCCAGACCGATTTTGTGGCTTAGTTCTTCTCTAGTGCTTAATGTGAATCTTATTATTTAATATCTGTTTCATCCAAACACTAGATCCTAAACTCATCCTTTCTCATCCATCAGTAGCTGATGGGAAGGGATAGAGAAGGGCACACGAGGGATCCTTAGTTAGGCAGCCTCTGTGGCCAGTAGGATTCACTGTCCCCTAACCATGGTAGCTCTGCAGGAGCCCTTCCCTCTACCCAAAGTTGGTATTACAAGTGCCCGTATGTGGAGACCCACCTTAGAGAACAAAAACAGAAATACTGCCTCTATACTTAGGAAACTCAGCGTAGGAGAGAAATGTGAAGAAAAGTCATATAGAAAAGTTTGAATTTGTTTGATATGGAGAAGTAATTTTCTAATAACACTCGGGTTTTTTGAAAGTTCATACATGATTTGCACTTAGTTAAGTTTTACTTCCTGGTGTTTGCTGGGTTAAAAGAAGCCTTTTAAGATGGGCAGGGAGAGCTGGCAACTGTGTGAACCTGAACTCAAGCTATTTCATGGAAATTTTTGATTTTAACACTCTGTTTTCTTCTTTACAGGAGTTTAGATTTGATCGTTTTACAGAAAGTGGTAAGAAGAAAACCACCTTTTTTAAAAGAGGGAAAAAGTTGAAGTATTACCACATGCCATTTGGATTTGGAGTCAGCAAATGTCCAGGCCGATTTTTGGCAATAGTTGAGATAAAGCAATTGTTGGTTGTATTTTTAACTTATTTTGATTTAGAAATAATTGATGATAAGCCCTTAGAACTAAACTACAACCGCTTTTTGTTTGGTATTCAGTATCCAGACTCTGATGTTTTATTTAGGTACAAAGTAAAATCTTAAAGAAGCTAAAAGGAAAGAAATCTATCAAAACTAACCTAAATGTCCTTAGCTCATCTATTTGTTTTTAATTTCTTCAAATGTAATTGCTTTGTTTGTTTTAAAAGTGCCAATTTCTATTTGATCTGAGATCAGTCCAGTCTGTACTTTGTCACAAAACCCATCAAAAAAAAGAAAGAAAGAAAGTAACAGCATGGTGGCATGAAATTGACATCCAAATCAACATAATGATTAACTTAAAGTAGCTTTTTTTAAGTTTCTACATACATATTGTGATTTGCAAGTGTCATAGTAAATGTGCCTTCACAGCAATAGATTTGACACTGTGGGATTTTTTTAAAGTCACAAATTCTTCTCTAATATGTAAGAATACACTTTATGTACTAATGGAAATTTGTGCTGGAAATGGACACAGTCTAACAAATTCCAAGTTCTCAGAGAAGAAGGAAATTAAATTTCCATGAGATACACTGGATGAAAATGTTCCCTTCAAGTATAATATCAATAATATCTATATTGCCAGGGTACGTTTGCATTAAATGAGTTTTGCAGTAGATTAAATGCTTCAACTTCACTTCAATATTTAATCATCCATAAATGTTCTTTATTACTTTGTATACTGTGGCTCAATAGAACAAAATTTCTTGTTATATAAGGCCACTCATGTTCAAGTGAGACACTGGTAAGATTTATCAGTGTAAGAACACACAAAAACCTATTAAATATTCAGCAATTGCCCTAGACATTAGTATTAGGTTTATTGTAGGAGTAAATGTTGAGCTCAGTACAGGACTGATTGTAGCATTTGACTCCAGTGTAAACTATAAGGGTTATGCCAGTATTGGAATTAACTTTCCTAAATGCTTCCATTTACACCAGCTGAGAAACTAGATAGCAGTATTTGTTCTTGACGCCTCACCTCTTGGACTTGGAGTTTATTTGTATTATTTGAATTACAACATTATGTAATACAGTATAATTCCATATGCCACAATGCAGCATAGTGTGGAGGATTCAAAGATTGCTAGTATCAGATCGCCAAGTGATTGTCTGGCATCCTACCTAACTGCTGATGCCATATATAAACAGGCAAAGCAGGTAATTAAACCCAGTTAATTCATGCTGCATTCATTGGAACTTCTGATATTTCGGAAATGTGCTATTGATTTTGAAAAGGAAATTGATTTTAAAAATAACAGTATAAAATACTTAACCATACTTAGTAACTAAATAGATTTTCTAGCATTTATTTTCTCCTTCCTGAAGTCCATACTCTAAGTGCACCTTAGTGAAGGTCTACCGGTCTAAACTTTGTTTTTGCCGGATTGAAGATGTTTTCCTTTTTGCCCTCATTCCTGAAAGGTGATTTCGCTAGATGCACAAGTCTAGACTGACAGTGATTTCCTCACAGGGCTTTGAGGATATCTCATGTTCTTAAGAGGTTAGCCTTTATTCGGTTTAATTATTCAGTAGGTAGTCTGCCTCTCTGACAGCTTTAACATGCTCTCTTTGTCTTTGATGTTCTTAGTTTCTGTTTATCATGCTTGCATGTCATGGTGTCTTTCATGAAGTGTAGAGTGTTCACAATCATTATCTCTTTGAATATTTCCTCCCTCAGGCTCTGTATCTCGCTCTGTACTCCATGTTGTTTGACCTTTTTGCCTCGTATTTTCCACCTCTAATTTACATTCTCGGTAATTTCTTTGGATCTTTAGGTTTCTCTGCCAGTTTATTCTACTCTTTAACCCATCCATCGAGTTTGTTTCCTCCTTCTTTTTATTTTAACCTCAGGTTCATAGGACTGAGTGGTCACATGCCTTATGTCCCTTAGTTCATGGTACACAATTATAATTGGCCCAAACAAGGCCCTCTGGCTTTATTTACTCATTCTATTTTATCCCTAATGGCTACCATTATACCCCTCCCCATCATAGGCAAATAGTCTAATGTGTTTGGTGTGTATCTTTTTATTTGTATATGCTTTTATAAAACATGTTATTATCTTGGGTGCATATGTGTTTAATTTTCATAAATGTATATTCTATAAATCATTATTCTTCTTAATGTTTAACTACACGCTATATTTTTAAAGATATATCCATATTACTTTATGTATATTTAATCTGTTGCTTCTAACTGCTGTATAGTATCCCATAATGTGCACCCACCATGTTTTAATGCTCTATTTACCCAGTGATGGAAACTGTGTTGGTGGGACAGTTAATTTGGGGGGAGAGGCCAAAGGAGAACCTAGATGTCTACTCCCACCCGTCCTCCCACTACTGTGTGCTCCACCCTCCACCCTGGGCTGCAAACCCTTTCATCAGCAGCCCCACCACACACGCACGCACACACACGCGCGCAGACACACGCACACACACGCGCGCAGACACGCGCATGCGCACACAGGCACGCGCGCGGATACGCGCGCAGATACGCGCGTGCACACGCATGCACACATGCGTGCGCAGACACGCACACATACACGCACACACGCACACAGACGCGCGCACACATACACGCACACGCGCGCGCGCACACACGCGCGCGCCCACACACACACAGGCCGTGACAGCCTTCATTCTCTTGAGATGTTCTAGACTTGTTGTGTTCCATGCTCAGATCCTTATCACCCTCTCCCTTCTGTGAGGCCTCCAGGGTTGATCTGAGTCAGGGTGCCAACTGTCAATTTGTCAGCTTTCAGGATTTCAATTCCACTGAGTCTGCTAAGTTTAGTGATCACATTTTCAGTTTGAGAATTCTCTTTTTTTCTTCCTATCTGCCTGGTCATTTTTGATAACATCTTGTTCTTTCATCATACACACAATATCTTCTTCCATTTCTTTAAATATATTAAGAAACTTATTTTATATTCTGTGTCTGGTGTTTCCACATCATCAGTGTTTTATGGGTCTGATTCTGTAGTTTGCTTTTCTTTTAACTCTGCCTCAGGATGGCTTGTTTACTGGGCCCATGTTCCTTGGAATTTTATCTCTGGACATTTTTTTAAGACCTGAGTTTAAAGTTCACACCTCCAGAGAGAATTTGCGTTTGCTTTTGTCTGACTGCTGGTGTTACTATCAACTTCTGATCACTTTACATTTTCAACCTGAGTATTTTGAAAGGGGATTGGGAACAACATAGATAGTGTGAGTTCTAGCCCTAAATCAGCCAGACTGCAACCCTATGAGTAGGAATAGACAGGAGAGACTTTCTGGGTTTTTTTCCCCCTTTACCCAAAGCCAAGGCTGAGACAGGCAAGTATACCCACAGTCCTTCTCTGTGGAGCAAGGTTTCTTTCTAAGTCACTTACTGAGGGTGCTGCCTCTGCAAATTCTTGGCTTTGTGTACAGGTCTTGGATTACACGCACACACACACACACACACACACACACGCCCCGCTTGGGCCCCAAGCTTTATCTTCTGCCTGCCACAAAGTATAGCCCATTCGTTTTGTACTAGGACATCTATTCCACCATGTTGCCTGAAGTGGAAGCCTCCAGATTCTTAAATTCATCTTAGTAGTACACTTTTGTGCTGCTACAGCAGAGAGAGCACAGAAAAGTATTCCATTCTAATTTCTGCTTAATTTATAGCGAAAGGAATTTAGAGTAGAAGTATTATGTAAAATATTACATAAAAGCAATGGGTGGTAGAACCAAAACAAGAGAGTCTTGTGACAGGCTTAAATCTGGTAATTAAAGATTGTTTATAAATAGAATAAATGTCATGGAGAAATAAGTTAAAAGACATGGATTCTAGCTATGACATAACTGGTTTGTTTTCATCAACAAGTCACTTTGCCTCTCAGTGCTTCAGTTTCCATATTTGCAAAATAAAAATATTAAGGCCTTTTGACACCAGGGTTCATTATGAGGATTGAACACAGTAAGATGTGCAAACTTACTTTGAAAAGTGCAATGCAATATACAAACTTAAAGTAGTAAAGGAGATACTTTGACAATGTTGTGCCTTTTAAAAACTGTTCTTATGTATTTGTTAAAGGGAACCATTTTTTGTCATTAGTTAGCTCATTATTCATTTATTCAATCAAACACTTATTGAGCATTTCCTCTATCCTAGATTTGATGCTATGCACTGGATTACCCTTCTTCAAGAACACATAATTTATTAGAGAACACAATACATACCCAACTAATTTATTATAAATGTAGTTGTAATAAATCATCTCCTTAAAACTATTTTAAAATTCTGATTCATCACTAGTTCTAACGAAACTTCCATCACTCATTCCAAATTAGTGTTCTGTAATGAGAAATTACTATGAGCCTAATTACATACAATAAAACATATACATCAAGTATTGTGATTATATGTTAAAAATAACCAAAACCAATCATTGAGGCTTCAGAATTTTTTAAAAACTGTATTTTACATATAGTAAAAACCGATCTTTTCATTTTTAAGCCTCCTCTAAATTTCAAATTAAAGAAAATGAATAACTAAAAATATTATTTTATATCAATGACCAACAGTAATGAAGCATTCAGTTAGCAAACACTAAATGCTCTGAAGATATTCAGGAAAGAGCTATTTATCACTGAGTAAGGAATGCTGATAAGCAACCTATTCAGGAACTTTTATCTGCCTTGTTTGGCTTTCCTGGCATACTTCATTATATTTTCTCCATTTTCTCATTAAGTTTTGGGTCACAAGTGTGAGGCAAAGAAGCTTCTATACTCAAAATTTGCATGATTACTTCTGTTTATTTTCTCATGAAAAATAATTTGGGTAGCATTTCCTATAAGCGAATTCTTCAAATTTAACCATGGAATCTTAAAACCAATTTCAAAGATCAAAGCACAAAAACTATCTAGGCTTTGATCTTCGTATAAAACAATGTCAATAATTATAAAACAAGAATTATATGCCCTGAGAATGTACACTGCTTTAATCTATTAAATTTGCCAATATTGCAAACCATTATGTACTTGAACTGCACTATTAGGTATTCATATTCACATACTCAATTAGGAAAAAGTTAGCAAGCCAAGATTAAGTTCCCTGTAGCATTATTTTAAATTACAGTGGATGATCACATAAAGCTCTCTAATGTTTCTCTAAAGCAATTATTACTTATTCTACTTCAGAGTGTTAATCTAAATCAGTGATCATTGACGATGGAACTTTTTTGCTTAAATGTTTACTTTGTTTATAATATCTTGAGTAAGATAAATTTAATTCGTGAAAATCTCTACTGAACAATTTTTAAAAGGAGGTAATTTGGCAATACTTACATTTTAAAATATTTTTTAAGCAGAGGAGTGCTGTATATTAAAAAAAAAAATGTCCTGAATGTTTGTTTAATACTCTTTTGATTTTAAAATGGTATAGAGGTGGATTTATGAGGAAGCAAATTATCTTGAAAAGATCTTAGGTAAGAAATGCAAGTGCTTTGTAACTCAATTAATGTTTTTTAAATTTACAACAAGCCAATAAATTAACTTTTAAAGCACAGGTGAATGACTGTGTCCCCTTATTTCCCTACTAGGAGCATGTTGGGTGACAGAAGATTTGATTACAAATAGTAAATTATTTGGGAAATAATTTTGCTGTCTGAAGATCCCCAAATCCCCATCTCCCCCCGACACATAGATATACATATATTTTTATTTTATCATACTTTCGATAAAAGTGCATTAATTGTTATATTCAGAATATGTTTCAATATATTTTCACTTATTTATGTGGGAAATAAAAACAGATCCAAGTAATATCAGTGACTAATAAGTTTTTAAACAAGTTTATTTTAACCAGGCTGACCTTGCTAGGCTGCAGTTCTTAATAATAGCTATTATTCTGTGGAGAGATGTATAAGAACAACAAGAATGGGAGAGAGATTCCATTTCTCTCCACATAAGAGAGATGTGGTCTTCGTCTTCTGCAGATCACTTTACCACAGATAATGAGGCTGAGTAATATTTGGACAGTATTCTGTGTATTCACAGAGCTGAAATGCAAGCTGTAAATAAAACATAACACAGAACATGCTGTTGGTGAAGTGTGGCTTCTTCAGTAACTGTACATACAGCATTTCACTGGGACACTTAGCTTTTCTAAGAAACACTCCATTAATGTTTTAAAGATCGCCCTAGACTCTGAAAGTGTTCCTGTTCATTTGAACTAGGCAGTTCAGTATTGCTGAACACTTAGGGTAAATTATGTCGTTAAATGGACAATCTATGAAATAATTATCTTTGCATTCAATTTTACTCTAAAAAACACTTATTGAGTAAACAATAATTTTGCAGAACTGTCTGGCATTATCCATGGTCATGTGAGTAATAATGTGCATTTTCTATTGAGGATATAGCTGAATAGAAAAAAAATAGTGGCTATGCTGGTAATTTTAAGTGTGTTTGATATAGTTTTTGTTAATTTTTTGAGGTATAGTTTATGTTCTTAATTCCTAAATGTATTCATTTTTATAAGGAGAGACATGATATACTGCAGACTACCTAGAAAGTAAATGTTTAGAGATAGACTCATGAGGTATTTCAATTCCCTTACAACTTACAAGTTTTGTGCTTATAGGAGAAACTAGGGCAATAGAAGTAACAGGTAAATGTAGTAATACCTAATGGTTTATCGTTGAGTCAAATTTAAACACTTATAAAGCACATATTAGCTGGAGATTCTTATTTGTTTGCAAGAGAACATTTATTTCATGTAACTTTTATTTCTAAGAACTAACCATTAAAGTTAACATAGATGTCATTATTACCTGACAACCCACATTTTTAAGTAAGTGATTTTGTCTTTCATATTCAAATTACTGTTTAAATGAAGTATACTTTCATTCTATAACTTCTAAGAACTGGCCAATATATTTAAAATTTTATAAATGCCTTTGTTTTATACTTTAAATGGAATATTTTTTAAAGTATTTGAAGTCACTTTTGAATTTTTTTAATCTAGAAGCATACAGGAAGTAGTACTTTCTCCATGTTTTAAAGTTCAGTATTTTTTTAAACTTTATTTTAAACTAATTTTAGACTTACAAGAAAAGCTATAAAAATAGTATTCATTTTTAAAGAAGAAAGTCCTCAGACTAAACAGTGCTTGTCAAAAGTTAAACTAAACAGTGGTCATAGGACTTAGCCAGTTGCAGATCTTAGTTAATCCTTGACCTTTGGAGATGTTTCTCCACAATAACTACCCAATAGGGCAACACACAGGAAGTAACACCTGAGTGGCAGAGATAATTTGTGTGTGTTCCACCCAGATCCTCCATAGTCCAAATCAGTATTTTGTTTTCATAAAAACAATTTTCTAAGTTTTAAAAAGAGCTTACTTTGTTGAATAATTCCAGATTTTACTTAACTACACTCTCTTGAGAAATCTACACTTTAAAGATATATATGCCTGATGCTTCTGTAAAAGAAAATTAAAGTAAGTTATTCCCTGCGCCTGCGCCCTGATACATTTATAGATATAATAGATAGATTTCCTTTCCTCCTTCATGGCTTTTCATGTTTCTGTGGAGGCCTGGTTAGGAAAATCTTTTTCTGTTTTTTTTTTCATGGAAGTCTCAGATGGAGGGGACAGGCTCAGCTTAGCATCTGAATTTTGACCACAGCTCTGCAGAAAGAGACTGTGCATGGCAAATGTAGCTGCACTTGCTTCAACAGACAGTGCATGATTTAATGTTGTAACCAGTTGGGTACATAATCTGACTCTCTCACATAATAAGAAATTATTTGTCTTCCATTTTCAGAGAGGAGATAAGGATATTTGACACAGAAATCCTTACACCAAGTTCTTCAGTAATTGCCAGAGCAGAGTAAATGCATAAAATGAGGTTAGGCCATGAAGCATGTTTATGTTTAAGACTAAATTCTCATCTCTAAACATCCCTATTAACATAGCAGATTTGAGCTGCAACCATCCTCCTAATAAAATATGAAATCTTTAAGATTGGGAAGCATTGGTAAATAATGGGTCCTTTAAATATCCCTGAACTTTATTCTAAAACTTATAAAGAGAAATAATAATTGCTTTATATAACCACTGATACCATTTTAGCATTTGATGAAGATGTTAATTTATGGTTAGTTAGCAGTTTATGGCTGTCATTAGTTTTTCAGTTTGGTCCAAATTAGAAATCTATTTTTCTTTTTTATTTTAATCTGAGACAATTATATAAAGATATGGTTATGTTTTATCTAAAATGTATCATTCTAGTATTGCATTTCAAATTATTCACAGATCATAGTTCTTATATGTGCATATATGAATTTAAAAATACAGCAATAAAATGCTTGAAACAGATCATAAATTTGCTTCATATTTTATTGCATCTCTGAATCAGGTTGAGAAGACAAGGGCAACTATGGTCTTTGGGAAAGAATTAACTCTTTCCCAAGCTGGGAAGGAAAACGATATCACCTTGTGCCTAATAAAAGCCAACTCCCCATCCGAGCATCCTGGTGACTTCTAAGATAGGCTTGTCCATGATATATTGGGGGCTGGAGGGCTGGTAACCGCAAAACCCTCTTTCCCTTTGCAGTCTAACCTTCCCAGCCCAGTAATTTCTCTTCCAGAGCTCTCTAATCTGTATTTCTGTATCGCCGGAATTCGGGAACACAAGGGAGAGGAAAGAAAGAAAAGTCCCACAGGCACATGCACACGCACTCAGGGGGACCTGATAGTTCTGCAATAGTCCACAAGTCTCCTGGATTATGTTAAGACGAGTCATTTAGAAAAAGTGATAGAATTTAACCAAAATCGAGCCTCAAGGAAAGCGAGCTCACTTTCTTTGCCTTGCTAGGAAGCGATGAGCTCTTTGGGGTTTAAAATTGGGACGCTTTCACAGAATTCCCGGGTTTGGCTCGGCTGCGGGGTGCTTCTTACAAGCCGGTCATCTGCAGGTGAACTCTCCAGGCCACGGGGGTCAGGAGACAACCCCATCCTAGTGCCTCCCCTCGAAAGACAGTTTGAGGCAGAGCCCCCGAAGTTCGCGTTCTGCCCCTAGGCACTTAGAGGTTGAAGGGTCTTGCGCCCCCCCAGGAGGGGCCCAGAACGTCAGTGCAGGGGAAGCACCAGGAGAAGGGGTGCTCTGCGGCTGCGGGTCCCGAGCCCCTCCGGGGGCGCAGTCTGAGCAAAGCAGCGCGGTGGGCACGCGTGTTGTGGACGTCGTTCTGTCTGCGACCCTGGGCTGGCAGGCTGGCCTGCGGGAAAAGCCGCCCCCTCCTTCCTCCTGCCCTCCCGGGTCCCCAGCACAAACACTGGCCCTGGCCCTGGGGCGAAACAGACACCTGGCTATTTGCACAGTCTACAGAACCCTGGTTCTTGTAAACACTCATCAACCGATTCGAAGAGCCAGAGATCCGGCGGGGAGAGGAAAAGACTCTTACCCTGAGAATTGTTTTTACCCTTAAGTTGCTGTCTCCTGGTTTTCCCTCCCGTTTCCTTCGACTGTGCCCAATGTCTGATGTAAAAGGCCAGCTTTAAATCAACCCGCAGCTCATTGGCTTGGCGGATCCTGGGGCATCCAAGTTATAAGCGCCAACGCAGACCTTGAAGGAGACGGGCTCATTTATTTTGCCCACACAACAAAAAATGTTAATTGATGTAAAGTTGCTTGGCACGTGATTAATTCAGTCTGACCTGCATTTTAATTAAAAGAATACTTCTGTTTCTGACGTTTGTTTTGCAATTTAATTCTGTTTAGAGGCAGCGCCGTATAGTGGGCCCTACCCATCCCTCACTTCCCCATTGAATCGCATTTTCATGAAAGGTTTTACCAGGGAGCCTCTCCCGACCAGGATTCATCACGTCCCTCCTTCCACCGGCACACGTTCGGGTCTCCGCTCTGCCGCTCCGCCCGGCAGAGCCGCCACTGTGTGCTGCGAGCCGGGAAGTGAACTCTCATCATTATTTTTCAAAGTCTGGGAAGTGTATTATCCTTTTTCCTAGTGGTAATTAGTTACCATAGCATCTAATACGTAAATGTGCCCAGAGCACACCATTAACAGTTAAACGGAGGATTCAATTTAACACATGATTATATCTTTCATAAGTCATTACATTGGAAAAGTCAATGCCACTCATGCTGGAGCAATCTCAGGGTCCCGGGCGCGTAGAACGGTTGGGTTTCGGCATCCGGGCCAAGAGCGCGAGGAGACGGGAACCCTGTGGAGCCTTGGCCCTCCCTAGAGAGCTGTTGGCAGGAAGGATGGGTGCTGGGTGCGATAGGAGGGAGCGGAACTTAAGCTCAACACAGGGTCTTGGAGGGGATGCCCAGCTACTGAGAGTGGAGAGCGCATCGCTGAGCGCGCGCTCACGCACACGCGCGCGCGCGCGCACACGCACACACCCACACCCACCCCCCCTCACACACACACACACACTTACAGGCACCACGGGGAGGGAGGAGGGGTAACTAGTGAGCCCTTCGAAGGTGATCATTTGCTGGTCCTGTAGGAGTCCACGAAAAGCCTCAACGCGCGTCACTCCTGTAGGTACCCCATGTCAAGCTGGAGATGAGACCTAAATGGGAATTCGAAATTAGAGAAGGAAATTGAAATTAGAGAAGGAAACCGGTGGAATAAAAGTCCAAGTGGGACTCTGGCTCCTCGCTCGGCCTCCTCTGCCCAGTGTCAGTTTCCTAAGAAACCTGAGCAGTGGGGATCGTGCCCCGCTCCCGGGAGAAGCGCCCCAGAGCGCGGCGGACGAAGGCTCTGGGGTGACCGAGGTTCTCTGGCAGACGCCGCAGTTTTAGGGGCCAGAATTGCTGTGTTGCCCCAAGGGCACTTCAGCAAAACCACACTGATGCCCTGGTGTTCAGTCACCCAGTCTCGAAGTGGATGATGCACAGTGGAAGGACATACTGGGGCCCACAAGTGTGTGGGCCAACTTTCCATACTGGGCTGAAATCCAGGAGTCCAGCGGGCCCCGGAAAGCGGCCGGGGGTTTTGCCGGGTGGGGGGAGAATTTTCTCTTCAATCATTGGTTTCCTTCCCTAAAAGCTGCTGCTAATGAAACTTTGGAAACGTTGGGGTTAGCGCAGGGAAAGCCACCTAAGTAAATCACCGAAAAGTCCTCCCCTGCCCCTTTTAGATGTCCCACATTTATTCCTAGAACCCAACGCTGGTCAGCTCCTGGATTTGGAAAGAGAATTAATTTGTTTGAAATTATAAAAATGAAAATAAATACTATTAACCCTGCTACCTTGAACAATTGTACATATTTGTCTGACATTCCGACTTATTCTCAACATCCTCTCCTTTCCCCCAACCCCAATCATTTCCAGTCTCCTTCAGGACTAAGGCTGGAGACTGAGTTATTAGAAGGTGAAAGGAGGGTGAGCTTTCCTTTTTCTCCTGAAGTTCAAGATTTGTTACTATTTCTATACTAGTTGAACAGCACAGAGGTTACAGAGGGAATACATCAAGGAGGCCTTCTTAATAATGAGAAATATTAAGCAGTTAAATCTTGCAGCGAATGTGTCCCCTACAATGTTAACATGCAAAAAGAAAAAAAAAACAATTCGACTGATGGCGGCTGTGGTTAATTCCTAATCAGAATGATGGACAGCAGGGCCAGAACAATACAAACTAATGGCTGTGTTGCTGATCACTTTACCCCTTGATTAAAGGCACCCAATTATGGCACAGAACAGTGTCATAATTATGTTTCTTAATCACATCCAGGAGGTTTAATTGCCTTAACGATGTGTTTCATTAAATGAATTTAGGTATTATAGTAGACAGTTTTCATACACAGTTGTTTTCAAATTAACATAATATTAGACATCGTCATGGAAATTGTTTTAATAATCATAATTAGACGCACCCAGGCTTTGTCTGGTAAATGCTGAGAGACGGGTCTCCTCCTGCCTGGGGGCCGCCCTGGTCTCTTCCCTCCCTCTACTCCCACTCCCAGACTGGGAGGGCTTCAGCTTCAAGGCCCTTTGCTGTTATGTTTTCTGAAAAGTTACAGGTTCTGATTAATCTTTTTTGATGGCAAGTGGAGCAGAAAATACCCTCCCTCACCCCCCACTAAGTTTGATGGCATTTAGGGATATCATTATGAGCTGAGGCTACACAGACCAAAACGCATTTAGCAAACTGCCTACAGAGGAAACACTATAACTTCACCACCACCATCTCTCTAACCTCCACCACAATAAAAATCAAACCTTCTAAATTTGAGGGCATTATTAAAGTCCAAATACAAGCCTATACAGACATTCTTTAATAGAATCAACGCCCAACCCAATCCAAACATACTCCCTTACAAATCTCTTTAACAAGCAACACTAGAACATTGAAAAAATCTCTATGGGCATTGTTTACGCATATAATTCAACCTGGTTGATTCTTCTGTCACCAAAAAAAAAGCAGGGGGAAGCCACAATACAATCCATCCTCAGAGAATCCAAATCCATTGCTTTTCCTTGGCTTTTAGGAAGTTGGAGATAGAAATTTTGATAAAAACTCTTTAAGAAACTTTACCCTCTCTGATGGGCCCTGGCATGGTAGTTAACAATGCCATACAAAGTGGGAGAAGAATTCCAGGGAGAGCAGGGCCTTCAAAGTTCATGCCAGCAAACAGGAGCTCTGGACCTCCTCTGGGTCTCACCACTGACCCCATTTATCAATCCTCCAATGACCAGGCCCAGCCATCGTCCTTTAACAAGTAAACAAGTGAACTAGGGCTGCTCCTAATTGTGTATCCCTGACAAAACTTTAGTTCCACCTTCTCTGAAACTCCTTTCTTTTTTGTTACCTTTCAAGCAAAGAGTAACACAGAAGAGAGGTGATTGCTCCCTCCACAAAGCACAACATAATGAAATGTTTGATCAAAATATTTTAATAAAGATTCTCTCTGACATAGATACACATACAAATGGTTGTACATAGCTGTCATAGTCTGATTGACCTATTTAATATATATATCATTCTTTACACATCCAAAACCCGCCAATAGATCCATCATAGCTCCCCACTCACCATCCAACCTGACAAACTGAATTAGTATTATCTGCAAGGAGTGGAAAATAGCAGGACTCCATTTTTAAAAAAGGTTTTCTTGATTTTCGTAGGATAGAAAGGCAGGCAAGCAGCCATGCAAACTAAAACTGAAAGCTCGCTTTGGGTAAATAGCTTCTTGCTCTTCCTTAGTTTTATTTTATTTCTTTTAAAAATTTTTTTAGAAAAATAACAAAGGATTTCACACCATAGGCAAATCAAACCAGTCTTTCAACTTAAATAATTCTCCACAGTTAAAATAACTTATATATGTATACATATATTAAAAGCAATTAAATTAGACCTTTTAAAAATGCACAGCACAGCCTGGAAAAATATTTGCTTAGCATGTTCTTACTTATAGGATCTATTGCTGTGATGTCTTTCCTTTTTAGAATGCAAAGGAGTCCCCTTTCAAGAAAAGAGATCAATTCATTCATCAATTAAGAATACACCTTTCCTGTAATTTTTGGACTGAAGCAATTTATTAAAGCTCAATTTAAATACAGGGATGATGCAGCTGAAGATATCCAGGTGACCTTTGATAAACCTAAGCAGCTCAGATACATCAATATGTCTCTTCATACTTGTTGGCAAATAAACCCTTTTAAACACTTGGCACACAATATAAGTTAATCTATAAAACAGAATTTTAGAGGCATTAAAAAAAAATCTGCACGTAAGACCCCATGACCTTAACACAGGATAAATACTGTTGATGTGGAAGGGTCATTGAAGAATAACAAATAAATACCATGAATCGTAAATACATCATTGCAGAGTGGAAAGTAACAAGGTGCACATATTTTTAAATGCAATTCTTTCAGCCACAGTCAGTTTTTTTTTTTTTTTAATATCACTCTTGCCAAAACTTTTGAGCATTTTCACAGGATTAAAGTTCAGAGACAATAAAAAATACAAGTCTTTCATAGCAACGCGTCTCTTCCTGTTTTTGTTTTTTTCCTTCACTTAAATAAATCTACATTTCAAGTTTTTCTCCTGGCTCAGAATCAAAATTTATTTTCAAGTGCCCTTTCTGATTTGTCTGAATGAATATTCCGTGCCACAAGCCACCCAACCCCGGACTCCTCCTCTCCCCCTCAGCACTAGCCAAATTCACAATTATTAGTAGGATTACTATTTTGCCATGTAATACTCTCCACGCTTAATAACACCTACTTCTCAACTTATTTTTTACCCTTAAAGGAAAACTCTGCTTCCTCGCGGTCTAGGCTGCCACCAAAGTTGCCACTTTTCCGAGAAAAAAAGACATCCATACTCTATCCCAACTCCACCTCCCTCCTCCCTCCCTCCCCACCCCGAAGACCGAGATTCTGGGGATGTCGAGGCCAGAAGTCCCGTTTGTCTCTGATACTTCTCCGCAGTTCTCGCCTCTGCTTTGTTTTCTCTGCAAGTGTTTCACGACTACGAGAGGACCAAATAAAGGGGGGTGGGGAGCAGCTTTTCACTCTCCTCTAGCTTTGGGGTCGGTCTTATGTTTTTCGGGGGTGGGGGGTGTTTAAGGCTTCTCCGTGCACTGTTTGCAGAGGCTGGAGGAGACGCTATTGAACAGGGCGCACTTCTCCGGGCAGGAGGCGGCCGGGGGCAGCCCGGCGCTGAACGGGTAGCCGGCAGCCTGCTCGTAGGCGCCGAGCGCCGGGTGCAGGGCAGCGGCCGCCGCCGCCGCCGCCGCGGAGCTGGGCAGGGAGGCGGCCGAGATGGCCTGGCCCTGGTTGAGGTAGGCGACGAGGCGCCTCATCTCCTCCAGGGCCTGCGCCTGCATGAGGATGTAGTTCTTGGCGAGCAGCAGCGTAGCGATCTTGGAGAGCTTCCGCACCGAGGGGCTGTGCGCGTAGGGGATCACCGCGCGCAGCTCGTCCAGCGCGTCGTTCAGGTCGTGCATCCGCCGGCGCTCCCGGGCGTTGATGTTGAGCCGCAGCGCCTTTTGCTCTTTGGATTTCTTGCTGCTGCTGCCGCCGCCGCCGCCGCCGCCGCCGCCACCGCTGCCGCCGCTGCCCCCGCCGCCGCCGCCGGCAGGGCCCCCCGGGGGGGCGCTGGCGCCGCCGTGGAGGTGGGCGTTGGAGCAGCCCTCGGCCGCCTTGACGCCGCCGCCTCCCGCGCCCGGGGAGGCCCGCGGGTCTGCGCCGCCGGCCCGCAGAACCAGCTCGCAGCGGCCGTCGCTGTCGTCGTCGGGGCTCTGCTCGCCGCCGCTGCTCTCGGCCACCGAGCCCCGGCTGGCGCTCTCGCCGTATTTGAGGCACAGGGCGGCCCCAGCCGGCAGGCTGCTCAGGCTAGGGTCGCCCCCAACGCCGGCAGTGCCCACGAGCAGCCCGGGGACGCCCACCCCGCCGCCGCCGCCGCCTCCCCCGGGCGGCGGCAACAGCAGCCCTGCCCCCTCGGGGTCAGCCGGCTCGAAGCAGCCCAGAGGCGACGAGGCGGAGGACGCCGGGCGCTCCCGAGGCGGCGGCGCCAGGGACAGGTCCATGCTCGGGGGCGGGGAGCGGAAAGCCGCCTCCAAGCGCTTGGCGGCGGAGGCGCTCAGGCTCTTGTGCAGGAAGAGGTCGTCTTCGCCCGCGGCGGCCGCGCCGAGGTGCAGCCCGCGCTCCATGGTCCGGCGCCGGCCGCCGCCGCCTGGGCTCGGGAGTCGGGCGGCGCCGCAGCCGCGCCCGAGCCGGGCTCTGGGGCTGCTGCGCGCGTCGGTCCCGGTGCTGCTGGCAGCCCTCTCCCCTTCTTTTTCTTTTTCGCCTTCCCCCGCGCTCGCCGCCTCCTCTTCTTCTTCTTCTTCGTCTCCAGCCGATGGTGCTGCCTGCTGGGGCTCACCATGGGCCGCGGCCCCGCATGGTGGGAGGGTGGGCGCGGAGGGAGTGGAGCCGCCGCTGCCGCCGCCGCTCTGAGCCCAGCCCCGCGCCTCCTCTCCGCACCGTTTATCTTGCTTGGATTCACCTTCAAGAGATTTCCGGACCCATCAACCAGCCGCCGCCACAGACGGGGGAGTCTTTTACATCATTATCTCTGAGTAGATTATTATGAAGAAGAGTCGCCTGTTGGGACAGCGCTTTCTACCCAATCAGGTTAACGTTTTAATTAATAGGATTAAAACGGTAACAAACAATCGCAGGCGCTATCTGGCCGCGAGTCTGAATAGTTTCATTTCCCAGGTCTGAAGACAGGCAGCAGCTAGAGCTTTATAAAAGGCGCCTGCTCCATTATTCTGCCTGCCATCTGTATACACAGCTTAGCGCATATGTTTGCAAGGCGCTGGGTCCTGTTAGTAACCCAACAACTGCCTTTAGCTTGACATGTGTGGCGACTTTCACTCATCAATGAGCACACTAAAAGCCCTACTTAGAGCCGAGGATGTTCTCTGCTCCTTCAGCAAATTGTAGATCGGCGGTGAAGCCTGGGAGTCCCTTGGAAAGCAGACGCCTCCCCCCACTGCACCCCCTCCCCACTGCCCTTCCCTCGCCACTGCTGTCTCATCTTGTGCTACATGACCCTTTCCGGGGGAGGCTGATACTCCACCCCTGTTCCTAGGATGACTCTGGTCTGGATGTGGAGATGGGATTTTCGGGGGGAAGTGGTGTCTCCGCTGGCTTGCCCCAAATTCACCCAAGATTCTTAGCTAGTAAGACACCAAAGCAATCGCCCCCCCCCGCCCCCCAGAACACACTGCCTTATTTCCGCCCCCGCTCACCCACTCCCTGCCCATTCTCCTACCCGGACTGAGGCTGGGGGGGGGGGGAGGGGAGGGGAGGAGGAGGAGAGAAAGAAAATGAAGATCGAGTTGCTTATGCAGCCCATTAGATTTTTTTAAAGGGAGGGGGTGCTTTTGCAGCCGTCTCCAAAGAACGGCTACAGTGATGGTGATTAATGAAGCACAGGATTTCCTAAACAGGAAGAAACTGATTGCTCAAACTTTCCTCAAGATGAAAATCCAGCTGTTTCGGAAGAGTCAACTTCACCGGTAGTCAGATCCTCTCACACACCAAGTGGGACATTTGTGCATATTTATCCGGAAACGTAGCCGCCATAGCTAGGAAGCCATTCAGGGACATCTGGGTCTGCCTCGGTTGTTCTTAGAGGGAGAGGAAGGCGAAGTGTGAAAACAAGTGCTCCTCTTCGGATGGGAAATGGTACACGCGGTCTTCCAGCTCCTGTGTCCCGTGTCTGGGAGCACATGGTATTTAGCGGCTGGTTTTCATCCTTATGACATAAGTAAAAACAATATTTCCCAACACCCTCCAATAAATCTCTCTTATGTGGCAGAATTACTGAAGCTTATGAAATTTTTGGTTTCTCTGGTTTCATTAAAAACCTTTTAATTGTGGCTTTCAGAGTTGGCCCCAGGTGTTGGACTCTTTTCATTACATTTTGCTCTAATGTGATGAAATTCTAATTCTCTCCTTACCATATGGTTAAATTTCCCCACTGAGAATTAGTTGAAAAAGGAGAAATAATCTATTAATCTCTGTAATAGATTCACAAATGAGGTTCGCCACAGAACCTGTTTTTGAATGGTAATATCAGAACAGTTGGGCGCCTTATTTCATAAAGGAGGGGTGAGGACGGCATAGAAACGTCTGCATTTTCACCTGGAAAGGAGGAAAACGGGCCCAGCGGTATCTTTCCAAAATAATTGCCTGAGATTCAATCTCACCGGGACAGAAATGGTACGCAGTCGTCAGTTACCTTCGCGCCTTGGGATTGACTGGATCCCAAAGATTGAGAAAGAGCAGGCGAGCTGCGGGAGGCTTTCCAGCCTGGGACCCGGGCCGGCGGCTCTGGAAGGCTCAAGCCGGCCCACGTGTCTCGCCGGGGGACCGCAAAGCACGTAGACGTGCGGGGCGGCCCCTCGCTCACCGCTTCCCTCCCCCCTCCGTCCCCCCGGCGCGCGCAGCTATTAACCTCCAGCTTTAGGAAGGTAAAGACACGCTCCTGTTACTGTTTTTCAATTAGCAGCTTTGTTGTCACCGGGATCATAAACAAAGGTTCTCTATAAACATAGGTGAGTCGTGTGTGCCTGATAATGACTGACCAAAGAACTCTGGCCACTTAGGGGAGGACCGAGGCTGGCACCGTCGTGCTCTGGGCGGAGTGCAGACACGTTTCCAGTGTCTGACTCGATTCTCCCTCCGGCTCCCCTTTATAGAGCGCTGGCACTTTCCGCAGGACGCCTGTATTCCTGCCGGCCACTCAGTGGGCACTGGAAGGGTGAAGGAGCTACCATGTCCGGGCCGGGTGGGAGCTATAGGGTTTAGCTACGAGCGCCACATGGGGCTATGCCCTGCAGGACCGGACTGGCCAAGCTGGGGCCACCGCCGAAAGCGGCCAAGGCGCCGCTAGATCCGCGACCCCCCGACACAGACTCCGGTCCTGCGCCGCTGTCAGATAACTCAGCCCCGAGGAGCACCTCCTGGCCCTTCCCGGACCCCACTTCCACGCCCTCCTTCCTCCCCCCCGCCCCCCCGCTTCCGCCATCGAAACTTCCGGAACAAACTTTTGCGCAGCTTTATTTCACTCAGTAGGAGCCCCAAACCTCTTTCCTTGGCGGTTCAAGAAAATCCCCCTGGTCTCCTTGGAGGAGGTGACTGCTTAATAGTACCTGGAAACTTAGCTTTGGGAAAGTGCCGAAGAATTTATAGGAGCTTTAAATGTGGGCCTCATAACAACCGTCGGGGAATGGTCTTTGAGGTTTATGCACTCGTAAACTTTTGCTGATTGCTTCTGGGAAGTTGTCAGGCATTTAACGCTGCATTTATCTCACAGGGCAATGAAAACACATCTGCCCCGTGTCTCGTTACCTGGTTTAATCGTCGCCAGCCCTAAGTCACGGCCTAGGCTCTTTCTCCTCACTTGAGTGGGATCCCGCCGCCTGGTTTCGGGCCAGCGAAGGGCTGACGTCACCTGCTCACTTAACACCCTCTGGCCGTAAGAGCTCCAGAAAGCTCTGCGCTTGAACTTTGCTCTGCCAAGAAGAGGGGAAAGGGCCTGGGTTCCTGATATAACTAGCAAGTTGTAAGGAGAGCAGAGGAAAAGCCAAAGTAAAAAATTTCTGGTTGCCTGGGAAGAAAGGGCGGGAAATTAGCCCGCGGCGAAAACTTCTGACCCACAGATGACCCCTGGAAATGAAACATTGGAAGCGAAATCCTCTGAGTCTGTGCAGTTTCAGAGAAGGTCAGGGTGAGTTACCGAAGCGATTGGGGGACAGGAAACGCAGGGGACTGTTTCCTCTGCCCAGTCATGGTGGGGCAGCTCAGGCCACTCCGTGGTCCAGACGGTGGGGTGGGCGCCATCGAGGGACACCCATCAGGGCGCTCTTGGTACTGGGCTGGTTGGCGCATTGAGGCTGGTTGGTAGACACACATCAGGATAGGGAGCGTTCTTGGCCGAGTGTCGAGTACCAAATTTACAGACGCCAGCACATGTTGTGCAAAGATGAATACAGTTTTGTTACAGCAGGAAGGAACACACCTATGGCTTTGAAAGGATTCTTAAACACTCAGCAAGCCGCACCGCATTGAAATTACAGAGCTATTGAGTTTTAGACCAAATTAATTTTTTAGGTCACTTACATTTCTTAGTGATCGTCTTCCTTAATATTTGCTTGAAATTTCAAATAGGAACCTACGTAAAATCAGAACGGAACACGATCTAATCCGTCATTAAACAGCAAAGCCAGGAGTTCCTCTTTGTTATTTTTATAGCCCTGATAAACAGCTTATTACTGATCTAGATTTAAAAGTTAGGAGAACCCCCAAAGACTGGGATTTGAGTATCTGTGTTTTCTGAAAGGGAGAATTTTCCTTGTGTGTCTGCATTTCAATTTATCTATCTGAGAACATTCTAAAAAGTAAAAAGCAAAGTTTGGTAAAAATGACATGAACTTTCGCTTGGGAGCTGCTCAGGAAAAGCACATTCCCTGAGAGTGACGGAAACCTTCTGGGGGCTGCGCATCCCCTGCGGCGGAGGAGTCCAGCCTGGGAGGTCGCGTCAGGCAGGGACCGCGGCGACCCAGAGGGACTTTCTGTCGGAAAACCGCCGAGGAGTACTGGCTCCGAGCCCTCCTCCGCCGCGTCCAGCGCGCGCAAGCAGGGCGCGCCCCCAGCGCTCCAAGGCCCGAGCACCCTTGGCCGCTCTCCAGCCCCAGTCAGAGGCGCGTTGATCTTGAAGTTGCATTTGCCTACCCCTCGCCCCACGCCGTCTGGTGGCTCTTGGGTCAGCTTGAAGCCCGCACAGCTGAGGTTCATCATCCTGCGCCCCCGCCGGGTTTGGGAACGCAGGATCTACTTGGTGGCGTGGCGGAGAGCTTCAAGCCCATCAGGCTCCTGAAGTCAAGCCTTTCGGCCTCGTTTAGTCATCAATATTTTCTTACCCTCTTGGCTAGGTCCCACAGAGCTCACTGCAGAGAGATGCTATGGGTCCACGTGTGTGTTTGGGATTGGCGGGCCTAATGAGGAGGAGGGCAGCGAGGGTGCCGGGGCCCTGGGAGCGGGACCATCACTGGCAGTGCGCCAAGGGCCCCAGCCTTACGATTGATCTGAAGTTCTTGGCAATTCCAAGGACTTCGACCTTGGAAAAGCAAGAACCTGTTGATGTAAAGTTCTTTCGGGAAGATTTTCCCTTTGTGTATTTTAAAGAAAAGAGGTTGATCCTCAAGACTGTTTGGCGGCAAGTTGGTTGAAGTTTGAACAAACGTTGAAGGGAAACGCTCAGCCCCCAGACAAGCAGTTTTTTCGGCGCGACGGCGCGCCCCACGCGGGCGCGCAGGCGGGTCCCCGGTCTCGCGGCGAAGGGCTCACCTGGCTCCCGAGGGATCTTCCCATTGCCGCGACTTTTAAGGGGAGGGGCACGGTATAGCGAGAGAAAAACTTGGCGCCTGTCTACCACTGCTGGGACCCCAGCGATCGGGTAGGATGCACGGATAGAGGAAAACTAGTGAAAAGAGTTTCTGAAGAATTCACTCCCTCCTTCGTACCTGGACGTACTCCTGCATTCAGTCGCTCTCCCTAGGGACTGACAATACTTATTTGTGTTACACGTGTTTCTCCTTTCGAAGCTTATCTTTATCGAATCTTGAAAAATATTCGATTTTTTTTTTTTTTTTTTTTTTAGAGAAAGAAAAATTGTTGGGATAAAAAAGTAAACACGTTTAGGGCTTGTCTGCTGTCCACGAATTAAGGAAGAAACAAACTGAAAAGGGCTCAGTTCTGCTTTGGGATTTTTAGCTCTGAGATTTAAAACCCATAGCGCCATCTCCTGGCAATGAGGAGAATGTAGCGGTGGATGACAACAGCATACTTAAATGCTGAATATGAAATATTCAAATATGAGAGACACACTTTATTTTACGCCTCAAAAATTATTTTAGTGATAAATTGATTGCGATGACAAAAGATGAGCTGGAAATTTATGATCATTAAAGGTTGTCAGACACAATCCTGGAAGCTAATTATTTGTGAATAGAAGTTTGTATGTTACATTTACACACACATTGTTTTTATAGATTGGGATATAGTTATTATTCTAGGGACTTGTGATAAAATATGATTCTTTAATTTATCATAAATAAATACATAATTTGATGGAAGAAATTAAATCACAGATTAATTTCTAAATCAGGATCTGAACTAGTTATTTTACGCAAAAAATACTGTAACTTTATAAATACCTCAGTGCTCTCGGGCATTAATTGACTAGTGAAAAGCAATTGCTGAATTACTATTCGGATACTTTAATCACCAAAACATTTCTCGTTCAAGTATGGGTTTATTCAGTAAAAGCAGTTCTCTTGGTTTACTTTTTGTGGATGATGCTTACCATATAGGATAGAAAGGAGATTACTGTGAACTGATGGTGTGTTGAGACATAAATTTTCCTCCTAGTTCCTCATTGAATTTTGCTATTCAACATTAGTAAAGAATCTGCCCCATTTTTCTCAATAGTCCTTCACTTTCTTTAACAGTCTTATCATCTCACAATCTTTCAGAATGTCTAATTTAGGCTTTCTGAGCCTGAAATTTCATCTGAAGCTAAATTGTTTTCCAAAAATTTAATGCACGTAATAGAACCATGGATACCTAACACTTTCGTGAATTAAAATATTTCTAAAGTATGAGTATTTTTGCCAGCTTTGCTCCCTTTTGTAAGTAAGATTGAAATCCAGTATAGACATGATACCCCAATTAAGAACATTTCTCATCTATGATGATATGCCCAGACCAGCTGCTTGAAATACAAATAAAAGTAGATATGCTTTTTGTAGTGTACAAAATATTATGAATATCCTTCAAAAATATTGTAGATCAAACAGACAAATGTAAACTTCACTTCAGTTGAAAGATTAATTTTATTTGATTAATTAAAGTGAAGCTCTATTAAGCTAAATATTTGGACTCATTTACTCTGTCAATGTAAGCCTTCCTGTTTGAAAGAAATTTGATTATATATAGGAGGAACTAGATAAACAGATGGTTAGCTAGAGAGCTTTTCACAGTTGAAATTTTTAAACTTAACATGGATAAGTTTGACACCTTCTCAAACATCTTCGATGAGGTCATTTGATCTATTCTAGCAATGCAGTATTGCTGCACATAATCATTTTAACTTATGTTTAAGAAACATTTGACTTGGTTTTCCTATTAATGTACTTGGATTAAAACTGTACTGTTTTGAGTTGTCCACTTGGAAATACATACACACACACACACACACATTTGTGCTATATTTTCACAGTGGTAAGCAAGTATTAAAAAAGGAAATCAACAGCGGCAAGGCATCATGACAAGAGTGCCTTAACATAAAAATAACATTCCTCTGATGAAATATTTCATTCAGACTACCTGAAGGGGGCCATCATTTGCTTACAGTAACATTGGCAAGCAAACCAGGATATCTGTCTGTTGTCCTGCAATGCCTGTGTGGAGAATGGATGATGTTACCATGTGGCGGAGAGAGATGAAAGGTAATCCTCAAAGTGACTTAAGAGTCTCCTAGGCCTTAGGTACTTATGAAGAAAAAAAAAAATCTCCCATCGCCTTCACAGATAAGAAGTTGAGGTTTTCCTAGGAAGGTTGTTTTGTGATCCATGTACATACTTAAATATCCTTACTCCCCTGAGTTACCTCCCATATTCCCATTGTTTTTGAGAACAAGGGTCATGGGGACAGAAAGGAAGAAAAAGGAAGGAAGGATAGAAAGAAAGAAGGCTGAGGAAAAGTAGGTATGCAGAATAGAGGCCAAAGGATGCACTTAGGGTATTTGGTGTATGTGGAAAGTGCTTGTGTCATGAAGATGCAGTCCGCTTTTCTTTTAAAAAGAAGTTTTTCTTTCCCTGGTGGGGGAACTAAGATCCCGCAAGCCACGTGGCATGGCCATAAATAAATAAATAAATAAAAATAAAAAGAAGTTTTTGAATTATGATTTTTATACATGTCCAAACCTGATTGCACTTCTCTGTGATTACTTTAAAAGATATGAGTAGGTGTAGTAGAAATAGCAGATCCCGGGCAGAGTAACTATGTAATCTTTGGCAATTTCCTTGATCCTACTTAGCTTCCAGAGGAAAATGGATCCATTCATCTGCCTTTCCTGACCACCCCTGGGTGTTACTCAAAGGAGACCTTGTGGAAGCATTTTGTAAACACGAAAATGTTATGTGAATTGAATGTTAGCACTTTATTATGCTTCTTTGACTGTTTCATCTAAACCAGTTGCATCACCTTTAATTATCATTATTGGTTTGTATTTTATTTACTTAAAAAAAAATCACAGCTCTCAGGTGCTGGCAGATTTTAGAGCACCTTTCACTGCTGGGGCCATGTTGGAGGGTCCTGGGAGTAGGAGCGATAGGTACTGGACCTTTTATGTTCCCACCATCAGAACCCATCTCCTCCACTGCTCTCCCCTCTCCTGAATATCCCTACGCCCTGCTTGGGGAGCACTTGCTCTCTTTCTGCGATCTTGGATGAATGAATTTGCCTCTAGCCAGTTACAAAGTGGTCACCATAGTGTGATTTGACTGAACTAACTGGGGTATGGGTGGAGAAATGGCCGTGGATTTGGTGCAAAGTCAATTCTGACTTGGACATCCCCCTGTGCTTCTATCCTCCACCACAAGCTTCTATTATAAAGCTTCCAAATGTGTGGACCACGCTTTTCAACTTAGTGACATTTGTTAAATTAATGATTGCATCATTTTCCTTTCTTCCGTCTAGATCATTAATATAAAAGCTTCGTGAACCCAGATCTATCACTGGTCTTAGTATGGTACTTGTTTCTTCCTTCCCACCGCTGGATACATCAGTGCTATTATTATCTCTGTTGTTTATGGTCCAGCAGGCAGTTTTCAATTCAATTGACGGTGCTCACTTCAAAGCCAATTTGAATTAATTTTTTATGAAAGATTTATGGAGACAATGTATGTCGAAGGTCTAAATTTATTACACACCTTGCTTTCCCTTACCCACTAATTTAGTTATTTTTCTCAAGAAAGGAAATCAGGTTTGTCTGAATTATTTTTCTTTTTATTCCTCAGCTGTTTATTGCCTCCTAGGCAATATTCATTAATCTGTAAGCGTTTGAAGATAATTTCTACTTAAATTTTGTTTTATTATTTTACTAGAATCAGAGTTAAATCAATTCTTTGTGGATTGAGAAATACATTTAAGGTAATGTGATGGTAACATTATTTATAGAGATGCATTTTATAGATTTAGGGTGGAAAGGCTGTCCTAAACAAGGCAAAAATCCAGAGACTCACACAGGAAAATGTTGACCCATTTAACTACACATTTAAAAATTAGAATTCCTGTTCTGCAAAGAATTTCACCATAAACAAAGTTAAAAGACAAATACCAGACTAGAAGGAGAAAATAAATACATTAAATGTACAAAGAACTTCTACAAACAAGAAGCTATCTAATAGAAAAATAAGAAAATAATTTAATCTGGCAACAAGTAGAAAAAATATAAATGTCCAAAAAAAGATATTAAAAGATGTTCAGAATCCTTAGTCAAAAGAAAATATAAATTAAAACATTTTTAAATAGGCGAAATTAAAAAATAATAATAATATGTAGAGCTGTGAGGAAAACGGTTGTAGTGAAAATCAGTACAATCTTTTTGCGAAGGTGATTTTGGGTCTGACACCTAAGACTCTATCCTATAGAAATAATGGCAAGAGTACTATAGATACAGGTATAAGGGTTTTCCAAAAAGGCAAAAAATATGAAACAATGTTCTTTAGTAAGCAAATTATTAAATAAATGATGGTGTCTCCATTCTACAAAATAGTATGTTATAAAAAGTAAATGAAGTCAATCTATCTATATACACTGACCTGGAAAGACATTTCTGACACATGATTAAGTTGAAAAAGCAAGATGTAGAATCTAACAAGGTCATTTTTGTTATTAAAAAAAAAGGTATGTGGGTGGACACATTCAGGAAAAAATTTGAAAGAAGTTTACAGAACAGTTACCCCTGGTTCTCTCTGGGAACTGAGGTTTGAGGGTCAATGGTAGGGTTTTTCACGAGTTATTTTAAATAGTTTGATAAAGATTATGGGCGACAGATATTTACTGTCTGTTATGCGTGTAGATTTTTTTTTTTACAATTAGAAAAACTTAAGAATAAATGATTAAATAAATAAAAGTGTCAATATTTCCTGTAGGTTCTTTGCATCATTATTCATTCTCTTCTCTTTTTAAAAATATTAAGAGTAATTTTCCTAATTTTAAACACTTGCTTTCCGTAATTTTGCTTCTCACATTTTATTACCTAAAACCATTTTCTTTCATGTTGTTTGGATCAAGAATGCATTTAAAAATAATAATGATATGTAGGATATAATGATATAATGATATATCTTTGCTTAACCACAGATACCTGCCCTTTATTACTAGTAATTAAGTTTTGAAGAAAATTTATGATATTAAAATATATTATATATAATATGCTATATAATATGTATTATTATATATTATATATGATTATATTGCAACATTAGTGACTTTATTGAATTTCAATAAGGAATAATTCAGTTTTACTCTGTAAATTGAGCCATTTTATAACTTCTATTTTAGCTTGATCACAAAACTGTTTTTTAAAATTATTTATTTATTTATTTATTTATGGCTGTGTTGGGTCTTCGTTTCTGTGCGAGGGCTTTCTCTAGTTGCGGCCAGCAGGGGCCACTCTTCATCGCGGTGCGCGGGCCTCTCTCTATCGCGGCCTCTCTTGTTGCGGAGCACAGGCTCCAGACGCGCAGGCTCAGTAGTTGTGGCTCACGGGCCTAGTTGCTCCGCGGCATGTGGGATCCTCCCAGACCAGGGCTCGAACCCGTGTCCCCTGCATTGGCAGGGGGATTCTCAACCACTGCGCCACCAGGGAAGCCCACAAAACTTTTTTAAGGAGCAGAACAAATACAGATTTTTGTGGAGCAAGAATTCTCACTTTCAGCTTTGACAAAGTGATTTTGGGGTATGACTTTACCCTTTGATCTCCTTACATGTGTTTGTATCATCATTGGCCCATTCTATTTCCTGGTTCAAAAGTGGAAGAACGATGGTTTTTGCCTTCGAGGTTACTAAAATTCACACTTTAATCTTTCAGGGACTGCTATTTTCCAGTCATACTCAGATGTCTGATTGTCAGCTTTATGTCTTGGAAAGAATTCCTCGCAATTCAGGTACACTAAAGTATGTAGCTCCAGCTAGCCTCTGTGTACTATATAACTTTTATAGTCATTATAAAAAATAATTTATTGAAAAAACTTAAACCTTTTCCGACTCAGGTGACTTTTGATTTAAGTGTCTGTGATCCTGGCTGTGGTATTCAGTGATGGCAGGTTTTTTTTTTCTGAATTAAGTTTGCTGTTTATATTACAAAGTTTAGAAAACATGAAAGTAACATCATCTCAAAGATAACTGGTTAGAAGAAATGGAAAGTCCATAGTGCACATTTTACCATTACTTGATTTGGAATCACATTTAATACAAGGCCTAGAGAAATTTCCTATTCTTTGTGTCGTATTTTTCCTCTTCTATATATTTTTACTTTTTGTGGGCTGCTGCG
Source organism: Eubalaena glacialis (assembly GCF_028564815.1). Lineage (NCBI taxonomy): Eukaryota > Metazoa > Chordata > Mammalia > Artiodactyla > Balaenidae > Eubalaena > Eubalaena glacialis. The sequence continues at coordinate 11,156,548 of NC_083732.1, read as the reverse complement.
TAGTAAAGTCTAAAATATAGCAAGCTTCAGTCTGCTGTGACTATTGATTGGAAAAACCTTGTTAGGTGAAATTATGAAAAGCAACTTAAGCTGTTAACAGTAACAGCAGATGTTTAGAATAATAATTAATTATTAAAAGGTTTTTAGGAGGTTATGTAAAGGTGATGGTACAGGCAACAAATCTCTGTGAATGCTTAGGTGCTTAACCTCTGAAGACATAAACTCTCAGTATATTGTGATCTGAATTTGGAGGCGCTGTGCTGACAGCGGTATTTCCTATGCACACGGAGGGAGCTGACAAGATTAAGGTGTCCTCTGCAGCCTTAGACAGTCTGGTCAGGGATTGTAGCTGTTACTTGCAAGGAGTGTTTCACTACCTGTGGGCTGCTTTGTTACTTAGACTTTGGGCATTGAAATGAAATCCCTCCTTACTCAAATGCAAATGCAAATAGCACCAAGCTATTTTTATATTTGCCAACTGAGCTCTTCTGACTCGGACTGTGGTCAAAGCAATTAAGTCATCTTTCATCTGTGGGTAGTTTGATGTGCCAAGACCCAAAAATATCATTTGTGTTCATCATGCTACCATTTCAAAGAAAGCAGTTTGCATACGACTTAAAGTCAGGGCAGCTCTTCACTGTTTTTTCTTTACTATCAACCGCCCTTATATTTTCTAGTTACTGATGCTGTTATAGCTTTTATTTTTCTTTTTAAATGCATGGGATTTTTTTTTTCATTTTAAAAATATACTATGATACAGAAATAGACACGTTGAATACAATCTCAGACTACAGTTATGAGGAAAGCTTTTATTCCTTGTTTAATGAATACAGGCACTTTTTGTGGAACTTGATGTTAGTTAAACTATGAAGACATGATAGGTATCTACAGAAGCGTTAAAATCAATCTCTTCCATCTACATCAAAATATATTGATGGATAATGAAAGATAAGAGAGCAAAACTTTTTTAAGGAGGGACTTGAAGAGATTTGAATAGTGCTAACTTAATAGGATCTCTTAAATGAATGCATGGGAAAAAAGGAACCTCCCCTATTAAATGAAGTGTCAGAAGAGGAAGTACATTAGAGAGGTTGACAGATGACAATGTTTCTAAGAAGCACTGATTCTCAGTGAGTGCGACTTATAACAGAGGTGACAGTTTTGAACCATGGGTAGGTTTGAGAGGTAAAAGAAAGAGCAGAGGGCCCCAGCAGGAATTTCTTCAGCCTGTTTTTGAAGAGTAACCGTCCTACAAGGAGAAACTAGGCTTCAAAGCTCATTAGCAGGATCAAATGTGATCTTCATCTTGATAAGAGTAAGCAGTGAGTTTAAAACTCACCTGAAGGTGCAGAATCAGGAAAGCTCCTGCCTCTGTGAAGCATGTCAGAGTAATTTTGTAACCTAAATTAAGGTAAGTGGTGACAAAACCTATTTAAACATTCCAACGATGCCTCTATCTGTACAAACTGGATTCAATTCACGCAGTGCAATTCAACTCAAATGGACCCAGAGCAACACAGCAAATATTCTCTGGTCGTGTACAGGGCTTTCTTTAAATCTTGTTTCTAAGAAGATTGCCTTTGGAAATAGATATCTAATTAATTTTTTGTTAATTAAATTCTATTTTAACAACAACAAAAGAATTCTGAAGGAGACACGTGTTAATTGTTGGCAGGCTCTAGACGCTGTAGGGGAGAGAAGGTGTGCATTAATCCGGATGAAGCTGTTGTATGAGGTCAATGCCACCTAGATGGCCTAGTGGCCTAGATGGCGCCGCTGCCACCTAGTGGCATGAGTTTGTGGACACGGTACATGTACGAGTATCTAGTTAATTCAATGTAATTTCAGTAGTGGCAACCGTTATACTAGATATCCTAAAAATAAACTTTCTACTTGTGATTGAAAATATCAAAATTTACTTTTTTCTTTACTTCGAGGAAAGACATCCCTTTTAGCACAATCTCTTCTTCTTAACTCTATATACACTCCATGGCCCTTATAATTGCATATACATAGTTTACTTTAGAAAAGTGACAGAAAATAATCATAGCATGCTAGGCTTGTAAATTTGTTTGGCGGTTACAAAGGCACTTACTGCAAAATGGGCCATTAGATAGGCAAACAGATACTTCCTAAAATCTCATTTTATAATATAAAAATGGATTTTATGGATTTTCCATTTGCTCAAATGCATAAAATTATTTCAACACTTCACATGCTTATGATTACTTAAGATTTTTAAGGGTAGCTGGTGAATGCCTTCATACATCTTAGCTTTCTCTCTTTCACTGATTCTCATCTTCATTTGTTTCTAACACATCTGTAAACACATATTTGATATTTCATATTCATCGTATTCAGGTTTCATCTTCTTTTCATTGCGCTTTCAGTTTAATTTGTGACTGTGAATAATTACACACTTTATCTTATGTCTTAAAGGGAAAAAAATACTTGCCACGTTATTCTATGAATCACGTACAGGAAGGCAGATTGCTCCATTACTTGGAGTGTGAACTCGAACGCAGCAGGTGAAATAAGTGAGGAATGGCCATCTTCTGAGACACATTCAAGCATGATGTTCATGGGGGGCAATAGCGTCCATAGCTGGCTACCCTTAGCGTTTTCTTGACCTTCTATTATGAACTTCAAGGAGTCAAGGGACCTGGAGTCTGGTTCCAGTTTTCTGGTTAATTAAATTGTATGACCCTTAACCTCTCTGATCCTCAGTTTCTTAATCTATGAAATGAGTCTATGTAGTGTTTTCCTATCTGGCACCTATCAGGGGGAAGACTGGCTGACTCCTGATTTCTTCATAGCAACATCCAATGCCCGAAGACAAGGCAGTAAAAGAAGCCTGATTCTGAGGCAAAGTGTGACCCAAGAATGTTACACCCATCAAAGCTGTCCATTAAGTCTGAAGGCAAGAGGCAGCTATTCCCAAACTATTCAGCATTGTTGAGTCCTTCCTAGAAAGACAACTTGATGTTGAAATTTAGCCAGCTAGGCAATTAACTAAAACAAAGAACTCAGGAATGAAGACAACTTGATGAAAGGAATGGAGATGAGCATTTCATTTCAGTATAAAACTAAGATAAAACATCTATGGAGATTATTAGAGTTGGGACAGAATGTAAACCTTGACAGGCCAAAGATAATATTTAACTAACAAAAAATGAAATGAAAGATAGGAGAAAGTGTTAGTGTGTGAATCTCCTCAGCTTACTATATTATCAATCAGTAGTACTTAAAAGTGAACTGCAGTTTAAAAAGTAGCCATAATTAATTCCAACCACTCAATCTTTTTCACTGTGATTTTTATTAATTTTAGTGGTAAAACTTTATCTATAATTAGAATGTTTTATGTTTCAATTCTGTTTTGCTGTTAAGTGCAAAAATTAAATAATTTAAAAACGTGCATAGAATGATCCCTATTTTATAGTCATTTATGTCTCTGTCTTTATCTCTATTTATTCATATAAGGATGTCTAGGCTGATGTTCACTTATGTTTCATAAGAATAACTTCTAGCTAGTTCGATTTGAAGTCATTATTTCTTTTGTTTTTTGGGGGGTTTTTTTGGCTGGAATGTCATAAAAAAGCCATTATCATTTATAAAAGTAATTTTAAATAAAAGAATAAAATCTGGTGTTTTAGCTTTAGCTCATACCATCCCCTTTTCCTATGGTTTTTGGTTTGGGACTTCGTTGGTTATAGACTTGGAGTGAAGCATTTAAATCTTTTGTTAATTTGGGTGACTAAAATAACTGGTACTATTTGACATGCTGAGTGCATAACACAAAGATAGTATTCAAATTAAATATTCTACCAGATGTATCCTTGCTCCATACATGTAGTTTGCAAATGTTCCTATTGGGCATTATGCATATTATGATTTCCTTTCCTACCTAAAACTGTGAACTTTTGTTAAAATATGCATTATTTTGCTTCCCAACTCTTAACTCCATGTTCTTAAAATTGTATATATTAAAGTCTGGTCCTTAAAAGGAGGGCTTTTGGGCTTCTCAAATGGAGTCTGAAAAAGGGTTAAACTCATCTTCAGCAAAAATCATTATTTGCAGTGTGAACATGGAAATGTAATTTTAAAATTCAATCTATGTTTTGGGAAAAACAAAGCATTTTTGGAATATTTGATAGTGATTAATTGATAACAATATGCTGTTTAGACTTTTTAAGGGCACCTACTTAAAAATACTAGGATCTGGCATGGAGCAAGAATGTGTTCTCCTTATCCACTGACAGTGGTAGAACTTCCACCGTTATCAACGCAGATCACTCAAACAGCCCTTGGCAATTATGTCTACTGTTCTATGTGATCTACACCCTCTATTACTTTTCCATCTTCGTTCTTTCTTGATTATCTCATTACACATTTTTCTTTAAAATTGTTTTCTCTCTTTCACTTGCCTTTTGTGTAATAATTCTATTTAATCCTGCTGGTAATGTTAAAATAGACATAAGGAAATTAAACTTAATACTATGCTCACTTACTGGATCCCTTCCATATACTTAACCACTGTGCTATGCTTTAAGTGGTACAAAGGTGAAAAAAACACAGACTGTGTTCTCAGAAACTGACAATGTAGGAAGTAAGATGTGGAAATAATAGATTAGTTCTGGTTTATTTGTCTCCAAAGGGAATGCTCTTTCATTGCTAAAGCAATAGCAGTTTTGAGTAAAATGAGAACATGAGTTTTAAGTCACAGGCATGAGTTTGAACCCTAGCTCTGTTGCTTAATAACTCTGAATCATATGTCAGTTTATTCAAGTTAAAAAAAATGGAAATGATACTTCATGCAATTGTGATACAGAATAAATGAGAAAATATTTGTAAAACTAGCCCACTGCCTGGCACATAGTTTCCCTTGATAATAATTAGTTTTCTTCTTCTTCACTTAACTCAGAATATTTGCAAAATAACTATCAAATATATTGCCGGTATCTATATATTATTTTACTATATTTCACACTTGTATCCTTATAGTATGTGAATCTATCTCTATATCGATCCTTGCAGTTTTCCCCCTTATTATGTTTTATATATTTTAAAATTTTTTTATTGGAGTATAGTTGATTTACAATGTTGTGTTAGTTTCTGCTGTACAGCAAAGTGAATCAGTTATACATACATATGTGTCCACTCTTTTTCTTTTTTAGATTCTATTCTCATACAGGTCATTACAGAGTATTGAGTAAAGTTCCCTGTGCTATTCAGTAGGTTCTTATTAGTTATCTATTCTGTATAAAATAGTGTGTATATGTCAATCCCAATCTCCCAATTTATCCCTCCCCCTTCCCCCTTGGTAACCATAAGTTTGTTTCCTACATCTGTGACTCAACTTCTGTTTTGTAAATAGGTTCATTTGTACCATTTCTTTAGCTTCTGCATATAAGCGATATCATATGATGTTTGTCTTTCTCTGTCTCTGACTTACTTCACTCAGTATGACAATCTCTAGGTCTATCCATGTTGCTGCAAATGGCATTATTTCATTCTTTTTTTATGGCTGAGTAATATTTGGTTTTATATATTTTTATTTGTATTGGATTGTACATTGTCTTGAAATTATTGCCATTTCTTTTATTATTATCATTATTGATTGATTGAAACATTAGTGCCCGTGTCTCTAATTTTTTGCAGTCCCCATGGTGAGAGCAGGCAGCCATTCCTCCTCCAGTTTGCAGCAGGACCTGTTCTTGCCTCTTGCTTGTGGAGGAAGAGGTGCCTTTCCTGCCATCATGTCCCTCCCCATTTGTTCCATGCTGTCCCATTTTCCAGGGAACTCTCCTGTATCTCACACCACTCCCTTTCTGCGGTAGCATTTCCTGCAATATCCACCAGTCACTCCAATCCTAAAACAAAACAAAACAAAACAAGACTGTCCCTCCTCCTTAAAGCTTCCTCTAGCTACCTTTCTACATCTTTCTTTCCCTTTCATGCCAAGTTTCTTAAAGGAGAACCCTACCTCGCTTCTACTGCAATCCTCAAACAGCTACAGTGTGACATATCCTACTGACACTCAATGAAAATTGCTTTCACTAAAGACAATTTATGACATCCGGGTTCCAAAATCCAATTCACTTTACAGTAAGTCCCCTACATATGAACCTTCAAGTTGTGAACTTTCAAAGATGTGAACATGAGTTCACACGTCCAATCCCGTGAGTTAGTTCATGTGTCTGGCATACTTTTCAAGGTACTGTACTGTAAGATTAAAAACGTTTTCTTTATTTTTTGTGTTTGTTTGTTTTTTATGTATTACTTGTGTGAAAAGTATTATAAACCTATTACAGTACAGTACTGTATAGCCGATTGTGTTAGTTGGGTACCTAGGCTAACTTTGTTGGACTTACGAATAAATTGGACTTACAAACGTGCTCTCAGAACAGAACTCGTTCGTATTTAGGGGACTTACTGTAAAGAAACTTTTCTTCTCTTACTTGACCTCTGTACCATATTTAAGAGTGGACCCTTCCCCATCTCTTCATCCAGCCATACTGACCAAGTGCTGTACTCTCCACTTTGCATAGATATTCTTTCAACGACAGCTTTCGTTTCTTGCTCAGCCCCTTCACTCCATTTTTTATACGATCTGTGATAAATATTTATTCTAATAAATAGGTGTTTAGGTCAAAAATCAACTTTAGAAATAAAAATATATTACTAGTGATGGTAATATATTACTAGGCATGATAACAAACAGCTCTAAAATATCAGTGGTTTAGCAAATACAGCTTTATTTCTCACCCATGCTGAGTCAAGGTGGATGTTCCTACTTGGGCAGCTCTCCTGGGTTGCTCTCCTTCAAGTGGGGACTCTGGGATTCAGCTTTTTCTGGTTTTTTTTGATGCCACTCTCTTCAATATACAGGGCACTGTGGGAAGGAAAACGATTATGGCAAGAGCACAATTACTAATTATCCTCCTTAGTCTGGAAGTGACACACATCACTTCTGTTCATGTTCCATCAGCTGGAGGAGGGGAAATGGAGTTCCTGGCTGGGCAGGTGCCTCCCAGGAGTGACTCTAAAATACAGAAGGGGAGCCCGGATCTTCAGTGTTAGCCAGCTACAAGTTATTATATTTTTCAACTTTTATATGACTTCAACAATTCTCAGTAATGATTGCATTTACTCTCCCAAAAGGTAATTAAGTGCTCTTTTGTGTCGCACCAGTGATGGCCATTAACATTCACTGTTATTTGAGATGCTGATGCATTTAATGTTATAATGAGGTCCCAGGGAATGTAGCAGATTGGCTAAGGAGAGACCTTGTCTATAGCTTCTCTCAAGTAAAACAACTTTCCAGTGCCTCTCTGCCTCATTGATTCACACTCATTTTTCAAATCTCATCTGAAAACATGCCTTTCTCCCTGGACTATGCCTCTTAATTTATTTCTTCCTCTACTCTTTATTATTTAACTTTGTATTGTTTAATTAAATTAGGTTACATTATTGTGTGTTGAAGATGCTATGCAAAGGAAAGCTCTTATACAATATTTAGCATTTTAACTTCACTTGATGTTTCCAAAGCACTTTACAGTATTAATTAGTAAATTGTCACAACATTCCAGGGAGGCAAATTAATTATATCTTGGTTTTTTTTTGTTTTGTTTTTTTTGAGAAATAGCCCATCTCAGTGAAGGACAAAAGGGTGTACTTTTCTTCTCAGATACATCTGTGCTAAAGTCCTTCCCCTTGGCCTAATACCAATGGAAGTTTATAATGATAGAAGTATTAGAATGATTTCTTGAAGTCCTACAATGCATCAGAAACTATGCTAAACACCTTACACGGGTGAAATCTTTAATTTTCACAATATCCCTGGTAGGTACTTTGAGATATTATGCCTGAGATCACCCACCTCACGACCTGAGTTGCCTCATTAGCATTGTTGGAAGAAGATAGTCTAGTGCAGCACGAGGCCAGTAACAATTCAATTCAGTGCAATTGATTCTGGGCATGTGCCATCAACATGTGTCATAACTCTTCATTAGTTATCCAAAACTTTCTTATCCGGATCTTCTATGGAAGAGACCTCTTTGTTGATGAGTTTCTCTGCATCATAAGGACAACTTCAGTAGAATTTAATCCAAACTGCATTTTCTATTGCCGAGCATAATTAGAGTTTAAAACTTGGCAAGCTAGCAGTTTAGGTACCCCGTGGGTGGCCTCAGACTGGATCATAGGATATATGCCTTGGGTCTCTTAAGGAAATTTTGGTAGAAATCCCTAACTGATGATAAGGCAAAATTCATGCAAAATTTTCAAGTGTTATTTGATGCCACCTTCCTGTTTAGCTTTTTCTGTGCTTCCCCCGCCCCCTACCAATGATGAGCTCATCCTGTTTTCAGAGCCTCCTTTCTGAACGTGCTCTCTGTTCTTGTCCTCTTGGACTAGGTAGTGATGCAATTACGCAACCTCAGGCCAGGTAAGGTGACTTCCAATTATACCAACCCCCTCGGAGATTCTGCAGGGGACACGCCGCAGTCACAAACCCATTCAGAGGGGCGCCTCCCTTAAATCTTGCTCGGCTTTGTCCCACATGACCCTACTATTTTTTTTTTTAAATTAATTAATTAATTTATTTTTGGCTGTGTTGGGTCTTCGTTTCTGTACGAGGGCTTTCTCTAGTTGTGGCAAGCGGGGGCCACTCCTCATCGCGGTGCGCAGGCCTCTCACTATCGCGGCCTCTCTTGTTGCGGAGCACAGGCTCCAGACGCGCAAGCTCAGTAATCATGGCTCACGGGCCCAGCCGCTCTGCGGCATGTGGGGTCTTCCCAGACCAGGGCTCGAACCCGTGTCCCCTGCACTGGCAGGCAGATGCTCAACCACTGCGCCACCAGGGAAGCCTGACCCTACTATTTTTAAAGCTAACTTTAATACTTTACGTAATAGAGAACCAACAGATAATTGTCTTACTATAGGAGTGACTAAAGGATTATATAAAGGTATTACTTAGTATAAATGTAAGGGCTGGAGCACATATACAAACTTTCCTAAAACGGAAAGAAAAGAAATAACAAGGAAAAGAGACCACATATTATATAGTAAATGTAACACACAGCAATATGACAGTACTGAGAACAAACGTATCAGTAATATCAATAAAAGTGATGGCTTCCTTCCAAGCCATGGTGGGGCGAGTACTGGGCTGGTGATGTAGTGCTTGGTGCTAACCTCAGGACGAAGTGAGGGCCTCACCCCAATCAGGCCTTAGGTTTCTTGGAAGGACCGAGCACTTTAGCAGCAGTTGAGGGAAAAAAAAAATCTTAAAATAGTAGCAAATGGTATCCATCAGCATATTAAAAATCAACATAATAGTCAAGTGGAGTTCACTGAAGAAATGCAAATGTGTTCAGTGAAAAGACACCTGAAAAGACAAAGTTGAATACATTCTTCATTTTTAAAAATTCAAGAAAATAGGAATGGATAGATCCTTTCTTAACACAAAATATATATTTCTCTGGAGGGAAGTCAGCTTCTTACTAAATGAGACATTAAGTTCCACTAAAGTCAGGTGTTGTCATGGTACTAAAGTATAAGAAGAAAACATGGATGAATCATTTTATAATCTAGAAGTGGAAAAAACCTAACTATGATTCAAAATTCAGAAGTAATACAAGAAGAGATTAAAATATTATATGCTAAAAATCTTTTGCATGGCAAGAAAAATCAAAGACAAATAATAAAAGGGAAGCATATATTTGCAATTTACATCAAAAAAAATCTAAATATAAAAGTTTCGTAAAGCAGGAAAAAAAGTGAGCAAAAAAATGAACAAATATTTCATATGACATAAAAATCACTCAAAAGTACAAAAAATTGCTTAAATATACTCAGTATAAGAGCAATGCAAGCTAAAATTATCCAAGATACACTTCTCAGATTGCAGATTGACAAAATCCCAAATTTCGTCCATTCTCTATCGATAAGGTTGTGAGGAAACAGACACTCTCGCATATTTGCTGGTGGGAATGCAAAATGAAACTCCGTGGAGAGGAATTTAACATCATTCCATATAAATTTATCCTTGACTCAGCAATTCCATTTCTAGAAATCTATCTCATCATACATAGGTAAAAGTATGAAATGCTTTATGCACAAGGTTATTCCCTATGGCATCATTTGTAATAGCAAAATTTGAGAAACAATTCTAATGTCTATCCAGAGGGAACTGATTGAATAGATTACTGTCCATCTATACAGTTGAATATGATGCAGATCTCAAAGGCAAATCTGTGGAGACAGAAAGTGGATCACTGGTTACCTGGGGTTGGGGATAGAACATGGATTAACTATAAGAGGGCATGAGGGATCTCACTGGGCTGATGAAAATGTCCAAAAAATGGATTGTGGTGATGGTTGCACAACTCAGTAAATTTACAAAAATCATTGAATTGTATACTAAAAAGTGGGTAAAATTTATAGCATGTAAATCATATCCTAACAGAATATCTACAGGCTAAAATAGAGTGAGCTTTTGCATATATTGTTAATTGAGAAAAAGCAAGGTACAGAGTAGTATATGGAGTATGTAGTTTTCATTTCTTTCAGACATTTTTAGTGAACAGAGCAAAAAAATGTATGTTTTTGAAAAAAAATCAAGAATTTCTACTATTTTCAATGCAAATTTACATTGCACAATTTGTACTTATTTTACACTTTTATCCTTTTATCTCTTTTATTTTACACTGAAGTGAAACTATCACAGCCAAGAGGAGCCTTAGGAGAGATGACAACTAAATGTAATATGTTAACCTGGGTGGGATCCTATAATAGAAATGGGACATTAGGTAAAAACTAAGGAAAACTGAATAGGGTATGGACTTTAAATAATTTGGAAAATGTATCAATATTGACTCAATTGTGACAAATGTACCATACTAATGTAAGATGCTAATAATAAGGGAAAATGGGTGTGGAGCATATGAGAACTCTTTATACTGTCTTTGTCATTTTTCTATAAATGTAACACAATTCTGAAATTAAAACCATATTTAAAAAATCTATTAATTTTATGTCGAAGGACATAGGATCCAACATGAAAGGACTCCCATTTGACCAAAAATGGGAAAATTTGTAACTGCAAATGACTGGTGCACGTTGAATATACAAAAAACCCATAGGTTCATGATGAAAAATTAAAAATAAAATCATTGGACATTATTTGAAGTAATTAGGTGCCAAATTCTTATTCTGAAAAGTTGCAATTAATAGAACGTGATTCAGGGTAAGTACAAAGCTCTGGGTGATGAGAAAACTAAATCAATCCAAACCGATCTTAGCATTAATAGGTGAGACAATCAGATATTGTTTGACTAATGACAGGATGCTATATGAAGCCCATAGTAACACCGATGAAGTATTCTTATTCTTGCAAAAAAAAAAAAAAAAAAAGGCTGAACCTGAGTCTAATCAAGTCCCTAGAGTTAACTTCTATTTACAGGAATTGTAGGGATAAAGGAATAAGTTAATGACACCATGAGGCGGTAGACAACTATATCTGAGAAGTAGGAACATTCTTTAGGATAATGAATCTGGTTTCTGTCACAATTCAATAACAAGAAAAAAGAAAGAAAGAGAAGAAATTCTTAGGTTAAAACAGATCTAAGAGACATGAAATCTGAAGTAGTGTGTGGGCCTGGTTTATAAATGATTCAAACCAACCAGCAATAAAAAGACTCGTTTTAGTCAACTGGGGAAATTTGATAGTGGTTGAGGTATATGATCCCAAGGAATTGTTGTTAATTTTGTTAGATGTAAAACTGTAGCTGTGGATTTGTAACAAAATTGCTTTTAGAGATTCATAATGAATGATATAGGAGTGATATGATACCAGGAATTTACAATACTTTTGCAAAAAACCCCCCATAAAAAACAAAAGAAACAAACCCGGTGAAACAGATATAAAGATAAATACAGCAACAGTTGCAAATGCTTGATAATTGTTGACTTTGTGATGTGTTTCTGTTATTCTCTCCATTTTATATATGTTTAACATTTTTCATAATGGAACATTTTTAAAATAGTAAATGCTCTGAATATTTTTTCACTTATGCTGGGTGGGAAGGACTTTCGGAAAATGACACCAAGTAATGAAACAATAAAGGAAAAGTTTAAAGGCATAACCATGTAGAAATTTAAAAATTTTGTACTGAAAAAATTAACATAAATGTCAAAAACAACTATATTTGGAGAAACTATTTGCAGTGCATATGTAGACAAAGTTAATATTTTTAATATAATAGAAAAATAGGCAAATTCATGTTCCATATGCAAAAACAGAATTACCAAATAAAGCAATGAGATATTATTTTTTACCTATAAGAAAGGTAATATTTAGAAAGATTACTAATGTTCTCTGAGGCAAGGGTATGGAAAAATGGCACCTATATTACTGGTGGGAATAAATTGCTACAAGTTTTTACAACTATGTATTTATACTTTAGATGGGCACACTTTGACTCTGTAATTCTACATCTGGGAATTGTATCTTAAGGAAATAATTGGAGACATGTACAAAGATGTACTTAGTAGTATGTTCTCTGAAGCATTTTTAACAAAAACAAAATCTTGAGATGGCCTCAGTGTCTATTAGCATGGATACATAAGTTATCACATATCCACACAATGCAATTAGGAAGTCATTAAAATTGATTATATAGATTTATATTTATTGGCAGAAATATGCTACAAGGGAGTTGGAATGGAAGTGAATGAGCCAGTCTGCTCTGTGATTCTCAGATACATATTAATATATTGCCATTTACGTTTATTAGGTAAGGAATATTTCCAGAAGTGGGAGTCTTGGGAAAAGGGGAAAGAACAATTCAATTCTTTTCATACATATCACCCAACTGACTTCCGGAAATATATATTAATTTATGCTTCTCTGAGAGACCATTTTTCTGAACACTTGCCAATTCCTAGAACTTTAGCTTTAAAAAATCTTTGGCAATTTGGTGGATGAAAAACAGCATCTCATAATTGTTTTAATGTGCATTTCCTTGATGACTAGTGCTTTGTACATTTTTTCATATGCTTAAGGACTGACTGATTTCATCTTTGTAAAGTGCTTTTTAAGTTTATTTGTAATCTTTTCTACTGGTGTTTTCATTTTTCTAATTTGTTTCTGACAGACTTTCAATACCTCAATTATTTTCTCATCATATATTGCAAATATATTTTTCTGGATTCTTTGCATCGCTTTAATTTTTCTTCACAATGGATCTTTGAAATATACAAGTTCTAATTTATATGATTAAATTTAATCTTTTTTAAAATGGTTTTTGCTTTTGGCACAATTCTTACAAAGGCCATTTCCACACCATGATTACGTAAATCATCACTCCTACATTCTGTTAATATTTTATGGTTTTACTTTTATATCTAAATCTGTAATCTGTATGGAATTCATTTTGGTGCTGTATAATATATGAACTACTGTAATTTGTTGTACAAATGATTGGCAGAGTGTTCCAACACCATTTAGTGAATAATACATTGTTTCCTCAGTGGTTGGAAGTTCCAGCTTTATCAGAAAATATTATTTTTTAATGTAGTCTTTATACTCAATGAATGATGACACGTGACACGTATTTTTCCCTTTTCCCTTAATGATGTGGCCTTCCTAGTCCCACTTTTAGTCCCATAATTTTTCTTAATATCAATCTAAATTAACTATGTGAGACAGAGAAAAGGAATATTTCTTTTTTTGGATGTGTCAAGGCTCTGAAGAAAAGTTTTGTAATTAGCATTATTTTGTCACACACACACACACACACACAGCACCATGAAAGACACACACTGAAGACATAATTTAACTCTAGATAGTTATAGAGTTGCTGAAAACCTTTGGACCCACTTAACCTTGAATGCTGCCTTGAGTTTTGGTAATGCTTTCCTTTTTTGTGGGGAAAGGGTTATTTGTATTAAATTCCTTTTGGAGTAACTTAGGGTCCTCATGTTTTCTCTCCTTTAGTTGTGAGGCACGTACAGTTGATCCCTAACTGGACACATCTGTTCTTGAAGGAAGAACATATTTGGATAATCTGAGAAAGGCAAATGAATAACATTTGTCAAGAACTAATGGAGAGGTTTAAAGGTCCCCCAAGGAGAAATGATTGATAAAAATGTGGAGGAATACAGAATCTTATAACAATATAATTTCTCCCTATTTTCATAATCTTGCCCAGGGTAGAACTATGTCCAGTCTTGGGAAGTTTTGCTTTGGGGGTATCAGAGGGCTTTTTCTTTTCCTGCTCTAAGTAGAGCTACTTTCTACCACCCATCTCTTCCACATAACCAAGAAAGTTCGCGAAGATGATTCATTCCGTGACTCTGATCCCAGAGCTGGCTGTGGAAGATGCTTTCTCAGCTGAAACTAAATGATACTTTATGTGTCTTCCCTAAATAGAGAGATTAGAAAGTTATATTAAAAAGGTGGTAGGGAAGCACATTAAATATGTGATAAAGTAAGTGGTTTTGTAACTGATTTTATTACTTAAGTTCAAACATTCTTTTCTTGCTAGTCTTTGTCAACTATAAATTGAGATAGAAGAAGTTGGACAAGGGGCAACCAGAGCAGTGCAGAATGCTTCAGAGATCATGTCTTTAAGGGTTATTAAACACAATTTGTTTTTGTCAGATTCCAATTTATCTGTATCTTAGCAAATCCAGGGAATGTGAGTTCTGACATCTTGTACATCCTTATTAATTATTCATGCTTGAGGTTCCGTACTTGCTTGACCTTAAGGAATATGTGCTGTTTACCCCAGTGAAAAGGGAGCAGAATATTCTGCCCATTTTGAATGAACACGGCTGGCCCCCCGCCCCCTGTGATTTCAGACACATTGAATGTCTGGTACACACCTCCCTCACCCCAATCCCTCCTTTGGAGGAGAAAATGATAATAATAAGTGGAAGTGGCCTTAAAGGGATAATATTAATGTCCAGGGAATTTTTTAAATATCTTAAAATTCGATGTTACAAGCCCCAAAGGGTTTTATTGTCAGAAATAATTACTCTACACACCTGAGTTCTGCAATGATGCTTTTTGAATGCCCTGTTATTTCTGAGAGTTCTTCTGATGTGCAAAGATAATGTAACTGCCTTCATGGTTTATAACTGATATTATCTGGCACCAGAGCTCTCCTTCCCACTGATGAAGGAGGGGCAGGGGGAAGGGGAAGAAAGAGAAATTTTCTATGAAAATATAAATCAGGATCCTCCAGTTTATAATATACCTCCTGATAAATATTTAACCCGTTCACAGGTCCACTCTCTTTCAGGAGTGATTCCTCTTTCTTAAAGAGTTCCCTCCCCTCTTTGCCTTCCCAAGTTGGTATCTCCGTGCAGGGAAAATCATAGATAAATCCATTGTGGGGATGAGAGCACGTAGCTCTGGTCTGTGTGCTATTTTCCAGACAACGTACAACTTCCTCTGAAATCCCCTCATTCTGCAGATCCCGTGGGTGGTTGGTACTGGTGCCTGCTACGTTTGGTCCTGTCCCGGTCTCTCTGCTGACAGCGCCAGATGTAGGCTGCAGTATCTGCAAAGCTCAGCTGTCCGTGTGCTGCACCATAGGCATTCTTGTCTCCAAGAATCTCCTGGTTCCCCCTATTCTCTCAGAATTCTTTGCACCACTCTCCCTACACCTGGGCCCTGCCCTCCACCCCTGCCAAGCTGGTGTTTCTGGATTCCCTGCCAGGCACAGGCAGGCTGCTCAGAGCTGGGGGCTCCATCTCACTTCTCTCTGTTCACGGATACCGTGCTCCCCACTGGAGCCACACTGGGACTGAACTGAATGCTTCTTGGAGAGGCTTTCACCTCACCTGTGCTGTGCCCAAGGGAACTGAGGCACTGACTGCTATGTTCTTAGATGCCCTCAAACCCATCTGGCGCACCCGTCTTGGGGTTATACACCTCTCCAACCGCAGTCCCCCATTCCTCTGTTTGATGGGAGTTGGAATTAAGGATGCTGGCAGCTAATCTCTCGCTTTTATTTTTTCCCCCTCCCTCATTCTCCCAGCACCTTTGTGGCCTTGATAATGATGGTGGTGGTGGTGATGGTGGTGGTGGTGATGGTGAATAGCTGCTACACTAATATAACTCTTACCACGTATCAGGCACTCTTCTACTAATTAACTCATTCGGTCCTCACAACAGCCCTGTGAAGCAGGTTCTATTATCACTCTCTTTTTACAGATTAGAAAAGTATGTATTCAGAGCTGGATAACTTGCCCAAGGTCGCCCAGCTAGTAAGGGTTGGAACCAGAATTTGAATCCAGGCAGTCTGGCTCCAGAGTCTATGTTTTCATCCTATGATTCTGTCTCTCACTTCTTTTTCCCATCTGGCTAGATCTCTTATTTCATCTCCTCCTTCTTCCTAGGACGGACTCTGGGGATTATGGTGTCAGCCTAGCCCACCCCCAGAAAGCAGAGCCTGAGGCCAAACTGACGTTTGATTTGGGAAATGCAATGCCAAAGAAGCAGGAGTAAGGGAAGGGCAAGTGACACAGAGAAGGAGGGAAAGAAAATATAAGGGGAATGTGTTGTTGAGCGTAATGGCAAGACCATTGCTCAGTCTCCCGGGATGTCTTTAGGGAGGATAAATGAAGGGACTGTATATCCAGTCGGGGAGAGGAAGGGAGAAGCATCGTGCGCTGCCTCCCATGTCCTATGGGTCACGGTCAGGCCCATGGAGCTTTAACGCTAACAGGAATGCCAAATGAGCCCCAGCGTGCCCTCACCTCAGTGCAATGGGAGAGAAGGGGGTGGCGCTGTCTGTAGCTGCAGAGACAACTGGCTGTGTGACCTGTGGAAGAGGATGAGGCCCACTGGGGGCTTCACAGGCCAGTAAGCAAAGCCTGCGTGTGGATCTGGGATGGTGCCTAGGCAGAGTCTGGTCCACGCTGCTTTCCCCTTCCCTGTAGTGATAAATGTCATCACAGAGAGGAAGCAGAAAAGAAGAAAGCAAACTTACATTAGGAGGTTTAAAACCATTACTCCCATTAAATAAGGAAATACAGCACAGAGAAAACTGGCCCCGTGGAGGCCCAGGCCCCGAGCGTCCAGCTGAGTTTGCTCTGACTCGTCGCAGCTGGCCTTCACAGGGCGGCAGCAATCCAGTGCCTGGCCCTCATCTCCAGATGCTCCTGGTGTCTCCAGACCACATAGCTCGGACACAGCCCGCACCTCGTAACGCCCAAGGTAATACCTCTCCCCAGAGTCTTCATTTCCTGCCGTAGAATTGATCGTTTCCTAGAATCACCGACGTTGGAAATGTTTCTTCTCTCTAGGGAAATCTTTTCTCCACCGCAGGGAGAGACTGGCCCTACAGAGCCAAGGAGATTGTCAGGTGATCATCTGACATCAGAACCTTCTGAAATCTGAAGAAAATCGATCTTAAAAAGAATGTGTAGAATGTCCATAACTTAGCACAATCTCAGTCTAGTATTTTTTTCTTAAATGTCTCTCTATGGAGGGTAAAAAAAAATCTTGAGGTCCAGATTCACCTTAGGACATTCTACTAAGTGATTAGTTTTAATAAACATTTAGAAAAGAGATTTCCATTATTACTCTTACCATAAAATTTGGATTTTTGAAATGTTCATACAATAGGAAAAACTGGCACCAAATATTTTCTGGGGTTTTTTTTTAGAACAAGGAGGCCTATGGACCTAATCCACATCTTGTTAAAGCACAAACATTTTAATTCTGTCATAGCCCAGTAAGTGGTAGCCATTGGTCAAAGTGGGTTTATTAACCCACCTATTAGGTGAAGGTAGGGAGTGGCAAGTATGCAGACATTCTGTTCCCCTGGTGGTGTTTCTATGGGGATTACGAAACCCAGAACCCTCATCCCTACGGCTGCCCACCTGTGTAGGCTCACACTCTGTGTCACCCTGTCGTCTTCTGTTTTGAGGACAAATTCTGCACACAGCTGTGAGTCATCACCAAGGAGAAGTTTGGGGCACTGTCTGCAAATGTCCCTTTATTTCCCCCGAACTCCGATAGCTCTCTGGACATACCTCGTTTTGAACGCATGGTGGGATAATGATTGATAGCCTTTCTTTCCCGCTAGCCTCGGTGGGTGGGGCTGAGTCATCCTCACTGTTAAGTCCCTTCATCACAGCACAGGCCCTGGCACATAGTGATGCTCAATGAGCATTTGCTAAGTGAATGACTGGCACAACTGCAGTGGTTTTATATTCCTCTGTGAAGTGGATCCTCTGATCCTTTTCTTTTCTCTTTTTCTCTGTTCCCCCTTTGTTCCTAACATCCTCTCTCTCCCTTCCAGTGCTTTCTCCCAGGCGCGACCTTCTTCCCTGAAGAGAGAATTCCAGAAGTAGGATAAGGCTTTTATCTGACTTGTTCCCTGGAGTTAGATTTTTCTGCCAGTTGGAATTCTTTCTATCCCTAAAGATCGATTATTTCTCCCAGATGATTAGAAGGCATAAAAAGTCCCTTATAGCTGTTTTTCCTGAAATTATGTTTAACCATCTTCAGTCTCAGTATCATTTCGCTGGCCTTCCTGTTTTCAAGACCTCTATCCATTTACAGCTACCAGTTAATTTGGTTAATGATTTTCCCCTAAATAATGGGTGTGGTGTTAAACAAAATAGAAGAGCACAGTAGTTCCAAAATACCGGATAACTGCTAAGAGTAGCTACAAAACCTGCTGAAAATGCCTGGGGTTGGTAATGCTGCATTTCATTCAAGCTAAGACACCGCTGATTGCAAGATTTCACCATTATTTTATATTCCACTAAGGAGAAAAATTGCTGCCAATTAAACTATGGCATAATGATTCCTTATCACTTAGATCATTCATTTTCCACTTGTTGAAAAGAGAATTAGCCTTGATTAGACCCAGATATCTTTTATCATGTATCCCTCTCTATGCATACAGAAGAAGGAAACCGTAAGCAGAATGAATGGACTAAGGTATCATTAAAACTTTGTCCGTCTATCAAGTCCAACTGTTCTGTATCACTAATTCAGTCGAAGTCATCGATGATTGTAAATGATGCAGCAGTTTAAGGATAGTTGTGTGTGTGTGTGTGCTCTTTTTGTCTGGTTTCTTTTTCTTTTCATCATGTGCAGTCTGAACCCAGCATTCGTTTCTCACATGTTCCACAAGGATCTCCAACAGAATTTTTATGTCCCAGCGTGTGTTAAATTAGAAGTGAAATCTTAAGGAGATTAGATTTAAGGGAAACTTGGGCAACTTTTTAAAAAAGCATTTGTTCTCAACCGTTTAATTTATTAAGAGGAGATGCTGTTGTGATTCTTGATTAGCAGCAATCATTCTTTTGTTTACATGGTTATGGTTTTATTTGTTGTTTTGCTGTACACTGGAAACAGAAAGTGTTCTACATGATTTTCAGTCAAGCGTTGTGGTATAGTTGCTCTGTGTTTGTAGTGACATCCACGTTGTCTTTCTAGGATTTTTTTCTGTGCAAACAATCTTTATTTATGAAGAAAAACTTCTTTGTTTTGTTATAAAACCAGCACTGGGTGAAGGCACTTGACTGGGAAGAGATGGGGCCGGGATCCTGGTGGAAACTAATGTGCCTGACTCGGCCTCTGAAGGCTGCTCGCAGAGGGTAGGGGCGGTTGTTTTTGGAATTTTCTTCAAGCCACTGACGCCCCTTCTGCAAGTTTCAGGGAACCGAGAGGCAGTGGCAGCCGTGGCATTTCTGGCGACCGGCAAACAGTGACTGTGCGGTGCAGCTCTGATTTCAGAGCTCTTAAAGTGTGCCTCAGGGCCCATTTTAAAATTGATGTAATTTTAAATGGGTTTATATTTTCATATTTTTATGAGGAATTTAACCTTATTACAGAAAGTTTTGAAAGTAGAGAAAAGGAAAATAGTTCCCCAAATCTAACTCGACTGTTGGCAGTTTTGCGTATGCCTTAAAGTACATGTGGATGTAACTAACCACCGATGGCATGAATTTGGTACATACATTTTCTAGTGTTCTTATATATGTAACATCATATAATAATAGTTTTATTATTTTCAGGTTACTGCAGTATGTTTATAACCATCATTTACAATTTTACTGAAGTGATTCTAAAATGGAATTCAGTCTTTTTCATCTAATACCTAAAAGTGTTGATGCCTTTTTTTCAACTGTGAGTTTTGTGTTTTTCCCTTCCCATAAGCTTTAAGTAGCTTATTATCATAGGCCCTGAGTTAGGATTCTTTATAGAGTTTTTGACCATCTTTTGTTCCCCAGATTGGTTGGAAATTGATCTTCTTTTCCTATGCCAGCCTTCCTTTCTAAGTCATCTCAGTCATAAATTTATTTTTCCAAAAAATCCAGTTGTCTCAGTCATTCATTAAAAACCTAAATCTATTAGGCAGGGGTAAAATACAGCCATTCGGACTCTTTTTGCAGCTGAAGTAGCTGTTGGAGGGGTCGGATGCCCAGCTTTTCACCTGGCTGCTTCAGCGCCACACGGGCTGCACCACGCCATAAGCTGGGACGTGGCGTGAGTCTGTTATCCCTGCGGCCCTAGAGCTGCTTCTCTTGCTGGCATGAAAATGGCTATGTTGTCTCATTCTAGGTACTCGGGTTTGAAAGTCTGGACCGATAAGGACATTTGTCAAAATAAAGATTATTTGATATTTGAAAGATGATTAAACCATTCAGATTTTAGTCATTAGAACAGCAAAACAACATAAACAGATGCTTTCTAAATATATGATAGGAAGCAGTTGGTAACATTCATTTTAGGATCATTGTGTCAATCCTTTCTCTAAAAGAGTTTCTTACAGCTATTTTGGGTCTGTAGATGTTCAATATTCAGGCAGAGGGATGCACTAACTCTAAGAGTTCAGGTTTTTATTTTTTCTAACGAGAATTTCCTACTGTAGCTTGAATAAATAAGCCGAACTGAAATAGCCATGCTGTGAAAAATATTTGGTTGCTCAAAAGGCTAATCTTCCTAGTGTTCAGAGATTTTACTTTTCTCTAGAAATTTCAGGAGTTTTGACTTCCCTCACACCCTACAGATCCTGTCCAACTCAGGATAAGAGAGTCAAAGAAAGGGATCAGGTAGCACGGAGTCCTATTTAGAGGGACCTTTATCTGCCACTCAAAAGAGAATAGTGGCGGAAGTCACTTTGGGGAAACTTCCTTCTCAAAATGTTGACCAGTGAGAACCAATGAGTAAAAAGCAAGCTAACAATAAACAAAAGTGAGAAAAGCAATTGTGATGCTGAGTCGTGTGGTAGAATAATATTTTGGAAATATTAACTAGTGTCACCCCATCAATCTCTCCCCTTTTCCCCTCCTCCCATCTGAGCAGCTGTTTCATTCACTGCCCTGGGAGGAGACGTGGCAGTTACCAAGCACGTGTGCCACAGTCTACTCCTGGCCTGCCCTGTACCTCCAGCAGCCCCAGTGCCTTGGGCCTTTTCTTCAGCTGAAAGGCAGGGGAAAAAATGTTGACTATCAGTGTGAGAGTCTAGAACTCCATCACAACCTCAAACTAGAATATGGTGCTGGGCTTGGGGAGAAGGAAAGACAAAGGGGAATCGATGAGTGTCTGTGTTGGTGGGTCCTGGATAGAAGGGCACTGCTCTCAGACTTTGGGGGGAAAACCTAGAGGTTAAGTTAGAGCAGATCTTAAGTGGAAGATTCCTGTGCAATATTTACGGAAGGGCTCGCAGGAGAGACTGGTGGGAGAGCGAGCAAGGTGGGACAGGAAAGGGGGAAAAGCCACGCAAGGGTGTGATCTCAGGCTGAATCCTAGAGTCCTGACCCTGCAGAGGAGCTCTGCAGAGTAGGTTATGCCTCAGAATTGTCCCAACCTGAGCCGGGAGGGCCTCCCCTCCCTCCCTAACCCCCCAGGTAAACCTCTGAGGACAAAGCAACTTCATTTGCCCCAGGGCAGCCTTCAGAAGGACCTGAAGGTGCTGGTTGTTGGAAATAAAGGCACTGAGGGTGTCGGGAACGAGGTTTGCACTATAGCATTGTAAATCAACTATACCTCAATTTTTAAAAAAATGGCAGAAACTGGATCCACGTTGTTCTAGATAGAGCACTGAAGTCTTCTCCACCCAGGAATAAGAAACAGACTACTATAGGAATATGTGTAGGACATGTGTGTATATAACACTCTACCATTATCTCTTCTGATCTTCATTACAACCTTAGAAGATACAGGTACATGCTATGACACCCTTCTCAGATGTGTGAAGTTGAGGTACAGCACCATCAAGCAACTTGCTCAAAAGATGACAGCCTATGTCTTTACCTCCAAACCCAGCAGTCTTTCTCTCTTCTGCAGCCACAATATAGAGACTGTTTCCGGAATCTTCTCCCACAAATCCAGAATCCAGGGGTTATTGTAGAGTAGATGGTAGACTGGGGCTGCTGTCAGAATTCCTTGGCTCACATCTGAGAGCCTCTGAATCAGCATCTCCCAGGGTGAAGCCAATGGTTTCTGTTTCTTTCCAGGATCCTCAGGGGACTCCTGTACAGCCAAGGAAGTGCCATTGTCCAGACCTGATTCTGGAGACCACTGGTTCAGAGTAGTTCTGGGTTTCCGGCAGGACAGGGTATGAATCCTGGTTCTGCCATTTACCATCAGTGTGAGTTTAGGTGAGGTCACTGAAGCTCTCAGAGCCTCCCTCTTGTCATCTGCAAAACTGGGTAATGTGAGTGTTTATTTACCTCCAAGGGTTGTGTTGAGAATTCAACAAGATGATATTGGGAAGTGCTAAACCTAGGGCCAGGAAGGAGTAAGTTCCCAGTAAGCAGGATCTACTATGATTTTATTATTTTTAATCTTCATACTGTCCTGCAAATTACTCAAACTCAGATCACCCTTTCTCTGAAATGATGTTTTTCCCCCTATGCCACACTGAATGTCAGTGTGGACCACTTTTCAGGACTTGAAAATGATTCAGCAAAGTGAACCTTTCAGTTAATGTTGTTTACTGGAGTGGGATTTGAGCTGTAGCAATTTAGACACTTGGCTGGCAGATGGTGGATGGCCTTGGGAGGCTATACCATTTGCCTAGAATACAGAGTTTGTAGTCTCTCTTCACCAGCCATTTAAAAAATGAGTCTCACTTAGAATTTCGCAGAAGCAAATGAGCCTGTAGTTAAAATCCTGGTGAAATAACCACTTGTTTAGTATTAATTTACAGCCCAGACACCCAGCAGGTACAATCCCAGATGTACTTTAGCTTAAAAGCAAATTCTACAGTGCCCTTCGATTTCCTGTTTTCTGGGCATGAAGAAAGACATTTGAAGACCAGCTTACTCCCGGCCCCCAGCCCCATGACAGAAATAAAAAATGAGGAAAGAATTTTTCTGTCTAATTTGTAAAGCAAATAAGAGAAATAAAAAGACCAGGAGGAAGCCAGCTGCTGGAATGATACACAAATAGAGCACTTCTCAATAGGTGAGAAATCACAGCGTGAATGAAGACAGAACAAGGGTGGCATCCAGGCCCTCAGACCTTTCAGCACATATGTAAGTGGAAGCATCAAGGGATGATTGAGGGACACTGATGACAGGATGAGATGAAAAATAATGGTTCATCTTTGCAGAGACAGAGCACAAGAGCAAAGCTTGCTGAGAAGGCTTTTCTATCAATCATGGCCATCCTACAGGAAAATCCCAGAATTGCAGGGCCAGGGAGGATTAAGCTCAGCCCCTCATTCTCAGCATGGCCAGAGATGCTAAGGGAGTTGCCTTCTTCCAACCAGTAAGGCCAGTGGGCACGAGAACACACACCTTCATGTTGCCCCTGGCTCTCCACCTCTTCCCAATGTGCTAGCCTGTGTCAAACAACCCGTTAAAAACTTTCAGTGAAATGTAAGCACTCAATGAAGATGGGATAGAGGGAGAGCATAGCTAATAAAAAGAGCTCTCACCTTCACTGTCCCTTTCCTATGCGCTAGATTCACGGACGTTATCTCACCTAATCCTCCAAATGACCCTATCAGAGGTGTACTTTCCCCATTTTACAGGGAAAGATACTAACTTTGCAAAACTACAGTGTGTAGCAAAACTCGCCTTTAATCCCAGGAATTGTTTCCACAGCCTATGATCTAAACCTCTAGCTATACTGTCTTATACTAAAGAAAACCCCTTCATTGCAAGTAATTTAGTGAGGCCCTCCTATGTCATGGAAGGGAGAACACAAAGAAACGTATACAACTCAAATGCTTCTCTGGTTAGATTTGCTTGGTTTCTTTAGGGTTACACTTCAACATGCTGAGAAGCAGGGTGGAGCTTTTACAAACGAGTGCAGTGCGTAGGCCTGTGTTCACACTGTGACCGTGGAAGGGGTAGGAATAAGGCCCAGCTGTTCAGACCCCTATCACTCATTTATTTCTCCAAGACACCCTTGTCAAGTCCCTATCATGTGCCAAACACTTGTGGTCAGAGATGGAAACACAGGGAGATGAATGAAGAGTGATTTCTTCTCATGAGAATCTTCCCATATAAGGGGAAAGTCTGCCAAACAGATAACTGCAAAGCAGTGTGTAATAGTTATATTTGTGATAACAGTGGTAATAGTTGTAACTTTCGGCCAAGCCCTTATAGGTCCCAAAAGAGATACCAAGTAGGAAGCAAGGAAGTTTTTAACTGAAATATCTGGATGAAGATGGCTTTCTGAATTAAAAGCAGTGATAGAGTAAAAAAAATTAGATCTTAATAAATTCCAGAGAAATTTAAAAACTCATGATTTTTTTCAAGGAAGCTAGAAAACCAAAAAAAAAAAAGAAAGAAATTTAAGAGATTCTCTAATCTCTCTAGGAAGAAACACTTAAAAATAAAAGTTATGTAAAAAAGTAACTTAAAAGACAGGAAAAAGACCTGTGTAAGTATATTCTTATAACATAATTTATAATAGTAAAACATTGGAAAATACTGAGATGTCCTACAATAGAGAAATGGTTCAATTAATTAGGATGTATTTTTATGGTGGGGTGTTATGCATACTTTAGCAAAGACTTTTCTTCTCAGGTGATTAGCCATTTATTCAGTGAACCGTGTTGGCACACGGAATTTAGGCAATAGTTTCAATCCTTGAACAGCTTACCTAACTCTCCATATACAATTGTTTAGTTTTTTTTTTAAATTAGAAAACGTATTTTATCAGACATATTTTCCATGGATTATTTTTAGACTCACAAGTTCCTTTTGTTTTTTGGAAAATGCATACAGTCATGTAATAGTTACCCCCATTTTTAATGCCCCTTTGCAATATTCCCTCTCCCAATTCCAGCCCCCCGACATTTACTGATCTGGTTTCTGTCTCTACAGTTTTGCTTTTTACCAAATGTCACATAACTGAACTAATCATATTGTATGATTATGTCGTTTTCCGTGTCTTGCTCCTTTCACATAACGTGTTTGAGACTCATCCATGTTGTTGCTTGTATTAGTAATTTATTCCTTTTTATTGCTGTATTCTATTCTATTCTATTCTATTCTATTCTATTCTATTCTATTCTATTCTATTCTATTCTATGGATGTTCCACCATTTGTTTATCTATCTAGCAGATGTGGAACATTTGAAGTTTTTGGCAATTATTGATAAAACATGTATTCTGTGGACATATATTTTCATTTCTCTGTTAAATATCTGGGAATTGGATTGCTGGGTCAAATGATAAGTGTATTTAACTTTATAAGAAACTGCCAAACTGTTTCCAAAGAAGCTGTATGTACCATTTTGCATTCTCACCTACAATCTATAAGAGTCCCAGGTGCTTTCAATCCTTGCCAAATTGGCAATGGTCAATTGGCCCATCGTTCTTTTTACTTTTAGCCATTCAAGTTGGTGTGTAGTACTACCTCATTGCATCAGGGGTCCCCAATACCACCATAGGCTCACTGTTTTGTAAGAAGGACTCATAGGACTTGAAAAAGTTCTTTTACTCGTGGTTACAATTTATTACATGAAAGAATACATACTAAATCAGCAAAGGGCAAAGATTCATGGGATAAGTCCAGGAGAAACCATGTGCAAATTTCCAGGTCTCCCCTCCCAGTGGGATCCCATGGAAATATGCTTAATTCTCCCAGCAGTGTGTGACATATGCAAACTGTTACCAACTGGTGAAGCTCACTCAAGCCTTGGTGTCCAGAGTTTTACTGGGGGGCAGTAATGTAGGCATGTAGCATCTGCATGACTGACCTCAGCTACTCTGACCCAGGCACCTCTCCCCAAAGCAACTCACATTGTCAGGATAAACTTACCTAGTCTAACTGGTGCAGCATGGCCCAAGGGTTGGGCCTACAGAAACGGGTGTTCACCACATATATGGCATGGCCTAAGGGGCTTAGGCATACAAAAACACTCTTACCAGGCAGAATATCCCATGGAATATTACAAGGGTCAGTCCTGGACACAGACCTTTCTTTGGGATGTGCAGGGTTTGAGCAATCCAGGCCTGCTGAGTTAACCCTTTCCTGAGCACTTGTGATCTTAATGTTCTTTCCCAAATGACCATTAATGTTGAGCATCTTTTCGTGTGCTTATTTGTCATTCATACATCTTCTTTGGGGAAGTGTCCATATTTTTTGCCATTTTAAAGTATGTGATTATTTTCTTTTTATTGAGCTGTAAGAGTTCCTTGTTGTATATTCTGGACACAAATCATTTATCAGATATTTTCCAAATAGGTTGTCCCAGTCTGTGCCTTGTTCTTTTCTGTTACTTAAGAATGCTTTAAAAGAACAGAAGTTTTAAATTTGATAGCATCCAAGTTATTAATATTTCCCTGCATAATTTGTGCTTTTTGTATCTTATCAAAGAAATCTTTTCTATACCAAGGGCTTATGTATTATTTTCTAGAAGTTTTATAATTTTAACACTTTCATTTAGATCCATGATTCATTTTGAAGTAACTTTTATATATGACGCAATTGAAGAGTTGAAGTTCTCTTCTTTTGAACATATAATGTACAGTTGTTTCTGAACTATTTGTTGAATCTTTTTCCCATTAAATTATCTTGGTACTTTTATGATTTCATTCCTTTTATGTTATTGAGATTTGTTTTTATCTGAGAACGTGGTCTGCCTAGATAAATGTTCCATGTGCCCTTGAAAAGAATGTATATCTCTTGTTTTAGGGTGAATAGAATGCTCCATAAATGTCAATTATATCAACTTGTTTGGTAGTGTTCTGGTCTTCAGTATCTTTACTGATTTTCTGCCTACTTGTTTTATTTATTGTTTACTGGGAGGGAAGTTCTGACATCTCTAATTTTAATTATAGATATGTCTACTTTTCTTTTCAGTACTATCAGGTTTTGCTTTATGTATGCCAGAGTTCTGTTGTGGATGATTTTTATTTCTAGCATCTCTTTTTGACTTTTAATTATCATTTCCATCTTCCTGCTGAATTCCTCATGTGTTCATGCATGTTGCCCATATTTTCCACTTGTTCCTTGAACATATTAATCGTAGTTATATAAATGTTCCTGTATGATGGTGCCAACATCTGGGGCACCTCTGGGTTTGGTTCTGCTATTTGCTTTATCTTCTAACAATGCATCGATTTTTTTCCCCTTGATTTTATGGGTATCTTATAATTTTTTATGGAGTGCTGGACCCTGCATGTAGAAGAACAATAGAGAGGGAGGTAAATGCTCTTCTTGTCTGGAAATGGGCATCTTCTTCTCTCAAGTTGTTAGTGTGGGGTGGTTGAGTCAATCTAGTTTGTACTTGAGTTAGGTTTGAGGTATGCTGTTGCTATCATTGCCTCCATGATGGCATGGTCCTCCGTTTCCTTCCGCAGTGGCTACTGCTACCTGTGCTTGTGCTTAGTGTGGGGTAGGGGTTTTCTCCGTATTCCTACTCTACTCTTAGCTTTCAGCACAGTGTGTGCCTTCAGCATAAAGAGGGTCTCTTCTCATGCTTGTTCTTCCTTCAGGTGCTGCTTCAGTCTTGACCAACTGTAGCAGAGTTTTGCTTTGTATCAGAGCAAGAGCCTGTGCTCAAACATCTTTCCTCCCCTTCAGATGGTTTTTGCTTTTACTCCTCTCTCAGCCACAATTAACCTTGTAATCTCAGCCTACCGATGAGCTTAAGAAAAGCCATGATTCTGTAGATTATCTACAAAATCTCCACCCCGCTTTAGGAAAACTCTATTCTCTGTCATAAGGTTTAGTTGTCTCCTGGTTCCATCTTCTTCTCCATATCAGGGTATCTCCTGCGATGTAATTTCCCAAAGTCTAGTTTATCAGTCTAACTGACTAGAGTAATATTTTGTTGTATATGAAGTGTATGAAGTATGGGCGGAGTGGGGTTGGGAGATTCGGTAGGACAATTCAGAAGGGACCTGGTGCTTTTTGCTTGAGTCTTCTTCTTTGCTCCAGCCACAGTGGTGTGAAGGAGCCAATGCTGTGCATCTCTTCCCAACTCTTCTTTCACGTGTCTTGTTGGTAGCTTGCAATCAGTCATAGCAGGAGTGTTTACACCATGACAGTCAGCAATTGCGACAAATCAGGGCTTTTTTCGTACTTGAGAGAACAAACTGTTAAACATCTACGAGCACATCCCTATCCCAGCATCCTTTTATGGGTCCCAATTCTTAGCCCAGGTGGTCCAGATGAGATTGACCCTATTCTTTGGCTCCAAGAGTAGGGAGAGTGACACATCCTTCCTGGTTTTGGTGATTGGTACAAAAATGGGTAAAATTTTTGAGATGGACCCGTCAAAGCCCCCTCCAGGACTTTTCCTGAAATGATTGGAAAAGAAGTACCCTCTCCTTTTGAGATTTTGGACACTAAGGTCCCTGAAAATCTGGAGCTGGTGAGGGCCACGTGGACAGGTATATGGAGAAAGTCTGCTTGAGAATGAAGCCAGCCAGCACAGAAGAAAATAAAGTCTAAACAAGGAGCAAGAAAATGATAGGGCTTGTGCTCCTTGTTTTAATTCCTGGATAGAGCCCTTAAGTTTCAGTTACTGACACCAACAAATCTTATTATTGCCTCGGCTATTTCGAGTTCAGTTTCTGTCACATGTGACCATGCAAAATTTGACTTATATAATTGTGAAGAGAACACACATGCACATACACACACACATACACATCACCCAACGGCAGACAGTACTTTTTAGATAATAAGGAAGAGGAGACTTTCCCTACAGATAATGTGGAGAATTACATTATCACGCAGAGCAATGTCCATTCTTCTTTTCTCATCATTCTGCTTCCAGATCATCCCCAGGGCCTTACCAAACAACAGACTCAGCAACTTTTATTATTCCAACATCAGGCAGAAGTTTGGGAATTAAAGTCCCTCTCTACGCCCCCTTTAGACCAGGTCACAATGTTAGGAAGTAGTACTCCTTTCCACTCTTTAGCCTGTAGATAGAGGCAATGCAGAAATGGATATTCTCCTTGACAGAGCACCCTTTCCAAAAGAAGAGGGGTGTTACTACTCACGATGACCAAATGATGACTATTTTATATTAGGAAGAAAAAGTTCAAGGAGATAGCAATTCAAAATGATGCTATTTCAGCTCAATGACATTAGCAAGTTTTGATAAAATTAATGCCCCAAAGTGGAAATGGTTAAGGGAAACAAGCACTCTCTTGTGTAGGTGGATGGAAAGTCAGATGATGCAAGCTTTTCTGGAAAGCAATTTATTGATATACATCCAGAAGTTCATATATTTCCATTCCCCTTTGCTGAGTATTTCCACTTCTGGGAATACACTCTAAATCAGTT
Source organism: Eubalaena glacialis (assembly GCF_028564815.1). Classification (NCBI taxonomy): domain Eukaryota; kingdom Metazoa; phylum Chordata; class Mammalia; order Artiodactyla; family Balaenidae; genus Eubalaena; species Eubalaena glacialis. Next base: position 11,126,805 of record NC_083732.1, on the reverse strand, counting down.
ATCAAAAAGACAGAATGGAAATTTATACACAATGATATTCTTTGGAGCCTTGCTTATAACACAGAAAGGTTGGGAAAAACTTAACTGCCCACAATAAGGGAATGATTAAATAAACTGGGACCCATCTATGTGAGAGAATACCATTTTTTAAACGGTATTTCAAGAATTTAAAATATAATCCTGATATAACATTTAAGAAAAAGCCCTACACAACCTGATAAATAGTATGATTTCACATACAAATGCATGTAAACCTCACAGCTCGTCTCAACAAAGGCTGAGAACATCCTAATGCCTTTATGTTTTTGCATCTGCTGGGCCTTCACCCACTTTGCCACCTGGTGAATTCTTATTTTTCCTTAAACATCTAGCTCACATATTATACCTTCTGTGGAAACTTTTCTTGAGAAGGTCGTGCCTGAAGGGAGTTAATTATTTGGTCCTAAAAAATACTAAAGAATAGGCCACATGTCCTGAGAATTTATTTATAAGTCCCTTTCTTCCGCGAGTTCATTGTTCTCTGCAGCCTCTATCACCCAGTGGCACTGACACCTGAGGTGAGACTGATTGCCACTCTGCATCTGTGGTGTCCCAGGGGACCTCTGTGAGGCCTTGGCCAGCAAGGACCAGTGAGGACACCCTGGCTCCCATCAGCAACAGGAGCCTACAGTTGGGTGCTCTGAGCCAGATTGTCACAGATGCATATCATTTTAAAAAGACCTTTCTACTCTAGAATGCAATACTTCATAACTGTGAGATGTTGATACACATTACAAAATATGGACTTATGCCACTTGTAATGTGTCAACTATTGGGTGCAATCCATGAATAAAATCAGCCAAGCTTAAAAAAAAAATATATATATATATATATATATATATATATATATATATATAATTGTCTCTAGAAACCATAAGGGAACCATGGAAATGGATTTTCTGTTACTAACACAGATCAGAGCAGAGGGTTTGCTGCCTCAGTATGAAACCACTGCCTGGTGTGACAAGCAGAGAGAAGGTGAGTCCTTACCTACTCTTGGTTGTCTGCTAAACAAATGAGCAATGCAGTCAATACAGTCCCTGAACTTGCATTTGATAAGTGTCTCCTCCACCAAGGATCACTTCTCTTTCTGCCCAGGCTGTCCCATTTTCAAGCACGTTGCTGTTATTGTTATTATTACTACTGTTTTGTCAATAATTAGTTGCTAATGGCACTAAAACTTCCTTTTATTATCATAACATTTTCCTAAAGGATTGGAAGCTTTCAGATTGGCATACCTCTGCCTTTTCTGGCTCTATCTCTTCGGACAGATTACTTGACAATCTTGAGAGTGAGTTGGGAAACTTTCCAGGAAATATGGGGGGAAATAATGAGACCTGAATTTTTTTTTATTTTACTTTTTTCTTTGTTTTAATACATGATGTTCAAGATATATTGATTTCTCAGAAATATTATAAGAGCATCTCTGACTTTGAATTTACAGAAAAGCCCAATATAATACACACTGTCAATTGGTGTTATTGTCCTAGGGCTTAGATTCAAAGGATTATGTCATTTGATTTTAAAGTCTATTTTGTCTGATATGAGTATTGCTACTCCAGCTTTCTTTGGATTTCCATTTGCATGGGATACCTTTTTCCCTCCCTTCACTTTCAGTTTGTATGTGTCCCTAGATCTGAAGTGGGTGAGACCTGATGTTTAATGGAGAGTCTGTAAGGATTGCATGAGATACCACATGTGAATTTTTATATACGTATCACTTATATAGCAAGTGCTCAATATTTGCTAGTCATTGTCATTAGTTTCGGTGTATCATTGTTATTGTTGGGTAACTGTGATACGTGATCCTCCTCCACCTCATAGTCAAGGCAGGTCCCCGCTACTGGAAGTGGGGGTGCAGGGAAATCTCTCTGGAGTGGCCCTTGCCTGCACAGAGCTTCCGGGGATTGGTCAAGGTGGGGCTCAAGGTGACGTCTGGCGATGAGATGGTGATGTCTCCCCACTGCTACACTGGGGGATGTGGATGTTGTCTGGCCTTTACTGGCATATCTTCTGGGGGGTGGTCTCATCTTGGCAAGTAAGCATATTTCCTTACGTCTTTACCTTGTAAAGGTGCAGGAATGGTAGTAGTCTGGAAATGTTTAAGTAGCAAGTCATCAGATGAAGTGACAGTGTTCTGATATACCATGGAATAAACCAGGGGACTACCTTTTGTTGGATATCTTGGCTAGTATTCCCATAGCCCTTTATTACTCTGTCTAATATCATTTATCACCTCGTGGCTGTGTCTTTCTCCTTCCTTATTCTGTAAGCTTTCAAGGGCAAGAATAGAATCTATTATTCACTCATTCAGCAAATACCTACTAAGCAATTACAATGGGCCTACCATGTCAATTGTATTTCCAGTCTCTAGCAGAGTAGCTGGCAAATAATTGGTGCATGACAAATGTCTGAGGCGTAAATGGGAAAAATATGTAATTTTATGACATGCGAAGAAGGGGATTGCTAGAACCATAGTGGGAGAAGCCCTATGTGTAGAAAAGGAAGAGACCAGTTAGAAAATTCATCTAGAATGTGGACACACTACAAGCAAATATTTAAAGTTGTAGTTTAGCAAGAGAATATTTCTTTACTGAACAAACATAGTGGTTACAGCAGACAAGGAAAGGGATGGGAGAAGAGAAAAAAGAGAATATGGATAGATACTAAATTTAGGTTAGAGGTAGCCTGTGGGCAAGAGGGAGGGATTGGGTTTGGGGAAGAGCATATAGTGGGCTTCAATTATATTTGTAGCATTTTATATCTTAAGCTGGGTGGTAGGTGAATGGATACTCACATTTTTCTCTATACTTTTCTTATTTTGTTAAAAATATTCATTGCCTCTAAGCATTTTTATAATGTTATTACAAATTTATAAATTTATAAGACTAGTCACTAAGTTTAGTCAAGTCCATCTCTGTAATGACCCCTCCATTAGATCCACCTTTTCAGGCGCTCAATAACCTCTTCCCAAGGGCTCAGTGATTATCTCCTAACTGTCCTGGCCACCAGGCTCGGATCTCTCCAGCGAGGTCTTCCTAAGAGGTAGATCATGTCATTTTTCTGCTTTAAAACTGTTAGTGAGAGAAACTTGCCAACCTAGCATTCAAAGAACCCTACAGTTTAGCTCTTATTTACCTCTCTGGTCTTTTCCCCCCTGTAGGACATTGGGTTCCAGTCATGATGGCTCACTTGACCCCAGCCCACCTCGTGTGCTTTCATCAGTCTTTAATTCTGTCCATTACACTTGAAAGATGAGTGCAAAACCAGATGACTTTTCTCTTCTTGTTCAGTTTGGGAAGATGCCTTCAAATAAACCAAATCTCTTGGTATCTGAGAGCCTCAGATAAGAATAAGACTAACATCAAGTGAATCAGTAAGCAGGTGTTGGAGATACACTGGCATCCGTGTGCCTAGAATAGTCCCTTTGCTCTTGTAATAGTTGGCCTTCAGTATAATACCTGCTCAGTGAGAATGAGATGCAAGGCAGATATTGAAATTATGATGATAACTGCACACAATGGAAAAAATTAAACATTATGCAAGAGCTGAGGAATCGATTGGTGTTTTTTTTTCAACATTTCTTGTGTGTGATCGGTAGGTAGACAGAAATATAGGAGATAAAATACTGGTCGGCAAATTTTGATTTTAATCCTAATTTGGCATGACTTTTATTTTTTATTAAATGCTTAAATTCTTGGAGTTTCAATTACCTTTGCTGTTGATGAGAAATCATCACCTAACTTTAACTCCAGTATCTAATCTGTCATGTGTTTGCAAGCCTTTTGTCCGGTGTTACTGAAACTGAGTAGGAAGTACCTATCTGGTACCTGTTGTACCAGAGGGGTGAGTTTGCTTCTGGTATTCTATGAATCCCTTGTAGTTATATGAGTTTGAGGAAATAGGTTAATTTGTTACAAAAGCTGTTGACTTAACAATCATGGTTTGAGCAAGTGAGATCATGGCATACTCTAACAGCTAAATTAAACTCATCCTTCACCACGCTGTCATCAGTAATACCTGCTGCTGTTGCAGAATCCTAATGGTGGTGGATATGTAAAGAGGAATGACATTTACTGCCTTTCTGGTTTGGTTTTAGAGAACCCTTAGAGGTCTCACTGGCTTCTTTTCACTCAACTTTAACCCTGAAATGCCATTTTGGGATTTTCTTTTTATTTTTAAGACTTTCATAAATACTGCCAGTATTGAAACTTTAGCTGGCATGGAATATCTGAGAAAAGACTTTAATGGGAGAAGGGGAAAGTAATAAGAAAAGCTGCAAAATAGGGAAGGAGAAATTGTGTCCATAAGAGATAGAAAAGGAAAAACACTATGGAGTTTGGTCCATTGAAATTTTTACTTTTTTCTCAATCCTGCCAAGACTCATCACTTATATATTATTGTTTTCCCAATAAAATCCATGTAGTATTCGAAATGAGAAGAAATGGTAAATAGGTACAGGTTGTTATTCAGAAAATATTCACTTCCTACCTTCCCTTCTGCCCTCCTTCCGTGGGAGAATTATACTTTCTCCCCCCATTGATGTTGGGCTTGGCTATGTGACTTGCTTTGCTTCTGATGGTCAGGAACTATAATAGGTCTGATATTTCACCCTACTTGCAAGCTAAAAATTATTCTGCCACAGTTTCATGGACGCAGGCAGAAGACATAAGGCTCCCACGTCAGACAAAGAGCTTTATTACAGCAGTTACAGAGTATCAGCCTTTTCTTGTGTTGTTTTCCCAAGCCCCAGTTCCCACAGGGTGATATGAAGAGGACCAGCTGACACCTGCACTCGCAGTGAGTTGCATTACAAGAGAGAAACCCTGAGCTTAGGGAACCCAAATCTTTTATAATGGGCAGTCAGTATGTTCTCCCTGTAGGAGAACCTATTTCTATCTTCTAAGTCTGTTTACTATACATCTTTGAAAAAAATAGTCCACAATAAAGGCTGTCAGTGCCTTTGCTTATAAGATGTGCAGACACAGGAGTGATGCATGGAGCATTGTCTCCCAGCCCCAGCCTCTACCAGGAGAACATTTCCTAGATATCTGATGCCACATGGGGCCAAGCTCGGTCAAGCTACAGCCTAATATAAAGCCACCGCAGCTAAATTCATCCTGAATCAGCTCAACAGTAGTCAGCATGAAAATACATAAATATGGAAATAAATGTTTATGGCTGGGATGGTTTTTTATGTAGCATTGCTGTAGCAATAACTGACTGGTATGTAAGTTGGTAAGAAAATGAGGTGCTGCCATATCAAAACCTCAAATCTTTGGCTTGGGTTTGGCTTTGGGACCACACAGGGGGTAATGGGGAAACTATTATGGGAGGCTGAAAAAATGGTCATCTGTGTTCTAAAATGACAAAATATTTGATAAAACTGTTGCTTCTCAGTAACCGAGAAGACAGAAAATGTACCTAATATACTTGTAGCATTTAGTTAGGAGATTTCAAAAGCATGAGTTTTTTAACAAAGTGCTACAGGAAACAGATAAGCTCAGTAAAAGCTGGTTGATTAGCAAGGAGGATTTAGAGGGACTATAAAGAGACCAGAAATCTCAAGTTTGAAAAATAAAATAGTTTTTTAAAATTAAAACAAAGATGTGGTGTTTTTACAGACCAAATTAACATTGGATCTAACATCCTTTGTTAAGACGTATGAATAGAATGTGTGGGTTAGTAGATCGTCTCAGCTAGACAAAAGGGCTTCTAGAAAAATTGAGAGCAAGTTCCCACAGAAGATTAATGTACCCAAAGTACCTGAAATTAAGTCTAGAGAGAGACATGCCTTGGAAAGTGTTATGGGTGTGACTCTTGGCACTTGGATTTAACTAGAATTAATTACATAGAAAACAAACCACTCTTTTGAGAGACCAGTATTAGCAAAAGTGCTACTAGCCTAGACTGAAAGACACCGACACAGAGATGTAAAAAAAATCTCTTGCAGTGAAATCAGAAAGAGAAAAACAAATATCGTATATTAACGCATATATGTGGAATCTAGAAAAATGGTATAGATGATCTTTTTGGCAAAGCAGAAATAGAGACACAGACGTAGAGAACAAACGTGTGGATACCAAGGGGGAAAGGGGGGGTGGGTGAGATGAACTGGGAGATTGGGATTGACATATATACACTACTATGTATAAAATAGGTAACTAATGAGAACCTACTGTAAAGCACAGGGAACTCTACTCGGTGCTCTGTGGTGACCTAAATGGGAAGGAAATCCAAAAAAGATGGGATATATGTATACATATGGCTGATTCACTTTGCTGCACAGCAGAAACTGACACAGCAGTGTAAAGCAACTATACTCCAATTTAAAAAAAATGAAATTTCTACACCAAAAAAAATTTTTTTAATTAAAAATTAAAAAAAAAAGAAAAATGCAAAAGAAGAAATCTCTTGCTTCCCAACTTTATATAGTCAGGAATTGAGCTTAAAAAAAAAAGGCAAAACAACCCCACATCCCCCCAAAAAAATCCCTGCTCAGAGACCAAGAAAGACTTATTTTCAAATGCCCTCTTCAGAATTAGTCAAGCAGGATGATGGCAATGGCAGAAGCCCCAAGAGGGCCAACTCAAAGTCTATGGAGAACAGTGGACTGAGAACCATTACCAGGAAGCAGAGCCAGGGTCTCTTCAGGAGCCATAACCCGTGATTCTGTTATTCATGGGTTCCATATTCACTGAGAATGACGCAAATCACCTTTTCTCAGCTCACATGATTATACAGATAAAGGTTTCCATTGAGTATTCTTGTGCAGGAAGGCTCATCTTCCTCCTGTGGGGTATGCACAGGTATCATTCACTATTGCTTTTATTCCCACTAGTTACATTATATCGTTATATATATCTTATTTTGGTCTATCTGTAGGGAAAGAGCAGTTAGCAAGCAAACATTTAAGTTCCCTATCCAGTTTGAAGACCTGACAGTGTTTGCTCTGCAGGGTTCCTGATTTGTTATGGACAAGTGAACTATTATATACTCCTTTAAAAAATAGGAGTCTTTATTGTGGGTACTCTATCCAAGTTTCATCACTTTGTACTGGGTGTGTGGGGATGGGTAAATTGTGTTTTTAGTTCATGGCCCAGTGAATCAAAAGGAGCTGCATTCAGACCAGATGTAGATCATGAGGTCCTGGATTTTGAGCCTGATGCTGTGACTTCAGGAGTGTAATGTGGATGAGTATATTTTGCATGTGGGAAGGAGGAGAATACATGAGAACAAAAAGGTGCACTGTGGTAAATTGGTTTATTATATGCTATTCTCTACCTCCATGAGAATAGCATATGCCACTTCTCCTTGACGTTGGGCTTGACTCTGCGAATTACTTGGCCAATGTGATGTTAGCAGATGAGATGAAAGAAGAGGCTTAAAACATGTTTGCGTGGTTGGGCTTATTCTCTTGCGCTTTGGCTATAGCCATGGAAAGACCTGCTGGAGTAGCTGCTGGCCCTCCGGCCTGGGGTCTGGTGTTAAATGCATGGAGCAAAGCTGTCCTCAACCCACAGACCTGGAGTCCAAAGCAGAACTGCCTCAGCCAACCTGCCGTTGCATAAAAAAGTAATAGATGCTTTTTCTTATCACTGAGATTTTGCGATTGTTTTCTTTGTAGAAAAAGCTGATTTATACTTAGAGACATAGAAAATGCTCACTTTTAGAAGGGAGTAATGCCAATATTATGGACTGTGGGTGCTGGAGAGAGGGCAGGAACTGAATCTCAGGGCAGTTTGAGTTTCAGAGAGACAATCAGCAGTGAGTTTTCAAAGAAGCCTACGACCTTCTGAAACCAACTATTTCTGTATTTTTCAAGTAGAATGATTTTAGTGAACGTCTGTCCTATCCCATGCATCTTTATTGGAGGGTTCTTAAAATTAAATCCTAAGTGTTGTTTGTTTGTTTGCAGTATGTGTAGTGTTGGCATCTAGTACCCCTGGGAACAGGGAGCAGGAGAGGAATTCAGGCTTACTCGGAGTGCGGTGACTTAGCAGTTGATCACATTTTGCAGAATTCTATTTGCAAGCTTAGAAAATTACCACACACAGTTCACCATATGGCACAACTTATTTTGCTAAGGGGACTATTGTATTTGAAAAATCAAAAACACTCACTAAATCCCCAAATCTCTCTTTTTTTTCCTCTACCATCATGGTTTCCATGACTACACTTCACAGCTCCATATTACATCTTAAATGGAAATGATTTCTTCTGAAAAACACTATGTAGAATTTTCAAAAGGAAGAAGTGAGAGAGATGTTTACTCTTCCAGGCAAATAGTATGTGCTGATTTCCACAACTCTGTCTGGGATTGGGTACAACACCAATGAGAAGTACATTTTAAAAGCATGATTTCTCAGATTTTTAAGATGGATCCTGAGACAGGCTAGAGATACTGGAGATACAAAACTTCAATTGGCAGATAGGGGTTGGTGACAGTAAACATGTGTGTAATGAGTTGGATTCTTATACCTTCTAACAGCTCTTAAATATTCTGCTTCTCTTTTATCTTTGTGGTTTAAGGTGTGCTCTGAACCTTTTTTGGGGGGTGGTGGAAGAAAGTATAGTCACATACATTTTCCCTCATGAATTTCTTAGAATAACAAAGACACATAAACATTTCTGGGTTTTTTTTTGTTTTGTTTTTTGTTTTTGAGTTAGGAAAAGAATGTTGAATTTAATTCCATGCCTACTTTTTTTTTTTTTTCCATGCCTACTTCTTAAAAGTATTCTTCAGAGCTGCCCTTTCCTAGTGTACCTTTCATTTTATTGAAGACCATATGTTGTTTTCAGTTGCATGAATGTTGTCTAGTCCACAGTTATTATTGTGTTTAAAATGAACACTCCTCAGCTTCTGGCAGGCTGCATCCAGAGCCAGGAATCTTCATTGGTATGTTTTATAAGTGCTGGTACAAGGGCCTTCTAGAGTTGTTACTCAAAAAGGAAACCCCAAATGTGCCTCATCTTACAAACAGACAACACTGCTTTGATGCTTCCCACCCCTTGTGGTAGAATAACATCATGCTGCTTCAAGAGGAATAACATTTGAAAGGTAAGTTTGATGCAAATAGACTTTACTTCTTTTCACTTGCATATTTTGAGGTTTAACACCTTTTCTTGTTAGTAATTAGCACACCTGAAACTGGCCCAACATTAGCAACGCAATCTCTACCTTGTACAATGGAAGTTTTCCCAGGTTTGCAGTAAAGTCTATAAGTTGAAGAATCCACATTGGACAGGTCAAGAATTGGATGACATGAATGTGCCACATGGAAGCATAGGCCACACCAGAAGCTGCTCTGGGTATCTTAAAGTCTTAGATCTTTGTCTTCTGTTTCTCACCAAAGAGAGATGTGAAGAGAGCCTTATTGCATTACCAGTTTCTTTTCTCTTCAACTACTGAAGGCCAGAGTTTCTGATGAAGATTGAAGGGAGGTGGCGGCATGAGGTGGTAGGGTCATTATTCTTACAGAAATTACAACTTCTGCCACATTTTAGCTTCTACTTGTTTCTTCTGCGTTATTCGAGGCAAACCAGTTGATAAGCACGTAGGAACAGAAATTAGTGAACACTGAGGGCACAATAGGCATTGTGTGTGCGTGAGGGATGTTTTCATTTGTGTGTGCGTACGTGACTATTATGGGATTTTGTGAATAAAATGCTTCCTTTTGTAAAATGCTACTTGTACAAAATTACATGTGTTCATAGGTTTAAATAAAATTTTTATTAGTGATGTATATTAAATGAGGTCCTAAGGAAAACAAGATTCCCAAATTGAGCAAAATTTTTGCTCAAATAAATGAATAAAAACAATATGCATTGCATTGGGGAATGGGGATGGGACTTCAGCAAAAATGGGGTAGTAAGTACCTCCAAAAAATCTTTCTTCCATTAAAGCAATGAAAACACTGGTAAAAAAAGTCCAAGTCAACTTTTTCAGAAATCTGGCAATTAGCAAAGAGCTTGGAGCAATCTGGGGAAGTTTATTCAAGAAAAATGACTCAGTCTTATTAAGAACAGTGACATTGTAACCTGCCCTATTCCCATTCCCCCTCCCCAGTACTGTGGTAGCCTTGAGAAAGAACAGCTTGTAATTACAGCTCTCTTGGTGCAGGCAGCCTTTTCCCCCGGGGGTATTTGTCAAAATAATCAGAGGCAATTGTTTAACATTGTGCCTGCCTGAGGTGGTAAATAACAACTGGGGCAAATAGGCTAACCAAAAAGCTTAAAAGGAAAAACTGGGGAATGAGATGTCCATTAGGAGCTTGGAAAACCTGCAACATACTTCTGGAAATCTAGAAGTTAATGTATACGTGTGGGGCTGTGCCCATGCCCAGAGCTGTGAGCATACTCAGGAAAGATCAGCCAAAGCCCTAAGCTCTCACCTCTGGGCTCTATACAGTGGAAAGTGAAGGCTAAGGTGGAATTATAAACTGCCTGACTGCATGTTGAAGGCATTCACCAACATGTGCACAGAGTACCTCGGCAAAAACTGGGAAACTTATTGGCCCAGGCACTTAAGGAAATCTCTGTCCAATTATTAGGTGACCACTAAGCTAAATGAGGAGAGACTTCAGTGGTCACAAATGACAAACACGGGTTTTACAGAATCAGTTCAGAAAAGTCAGTAAAACAACAAATGACAACAAATAGTAACAAAAATAAACCTTAGGAAGGGAGTAGAATCTAATTTGCAGAGTTGCCATTTTTTAAGAAATAATATAAGACATGCAAGGAAAGAAAAGTATGACCCATACACTGGAAAAAGCAGTCAATAGAAACTGTTCCTGAGGAAGTCCAGATGTTGGGCTTATTAAACAGGCTTTAATTCAGTTATTTTTTATATTATCAAAGGATTAGAGGAAGCCACATATGAGAATGATGTCTCACCAAATAGAGAATATCAAAAAAGAAACAGAGATTTTAAAACTAAAAACTCCATAGAAAAATATAATAATTGAAATAAAAAATTCACTAGAGGTGCTCAACAGCGGATTTGAGCAAGCAGAAAACAGAATTTGAGAACTTGAAGATAGGCCAGTTGAGGTTATCTCATCCAAGGAACAGAAAGAAAAGAAGGACAAAGAAAAATGAACAGAGTCTCAGAGATCTGTGAGACACTATTGTCTTAGTCTATTCAGGCTGCTATAACAAAATACCAGAGAGTAGATGGCTAATAAACAACAAACATTTATTTCTCATAGTTCTGGAGGCTGGCAAGTCCAGAATCATGGTGTCAGCAGATTCAGTGTTTGGTGAGGGCTTCATTATTCACAGATGGCCATTTTCCCCCCTATATCCTCACATAGTGGAAGGGGTGAGGGATCTCTCTGGGATCTCTTTGATCAAGGCATAAATCTCATTCATGGGGGCTCCACTCTCATGACTTAATGACCACTGAAAAGCCAGAAGGAGAAGAGAGATTATAAAGAAGCAGAAAGAATATTTGAAGAAATAATGGTTGAAAACTTTCAAATTTGATTGAAAATATTAGTCTATGTTAATCTACCTGTCTTATCTTGTCACATCTGAGCTCAACAAACTCCATGTAGATTAAATTCAGAGATTCACACCTAGACTCATTATACTCAAACTGTTAGAAAGCAGAAACAAAGTGAAAATCATGGGAAAGAGCTACATCATGCAAACAACAAACAAAATGAGGTTGGAGTGGCTATGTAATATGAGACTAATTTTTTTATATATAGATGTTATATCATACAATATTGTTGAACTAGTTTATTAGCTCTGATAGTGTTTTGTGGATTCTTTAGGATTTTCTTTATATAAGACCTTGTCAACTGCAAATAGAAATAGTTTTACTTCTTACTTTCCAATTTGGATGCCTTTTATTTCATTTTTCTTGCCTAATTGCCCTGGCTAGAGCATCTAGTATAGGGGTTTGATCCACTGAACAAGAATAAAGATCATATCTTTATTCATGTTTATACAATCAAACATGGAATGTCAAATCTCACTCTGGACAGATGTGGTAGACTGAAAGTGCCAGAACTTAAAAGTCTGCCCACTGAGAACATTTCCCTTCTTTAGTTGTCCTGTAATCTTCCAGATGTCTAAGGATATCTCTTCCTTAGTGTGCATTTAAATTCCAAGTTGGAATGTAAATTAATACAGCCACTATGGAAAACAGTATGGAGGTTCCTTAAAAAACTAAAAATAGAGCTACCATATGACCCAGCAATCCCACTACTGGGCATATACCCTGAGAAAACCATAATTCAAAAAGAGTCATGGACCACAATGTTCATAGCAGCACTATTTACAATAGCCAGGACATGGAAGCAACCTAAGTGTCCATCGACAGAGGAATGGATAAAGAAGATGTGGTACATATATACAATGGAATATTACTCAGCCATAAAAAGGAGTGAAATTGGGTCAATTTGTCTAGACGTGGATGGACCTAGAGAGTGTCATACAGAGTGAAGTAAGTCAGAAAAAGAAAAGCAAATATTGTATAATAACGCATATATGTGGAATCTAGAAAAATGGTATAGAAGATCTTAGTTGCAAAGCAGAAGAGACACAGACGCAGAGAACAAATGTATGGATATCAAGGGGGGAAGGGGTGGGGTGGGAGGAAATGGGAGAATAGGATTGACACATATACATTATTGATACTATGTATAAAATGGACAACTGATGGGAACATGCTGCATAGCACAGGGAACTCACCTAGTGCACTGGGGTAACCTAAATGGAATGGGAGGGAAGTCCAAAAGGGAGGGGATATCTGTGTGTGTATGGCTGATTCATTTTGTTGTGCAGTGGAGGCTAACACAACATTGTAAAGCAACCATACTCCAATAAAAATTAATTTAAAAAATAAAAGCAAAAAACACACACACGAAAAAAATTAAAAAATAAATTCTAAGTTGGGAAAGCTAGTAGCAAGATTCCCTGACACTTGTGATACCATTGCAGAAAGATTTCAAAGTTACTAGGCCACCCCCTCATTATTTAATTTTAATTGTGGAAGGATATGAAGTTAAATTCTAAACTACCAGGGGTGCAGTAGAGAAATTGCTCTAGAGATCATATATATAGTCATAATGTTGCTTATCTTATTTAACGTTTTCTTTCGAATGAGCATGATTTTGGCAATAATCTTAAATATTCTCTGAACAAAGGTTAAAAGCAGGATGCGGTGGGTTGTGCAACACGTAGCTCAGAATTGAACTCCATTTCCAGGCTGATGAGCAGGGAATTGGGGGAGGGGTGGGATGCAGAGCTTGGTAACTTGCTTGAGTGCTGCTGAAACTTGTCCTCAGTATTTAATATTTAATGTATTAACTGCGGTGGTAGAAGGTTAAGAACAGAGTCAGTAGTTTCAAACTGCAAGAATGTTATATTCTGTGTTGGAAGATATGAGATTTGGGACAGTCTGGTCCTTTGATCTGGAAGAGCCCCTTAAAGGGAATTATTTAACCCTTCAATTGGGGAGCAGAATTGCCCCCAGGAAAGCTGCTTAAGTTAATGTCACTCTAAATGACTAACCTGATACTCAAGATAATCAATAATTTTTCTGAGAGGTGAGCAGAATTGTATTTCCTCTGTGTTCAGGTCCCCTGAAAGAGTTTATTTTGTTTCTTCTCTGAAGATTTAGGGGAAATCTTTTTTCTTTTCCCCCTGCTGATATTTCTGTTTTGTTGGATTGGGAGCTGGGAGAAAGACACCGAAGGAGCTGACTTCCTGAGAGACTTGGTGAGACATCAGGACCCAGGCGTGATACTTTGAGGGGAGGTCAGTTTTTTATACTGAGGCATAGGACACTGGGAGAGTCCGGCAGAGCTGGGAGTCAAAGCCGGGGGTGCTAAGGAGAGAGCCCTAGTCAGGACGGGGGGCAGGGTGGGGTGGTGGGGCTGGGGCCTACAGAAAGTACTGGCAGCAGTGGGAGACCACAGATGGACTTGAGACAACACCCCTGGGTACCCAGAAAACGACCAAGGACCCTTTGTGGATGGCTCAGCACCTGCCTTGGAAGGTGGATCTCCAAATATGCATCATTTTGGCACTAAAATAAATGTGACCTCAATTGAATCCACAGGCTAGTGAAATCCAGCCCATTCAAGTTTCTTCTAGATGGTACTGCCCTGTGTAAAGTTAGCAAGAGAAGTGCTGATCTAACCTTCATTTCTAGAAAACGGGAAACAATAAGAGACCAAAGATAATCAAATGGCTTAATAAGTAGGGCAGTAAGAACATCTCAGGATTGACCTATACCATTTGGTCTCACTGAATGCAGTGTGATGATCAAATGCATCTCTTTTTAAAGGTGTTACTCTACCACAAATTCATTATCCTAGTTATTGGACTGCATTTCCTTCAAAGGAGAGCATTTAATGTGCTAGTTAGTAGACCATTTCTTCACGACAAGAACTCTGCATTATTTATTTACTTATTTATTTATTGGCTGTGTTGGGTTTTCATTGCTGGGCGTGGGCTTTCTCTAGTTGCGGCCAGCGGGGCTGCTCTTCGTTGTGGTGTGCGGGCTTCTCATTGCGGTGGCTTCTTTTGTTGTGGAGCACGGGCTCTAGGCGCGCAGGCTTCAGTAGTTGTGGCGTGGGCTCAGTAGTTGTGGCTCGTGGGCTTAGTTGCTCTGCGGCATGTGGGCTCTTCCTGGACCAGGGCTCGAACCCGTGTCCCCTGCATTGGCAGGTGGATTCTTAACCACTGTGCCACCAGGGAAGCCCAAGGCCTCTATTTTAAAATAAAAGATTTGTTACCATGAAGTTTACTACACACAGAGCAGTGTCACAATAAGATTAGTTTCTGTACATCTATTATCTAATTGGAAAGATGACAAGTGAAAGATAATGCTGCCTCTGTTATGATGACAGTTATGCTTTCAAGAGTTTATAGTTCTTAAAATCAAGGGTGAGTCAGATCAGTAAATTAAGTGTATAAAAATATAAAGCAATATGAATAAAACATTTTAGAAATGAAAAGCTTTTAAACCATTCTTCCCTCATTTTTATACTCACTGAATTCCCTTATTAATAAGAATTATGTTTTTACTAACATTCAAAGGAACCAAAAAGCAATTATCCACCAGTAAACTACATTATTACTGCAATGCATAAACTTTCAAGTGTATGTACAAGAAGTTTCTCGGAACGCAGGAAAATCAAAGCCAGAAATTGGAGTTTTGTAAAGGTATTTCAATAGTAAGTTTAGGCAAGCAGGGGAAGGAGTTTCTTGCGTCTTTCCCAGTTTGATATATTTAAGAAGGGACGTGAAAAGGAAGTGACCTCATGTGATGATTTATAATTTTACAGGAAATGATGGAGTATGAAGACCTTTAGGAAGCATTGTATGTTCACTTAGTTTGCTGGCTGACCAAACTTTTATTTGGTCCCCAAATCTTTGCATTAAATAGATTATTATGTTAAGATGTGTTAGAGATGTTTATTTCCTACAACAGAAAATTTTACTACAATCATTACCATTGTGAGCAAGGTTTTGTTCGAAATTCTTGCATCCTGGGAAAATTCTGTAGGATTTGTGACATAGGAGAAGTTAAGAAACTTTTCATACAAACAACCTGATGACAAATTTGTGCAATTATTTTTCGCACTTTTTTGGTGAATTATTATTTTCTTTCTAACCGATTCAGACATCTTTGGAGTGAAAGTATCAAGAGGATAGGCATTTGGGGGGTTGAGTCCTGCCAACAGCAGATCCTGAAAGAAGGATTCGGCTACATGCTTTATTTGGGAGGAGATCACCGGAGGCAAGAGGGAAAGAATAGGGAAAGTGAGACAGGGAAAGGAGAAAAGCCAGTCAACCTGTCAATGACCAGGTTACCACTGGGGCACCTTGGTCTAGATGGGCTTGGGGAGTCAATCTCTGAAAAGCCGTGAGGGAATCCCCCTCTGAATTCTCCAATTAAGGATGAGGAGACTTGGCGTTTATCGTCCTACTCCTATCCCCCTTTGTTTGAGAGCTACCCCCAAGCATGTCATTCCTCTGCCTTGTGGGTTGCACTGAGGGACATGCAGCAAGCTCCCTTTATCCCAGAAAAAGCCCTCAGGCAGGGAAGACCAGCGATGCAGTCCCGAGGTGCAAAGCTGGCAGTGTGCTGGAAATTGTCTGTGGCAGCTGTAGGTGAACTTGTGGACCAGGGGCCAGCAACAGTGGGAGCCACCAGGGCAATTCTGATCGGTCTCCTTTGTATTGGGGATGAGGTTGTGGAATAGTTTCTATCCCGGTATACTCCTACCCCCTGGCGCGTTTATCAATGCAGATGTAGTAGCAGTGTTAGCCCTCTTGAAATGAAGAGAGATGATGTCTTAAAATACAAGTTTGGCTTCTGTGAGAGAGACTGAAAATAGAAGTAGCTTATAAAGAGAGAGCTGTTTTTTACTCACATATATATGTTCAAGCTCACAAACGGAATAAGCAGAGGTCCAGGTGCCTTGTAGCTTGTTCCACCGTCCCTGGGGGATTGTTCTTTTCACACAGACTAAGATGCTCTACACCTCCCCGTCTGCATTCCAGCCACCAGGAAGTGAGAAAGGGAAGAGGAGGGCACATGCTTTTCCTTCAAGGGCACAGCTTAGAAATCGTACACATAATTTTCCCTCTTATAGCTTTGGCCACAACTTAGTCCTGACTCCAAGGAGAGCTTGGAAATGTTGCCTTTATCTTGGGCAGTCATTTGCCCAGCAAAAAATTAGTTTACCAGGGGAGAAGGGGAAAACAGATCTTGGAGAACACATAGCAAGTTCTGCTACAGACCCTACCTTGATTATCATGCATCTTCTAGGGAAGATGTGCCTGGATTATATTAGTTTCAAAACAGAATCTTTGAAATATATATGTATATAAATTATCATTTAAAATTATTTAATGCCACTGTAAAAAGCTTTAAAACATTGTGAAACTGTGTGTATGTTTGTGTTGGTATTCATAAAGTTATAGATGGTTTTTACTCTGTTAGGATATTTTACAGTTGTAGGAAGGATTTTATGCTATTCTGGTAACATATATGTATATATTTTATCTACCATAGCTAGTTGCTTCTGTCCTATGTTCTAGACTTTATTTCTTTTATACTTTCTTTCTCTCTCTCCCTCTCACACACACACCCTTAGATGCCCTCCTGTTTATTGGTACTCTGCTAATAATTAGCCAGCAAGATAATAAAATTGGTCTTGATGGTACTTTTTTCCTTTCCCTTAACTTTGACATCGTTTTCTTGACAGTGTCACAATTAGACTTTCTCTTTATAACACCTCGCTTTCTGCCTCAGTTGCCACACCTAATCAGCCAAATTTCTCTTTTTGTCAGCTTTACATTTTTTCTGCTTTGCATACCCTCCCAAAAGGGGGCATTCCCATCCTCATGTCTTAAAACTGGAATAATCTCCCATAATTGATTGACGGACTATGTATGTCTCCTTCAAAACTTGAAAAACTTTTCCCCATTTTGTAATTTACAGCTCTCACACACAGTGAAACTGGACCTTAGGATGCTATTGGTGACTGTTGGAAAGAGAATCAGAGGAGAATCAGGGACAAGTTCTGTGTTCCTAAAGGACAGGAAATGTGTCTACTCTGTATCTGTATCTGTATGTGTGTCTAACATGTATATAAGCTATGAATTTACTATCTTCCTTAATATTGTGACAGTGATTTTGCTTAAATTCTTTGTATGCTTAGAAAACTGCTGGCTTTCGCTGTGTGGCGGAGCTGGAATTTGAGTCCAGAGCCCGCATCCAGAAGCATGTGCCACTGTTCTTAGGTTGATGGTCGTCAAGGAAAGCTAAGGATATGGCCCAGGGTGAGTCAGGGGCAAAGCTTCCAGGCCAGGTTTCTGGAGACCCTGGCTTAGGTTCCTACACTGGGAGCGTTTCAAATCAATAGAAAGCCTGTGATCGCTCAGATTCCTGGAGATCTCTAACACTTGACAAGAAAAATCACCTTCCCTTTGGGGAAGAAGATCTATTATGAGTAGGTGCCAGAAAATGGCAATTTAAGAAATGAAATTTCTATAGAAAAAAGAAAAGCTGTCCAAGTACTACCTTCCCATATGTTTTCTCTTTGATCCTCCCCATATCTAGTTTTCTTATTCTTTTTATGATTACTAGTCCCATTTTATGAATGAGAAAATGAGAGCTAAAGAGTTTAAATAACTGACTGATCCCAGCCAGTAAGTTTCAGAAGAAGCACTGGGCTCTTTTTCCTTAATGTATTTCATCTTTTTTAAAAAAATTTATTTATTTATGGCTGTGTTGGGTCTTCGTTTCTGTGCGAGGGCTTTCTCCAGTTGTGGCAAGCAGGGGCCGCTCTTCATCGCGGTGCGCGAGCCTCTCACTACCGCGGCCTCTCTTGCTGCGGAGCACAGGCTCCAGACGCGCAGGCTCAGTAATTGTGGCTCACGGGCCTAGTTGCTCCGCGGCATGTGGGATCTTCCCAGACCAGGGCTCGAACCCACGTCCCCTGTATTGGCAGGCAGACTCTCAACCACTGCGCCACCAGGGAAGCCCTGTATTTCATCTTTGAAACCCAGCACTGATGTGGGCTGGGGCCCAAATGTAGCACAGATTATAACAAATAGGAAAATTAGAAGGATTCAGTTATCTGTGCCCAGGTCCTTTTGTTTTCTCTCTGATTTATCTTCCTGATTCTTAACTGCAAGCCATAACCATGTTGCTCAGCACTCTTGAAACTGGGGACACAAAATACTTTCATTTGGGTTCAGAAAGCACCAACCAGTGGTTCAGGCTCAGCTGGAATTCCAGGCAGACTCCATATCCCAGAGGGTGCACTTCCTGAGGAGCCCTGATCTCCAGGGTCAGCCTCCTCCTCGGTCCTCTCAAGATGATGACGCAGCCCACACGAGGTGCTAAGTATGTGGTTAAGCTCGTTTCATATTTGATGGTATTTAATCCTCACATTCACGATGGGATATTGGTTATATCGCTGCCCCATTTCATAGCCAAGAGACTTGGAACTTAGGGGGTAAACTCACCTGCCCAAGGTCACAGGGTTGATGCAGGGACCTGGATCAGTCTGTCCCTAAAGCCCCCACTCTTGGCCACCTGGACAGGTGCTGTCTCTCTCACTGAGAACCTTGGGTCACTAGGACACTGCCTTCCAGCCAACTGAATGATCGACATGAACTTCATATAAGAAAATACCACGAATATCCAAACAGAGATACCCACATTCCTTGTTTGTCACTTCTGCTGTCACCAGCCAAGAAGGGAGACTTCTCCTTTTAAGACTGAGTTCTTTTTCTTAATCAATGCTATTTACCTACATAGGCATTTCTACTATCTTAATTTCTCAAACTGTCCTCCACATGTCCCTAGTCATAATTCATTCTAAGTTTTCCTTGCCTCTGCTGCATCCCTACTTCTCCTCTGAAAAGCATATATATCACTTCTCCCAGAGTGGAATTCCAGGCTGATACTAACCTATTGTTGTATATTTCATGAATCAATCTATATAGTGTCCTTAAATTAATATAGGCTCATGGGAGATAATATTCACAAGAGTTGCACAGAAAATGCAATTTAAGGCAGAATTATTCCTCAAACAATTAAATGATAGTTACTGAATTTTATGTTAGGCACTAATTAAAATTCCTGATCTCAGTGACATATTACTTTAATTTTCTTGTATTTTGCTCTCTATTCAGGCTTATTTACGTTGCTTCTAATCTGCAGTCTATCACATTTCAGGTACTCAAAATTTGTTAAATGATGGAGTCATAAATGCATACCTAGAAATATTTTATGAAAACATTTTCTTCTCAAAACCTAAACTTATTGATTAACTGGTAGGCCCAGTACATATGTATATGTATAGAGATATATGACAAAATTTATAAATATGACTTTACATGTAGATTATATAAAATTATGTAAAATGCATGAAATCACATATAAAACATACACGTAAAAATCATATATATGAGGTAAATCCATCAAATATAAAAATCACGTGTATAAAATAATAAATATGACATGATTTTGTACATATATGATTATATATGAGATATGTCTATCTCATATGTATGATTTTACATATATGTATATGATATTAACATTTTAAGCAAACCTAGGGCCCCTTGCAGTCTGGAAGTCTCATCTCTGAAGGAGGGGCTGAGTATCCCGGGTCTCCTCTCCTGACACTGCCTGGGAAATTCTCCAGCTGCTAAGCCGAGAGTGGCTCCAGGAGGGGTTCAGTGTGGACTCGGGGCGGTGAGGTCTGAGCACAGTCACCCCGGTGCTTAACGAGTCTTCCCACCCGCAGGCCAGGCAGATCAGGGACCCTGTTTGCTGGGTGAGGGCTAGGAGAGTGTAGCTCATTTGTCTGGTCGTTCCTGAGCTTCAACGTGCAGTTTCAGACGGACCTGGTTTGCTTCTTACAGGAACCTGCTCAGGCATCATCAGAGGCATTGTTGGCTCTATATTAAAGATGGAGAAATGGACATCTCCTTATGCAAATTGTAAAGTGACTTATGATGTGGCTAAGAAATGGCAGAAACAGGATTAGAGCTTAGTTCTCTTTCCTACTTGGCAGCTTTTCCTATCACATCTTCTCTACCTTATTTTCCCTCCAGTTGTTTAATGTACCCTCCCACCTCCCACCAGCAGGATACGCCAGCCTGTTGGTACTGCACTCGTCGTTTAGATGACGTCTGTGCCACCTGTTTTGAATAGTATAAGCATGGAACGTAAATGAATTCTTTTTCCCTTTGATGTCATGGTCCAAAAGTCCTATGCTGGTTGGCAACCTGCCTTCAGCCTCATGTCATTTTACACGTTGACATATGAGCCCATCTCTCCTTCCTGTCCTCTCCCCCAGCCCCTTCAGTAAATTGGGTTTATAATAGAAACACTAACTCAACGTTAACCAAAGTGATACTGTCAAGTGATATGATAAGACTGCTGGGTGATGTTTTATGGTAATAGATTCTCTTTGGACTTCATTTCCAAGATCATGAGATGGTGCCTTAAGGGCAAACAGAAAATGTGAAAGCCATAGCAGGAGGAAATCTATGGCACATATGTCGCCATTGTGTTTCCATTCCCAGCTTTGTTATGCAAACAAACAAACAAAAAACAAAACCAAACAAAACCCCGTCTTTTCAATTATACTCTGATAAAAACGTTAAAAAAAAAACAACAAAAAAACCCCCCGTCTTTTGTTAAAACAAAACATGAACAAGAGTTTTTAGAAAAAGAATCCCTATGTAAGGAGATGAAGCCTATAAAATGAATCATAATGTCCAGCCTACCCAATTTTACCCTCCCATAAGGGCATTTAACATAGTTTGGCCACATTCATATGAACCTCTTTATTTAAACCCCTTAGCACTAAAGTGTTATAAATCCCTTCCTTGGTTTCTCTTACCTGATTTAAGACAGACGAAATCTTCAAAGGAAAAAAAAAAGGAAATCAATGCACAAGGAATGTGAAGAAATATAAGGAGCATTAAAATAGTGATCCTTGAAAAGACTTATGCTCCTGTCTTTGTAACTTTTAGTGCCAGAGGACTGATAGAATGCTCTAGGTAACTTGCCAGGCTATGGTCTTTCTAAATCCATTCCTAT
This sequence comes from Eubalaena glacialis, assembly GCF_028564815.1. Lineage (NCBI taxonomy): Eukaryota > Metazoa > Chordata > Mammalia > Artiodactyla > Balaenidae > Eubalaena > Eubalaena glacialis. The sequence continues at coordinate 11,105,168 of NC_083732.1, read as the reverse complement.
GCCTGGCACCATCTTAAAACTTGGCTTTAGCACCTATGATCTGTGTGATGGGTTTCAAGTTACAAAACCTCAGTTATTTAATCTGAAAAATGGGAATAATGAGAGCCCCTATTCCATTGGATTGTTGGGAGGATTAAGTATTTTTAAGTACTTTGCATAGTGCCTGGCATAGAATTAATACTCATTAAATGTTAGCTATCATTATTATCATATATCTTGGTGGACAAAACCAGGCTCCTGAGAATCTAGTCATCTCCTGAGATAATGCCAGAAAAGAGAGGATTCCAGATTCTCCACCCGTCAAGGGCCAACCCATTTAGCTTTTGCTCTTGCTTAGAGGGACATATTCCTTTCTTAGTAGCCGGGTGATGCAATGGATGATTTTCCCCCATCAACTGAAGCCTCTCCCTTCTACACACAGAACACGGGAGCTTGTCTTATACTTTACCCATCTTCCTGTACGACACCTTAAGAAACCAAATGCCATAGGAGCCAGGCAGAAAAGAATGCACAAATTCAACAAACAAAATTCTAATTTGGAGGAATAGAGTAACTCTTAAAAAGTTCAGTCCTAAAGTTATATTGCTGGGTTTGTTGGATAGTGCCTCAAACAGTGGCTTGCATATTTTTACACACCCAAGTGCTAAAGACCCAGAGACACTGGCCAGAAAATAAAGCTGAGTGTTCACAACCTTGCAGAATTTCAGAAAAGCACAAGACTATGCCGTGTAGATAGATATCCAAGCTACTGGATCACTCACTGGGCTTTCTGTGTGTACTTACTGCATGAGAGTTCTGGAGAATTATTTTTCTGACCTAAAGTTTTTGGACATATATCATTTCTTGGCAAGAAGCAAAAAATATTTCAAATTCCCTTGGTTTGGTTATTTTTTGTGATGAGCACAGAATAGATGCCACTGTAGGAAACAGCTACATTGTGAGCTGAGGGGCCTGAGATTTGTGAGTTTGGAGAGTGCAGTAAGTATAATGGTTATATGTCCATTCCTGGGCCAAGGACCATTCTGTTTGCTCATGTTAAGTCTGGGAAATAAGGGTCAGTGAATTGCGTTAGAAAGAGGGCAGATGGCTGGATTTTCCCCAGTGAACAGATGCCCACCACCACCATCCCCCGCGAAGGCTCGCGCCTGGTTGCCCTGCGGCCTGGCTCCCTGGCCGCCTCTTGGATGACTTGGTCACGCCTACCTCACAAAGATGGGCGTGCCTTTGTGCACTGCCTTTTCAATCCGGAAAAGAATGTGGATACTTCCAGTGGATTTGCATCTCATCTGAGGAGAAACTTTATTCTTTTAACAAAATGCTGCCTAGCTGGTGTGTGTATCTCTTTATACAAACCAAATGGCCAAGATTCTTCTACAAATTTTCAGAAGAAAATGTGAATGCTAACCAGATCCACCTTTAAATGAATCATATCAGAGAACTGTTTCTTTCTTTTCCCTGCACAGAGTCTTTGCAAAGGAAAACAATACTTGGAAGGACTTTGCCTGCCCCAGGCAAGAGGGAACTCAGTTCAGACAGAGCCACTGTGACCAAATTCACCTTCACAAGCCGCTCTGGTGGGAACTGTGCTCCTGGGGCCTGAGCCTGGAACATTCTCTCCTTGCTCAGCTGCTCATTACAATCTCTCAAAGGAACAGGAAGTCCAGCAGGAATTATTAGTGGTGTAAGGATGACGGATTTAAGAGTGAAGATTGTATAGCTTTGCGGTTCTATGCCTTTCGCTGAAGCGGAGCAAGGAAGTTTAAGGATAGGGCCCAAAGTGTGAGGTCTGTGATATAACAACTTGTCCCCATAGAAAAGAAGACCGGGCATCACTCTATGACCGGTATGGGACCGCAGCTTAATTAGAATATCCCGGTGGGATTGTGCCTCAGACGTGCTGAAGTGCAGCCCTGAACAGACCACACCGATCTTGGATACCATGGTTCTGGAGAAAGCTGGGTTGGGGGCCAAACACAGGGATGGGCATGGTGCCCATGCCTGCCTTGATGCCACAGACCAGAAATCTTATCCTGGCTAAGGCTGCCTGGCAAGTAATTGCCAGAATGAAGTGCTAAAGCAAGCAGCCGCCGTGTCAAAGAATCTGACCTTGGGAAGATAATGAGACAAGGAGAATTCAGAACAGATGAAAGCCAAGAGCACCTACTTTATCTACTGACAGCCAGAGACACCTTCATGCTCTATCAGTTTCTGCTAATGAGACAAGATGGGGCAAGATGGTAAAACAGCAGTAACAGGCAAACTTTTTTTTTTCAGCTTAATGATCTATAACTTAGCTAGATAAAATTCTCTTTTAGGTCAGGCAGCAACATAAGTCTGAGGGTAAAAAATACAAAACCAACACCTGAATTGTTTTGGTTTTGTTTACTTTGTAAGGGGAGTGATGAGGTTGAAGGAAATAATAAAGACCATGCCATTTCCTGACGGACTCAACCAGAGGGACAGCATTTAATACGGCTGTGCCTTGGCCAGTGAATCCCTTAAATCATTCTCTCTTACAGACCCTGTCACTAGCTGTTTTAACGTCCAACCAGAAATTTAAGTTGCGCCTGACGCTTTTAATTAATCAGTTCTTTAGTCTCTCTCTTCTGTGCTGCAAGTTATTACATGCCTCCTGGAGATGACACTGCAATTTCCATAAAGTTTTGAATATTTATCAACAGGGGAGTTTTTGGATACCTCCTACTTTCTTTGCAGTTGCAGAAATGGTGCCCAGGTCATGGGAGAGGGAACCATTGGCTGGCTAACTTTCGTGCGCTTGACATGGCGTGAGGTGCTGTATACATAGCACCCTTTAATCTTCCCTCCAACTCTGGGTGGCAATTCCTTTTTTTTTTTTTTTTGGCCGCACTGTGCAGCATGCGGGATCTTAGTTCCCTGACCAGGGATCGAACCTGTGCCCCCTGCAGTGGGAATGCCGAGTCTTAACCACTGGACCTCCAGGGAAGTCCCTGGGTAGCAATTCTTATTCAGCTTCCTTTATTGATGAGAAAACTGAGGGCACAGAGAAATTATGAAAGTTCTCCAGTATTCCATGGTGGGTATGTCATTATTTATCTTTTTATTGCCAAAGTTCCTGTCCTTTTCACTGCATCCTGACGCTAATAGATAATTTTTCAAGATAGATACATGGGAAGGGGTGAAAAGTATAATCCCGAAAAACAAAATCAATGTATTTAAGACAAGAAAAGCTGTCTCTGAATTAACTTTTTGGAGAAATACACAATGTGTTTGAAGTAGTGTGATGAGAGATTAGTGGATTGTCATCGGCCTTCATCAGTGCTACCTCGGCTGTGTCCGAAACAGTTTTGTGGGTCCTTGAGCTGCTGAAGACAATTTCTTATCTGATGCCACTGGTGTCTGCACGAGAGTTTTCTTGCCTTCTGAAGAGGGGAAAGGCTATAGCACTGTCTTTAGTCTCTCTACCTGCACCGCTCCTCCCCCAAACACACACACACACACACACACACGCCTGTGAAATCACAGGTAGCCGACGGCTGCTCTCAGGAGTGGTAGATGAAGGAAATCAGGGCTGCCATGGATACTTGGGAAACGGAGCTCTCTGCATGGATTGTCCTCTAAAACTCGAGCCGATGCTCACCTCGGCCAATCTCAGAAAGACTGAGCCATTGCAAGCAGGCAGTGGTTTCTGTATGTGAGTGAAATATGTTACCTGAGGAAATGCTTCTCGTGATGGGAAAGCGGACACGTGCTCAGTGTGACCTCTGCTGACTCTGCTCAGGGGTCTTGCAGGGTCAGCTTTCATAATCAAGCGACACAGCCTTGGCGACCATGCTGGAAACACCATTTATTTTCCTCATTTGCTTAAAGAACCTGCCCAAGCAGCCCCTGCATGGATGGGGGAGGGCTGGGGTCAGGGGAAGGAAAGGGCCAGAAAGGAGAATGAGGCTTTTACTGGTTTATTAGGTACCCTAGGTCAAAAAATTCTTCCTCTTTCTGAAGGTGCATGCCAGAAATCCATAAGCCTCTAAGACAACAACCAACTTTTTTTCTGCATTACTCATTCTGACATGTTAGGATTTTCATCTGTCCTTCCTTTCATTAAAATGAAATAGATTCTATTGTACAAAATCTATATTCATTGTAGAAAAAATGGAAAAAACAAATAAGCAAAAAGAAAGCTATTTAATCATAATTATACTTCTAATGATAATATTATTAAAGTCTGTTGTATAGTCCTCTTCTCCATTTCTATTTCTATTCATACATATACTTTACCAACACACATATAAGCAAAATGAGACAATAATGCAAAGTTCTTTTGGTAAACTGTTTTTTTTTGCCACTTTATGTAAATGGACATCTTCCATATCAATACATCTATTTCCACGTTAACATTTAAAATTTTTACGTGATATTTCATAGTATGGTAGTATCATACTTTATTTAATCAATGTAGAAATTTTAGGCTGTTTGCAAATTTTTGATATTTTGCAATAAGTTAGAGTTTATGTTTTTGTACAGCTATCTTTTAATACTTGTACAATTAATTCCTTAGTATAAATGTCCTTAAATGGAATTTCTGGGTCAAAGCATATACATTTTAAAAAGCAATTTCTGTTTTTCTCAAAAACTTAGGTTCAAAATGGTTTTTCTTTGCCAGTCCTGGAAAGTGCTGACCACATAGGCATTTGGTGTCTGTTTCTCTTCCTTTGAACCAATAGCCTTGGTCTAAGTCATTACTCTCCACATTAGACGTACCCTAGGGAATTGTTCCCTGAATGAGACATGGGCGCTCATGGTCGTTCTCTCTCCCTCACTATACACAGACTTGCGTGACAGGGAGGTAAAGAAATGATGAGGACGAGAAGCGCTAAATCCTACAGTGGGCAAAACAAAACAAAACACAAACACTTCAAATGATTGAAGATCCAAAATTTTGGCAATTTATATTCACAGTTGCTGAGAAAGCTTGAAAAGGTGATCCTGGAAAAATAGGAAATAATCTTAAAAATAAAATCACGTGAAATTTCTAGGAAATTGGCAATGAGAAAATTATTTTCTTAATTTAAAAAAAAAGTAAAAAATTCTGGAAACCACATACTGATGAAATTGGCGAATTGGCAAAACAAAACAAAAAACATAAATAAGAACCAAATGAACTGAGCAAAAGTTGAATTCGACAATGTGTCTGGTCAGCATCACCTAAAAGGAGAAACCAACATTCAGTGTGCTGTGAGGGCAGAGTTAGGAGAGGAAGGAGGGCCAGTGACTGCTATTCACAATTCACAAAGCGGAACCAAAAATCTCTGTGTGGAGTTTCCAAAACCCTACTCCACAGACAAGTACAGGAACCAAGGAACACAACCGAATATCTGGTTAAGCACCAGGGAGATAGAGAGGAGTTTAATTCTGCTGTACCTTTCCCTGGTGCCCTTAGGATGTTGATTTGTATTATATATTACATTATACTGTATTACATTATATTATATTATTGATATATTATATTACGACATTGGAAAGTATAGTGGGTTTTGCCCTTGTGACAGCCGGACTGCTTTACTCAGTCTCTAAAAATTTCACATTTCCATTGTTTTCCTCTAAACTTTTTATTTTATGTTTACCCACCTTAAAACATCCCTGCTTCTTATATGGCCAATTACTTAGCTGTGTAAGTCCTTCCATAGTTTGACTTAAAGAAAGTTTGACGTTTTTACCGTGGTCATGAAATCCACTTCTTCCAGATTCTTCTTCGGAGCGTTAATATTTCCAGGAAACTAATGTCTTAACTTGACTCTCCTACTGCAGCATTCTCTCCAGCACCATGATAATTCGATTTTTGTAATAATTTTTGATGTGATGCTTTGTCAATACTTTTCTAGTGGCCTTTATAAATTGTTCCATTGGTCTTCTGTCTGTCCATACACTTACTGTCTTTCCTTTGTCCTCCTCCCGTCCTTCAAAAGGATGATGCCTTCTCCACTTGTCCTCTTGAGAGGTTGCAATAAAAGGATTGATGGGAGGAGTCAAGATGGTGGTGTGAGAAGACGTGGAGTTAACGTCTCCCCACAACTAGGGCACCTGCCGGCCGCTGGTGGGGGACTGACCCCCAAGGGGATGGGAGGAACCCCAGAGTGAACCGGTAGGATGTAGGGGGATCAAGGGGGGAGGAGAAGTGGAGGCCAGACAAGATCGGCACCCCTGAGACTGGGGAGATCAGGAGAGGCAGGTAGGAGCGATCGCCTAGCCCCTGCGGCTGGGGAGCTTGCTGAGCTCCGAAGCCGGTTCCCCCGCTTCCAAAGCCCCATCCAGGCTGCAGGGTCCTGGGGACATAGGAGGGAGGCCGGGGAAATCAGGAGAGGCAGGCGGGAGGGGTCCTCACAGACCCCATACCAGAGGAGCAGGAGAGGCCAGGAGGGCGTTTTCCCCACCCACTCGAGCCCAGGAAGCCTGCTGGGCTCCCAGGTGAGGTCCCCGCCCTCTGAGACCAGGGGTGGGGGGTACGCCTGGCCCCTTCTGTTCCTTGAGCCTAAGCCCCACCCCCCCAGGGCCCCCAGGGCCTTTTCCAGCCCTCTGGGTCCTGAGCATTGGCCCCGCCCACCCCCCAAACCTCACCCTTGCTTAGGCCCCGCCCTCCACAGCCAAGGCCTCCCCCCCCCCCCCGCCCTTTTATTTTTTCTTTTCCCTCCTCTTTTTTACTGTTGTGGTACTGATGTACTTTCTGGTTGTTGATTCATCTATATTTGTACTTTTACATTCTTTCTAACATATCTGTTAGTTTCTGAGTCTGAACCACTGGACTAACAGAGAACCTCAGACCCCAGGGATTATTCATTGGAGCAAGGTCTCACAGAGGTCCTCATCTCAGCACCAAGACCCAGCTCTACCCAATAGCCTACAAACTCCAGTGCTGGAAGCCTCAGGCCAAACAACCAGTAAAACAGGAGCACAATCCCACTCATAAAAAAAAAAAAAAAAAATAAGATGGCAAAAAAATATGTCACAGATGAAGGAGCAAGGTAAAAACCTACAAGACCAAATAAATGAAGAGGAAATAGGCAACCTACTTGAAAAAGAATTCAGAGTAATGATAGTAAAGATGATCCAGAATCTCAGAAATAGAATGGAAGCATATGTTTCCTGCTTCAACTACTCACGAACACGTCTGCATTTGAAAATAATCTATTCTTTCAGTCATGAATGACAGCCGTTTGAAACAACACATTTCCACATAACAGCCCCACAATGTGTATAAATTTTACTCCTTGGCCTATTCACAGGTAGTTTCAGGACAGAAGGGGCCTTAGCATCTAGGTGTAGGGCACTAGTGACAAATTGAGAGGAAATAAGGAAGTGCAGCCTTTCTATAGACTATGTCAATTTCCTTTCCCTTTGTGTCTTTTAAGAGACGTGTCCCTTAATTTTTAAATAGTAATTAGAAACAGAAGATATCTCACACCTGAAACTAATATAATATTGTAAGTCAACTATATTTTGATACAATTTTTTTAATTTAAAAACTAGCTGATTTTATCCCCTCATCTTATGATCTATGGAAGCATTTTAAAATTTATTGTAGTTATTAATCAGATAACATATTGCTGTCGTTACATTAGACAATGGGTATTTTGAAGGCAAGAGCTATATTTTACCTAACTCCTGGTACATAGTAGGCCCTTACTGAGAATTTATTGAACAGGTGATTGAATTTTGTTAATTTACTTGTGTTCTGGGTAGGTGGCAGAATAGACCCTAGGCTGGGAGGCAATGGATCCCTAGATCTGAATGATGGATCTATAGACGTTATGCTCCCTGTAATTACCATACAGTCCTCAGGAATTTACATAAATTTTCTATCAGTTTCCTCACTGGTATAATAAAGGAGTTGGAGTAGCTCTTCTCTTCTAGATCAATTCCATGGCCTATTTTTCTTGGTGACATTTAAAGTCATTCCCCAATCACCTATGATAAATGGCTCTTTAGCAAAGGAAAAGGACAGGTAGGAGGAGACAGAGCTGAGAAGTGGTTCTAATAAATCTGGGGCCGTGGACGATCCCCAAATCCTAGTCGTCACTCATAATTCAGCGGATGACTTCACCTCCTTTCCAAGCTTTCCTTTCCTAATTGCTTAGACAAATACTTAAAAGATCTTATTTTTCATTCTTTGAGGACCTGTCACTAATGTCAGGGGAAGGTGACTCAGAGTCATGCCGGATGGCCAGCAGAGAGAAGCTAGGTGAGGATGAAAACGGGACCACTATTCAGACATTGATTTCTAAGCCTTTGTTTCAGTAAAGTGATTTTAGCCACCTGGATAGGAGCTATTTTCTAAAATCCCTCTTTGTAAATGCATCTTTTCATGGGCATGATGGATGGTCAGGGTGACAGGCAACATCTGCCCCTGACGGCATGTTATGTTGTCCTGCAGAGAGGTGGTGGGCCCAGTGGACCTCTCAGGGTGGGGGCTCGGCAGAGAGTACGAGTCCTAACCACGGCTCCGTCCTTCAAACTTGTGGGATGACCTTTGACAAGACACTTCACTAATCTGTGGCTCTGTTTTTTATCATCCATAAACATGGAGGAAATAACAACTTTTCAGCTTTTAGTGGAGGACTAGCTAATAAATCATTGAAACGTGCTTGGCAATAAAATACTCTGCAGAAAAGTGGAAGACTAACTGCATGCAAATGGACTAGAAATTGCAATTGTCCGGGAAAAGTAAACTTTGCTCAAGCCTGCATGAGGGAAAATGAACATATTCTCAGCAGAACACCTTTGAAACGATGAACGAAAGTTTTATTTGATCTGTCCGGCTCCCTGGACGGAATGCGCTGGATGGTCATGGGTCTCGGTGTAGCTTGAGTTGAGGAATGTGGTCCCTTATGTAGCATATGCGTCTTACTGGAGTTCTAATTCTGCCCCCAAAGAAGAGAGTCTGAACTGGTAGGCCTGTTCCAAAAAGTCAGAGTAGAACCAGGGGACAGATAGTTTGAAGGGAAGCAGGAGAAAGGAGGCCTTTGAAGGAGAGAGCATCCTGTTACAGGGATCTTTTTTTAATGATATTATTGTCCTTGTGCTGGTTTATTGAAGCCTTGAAGGCAAAAGCCCAGAGTTTCTCAAACTTCAGTAGGTTTTCAAAATCCAATTAATGACCCCACCTTGAACTTCAATGTTTAAATTTCTTTCCACCCCAGTACAAGATTGCTTCCTGTCTGTCCACTTCTCCAGTATAAATCCCGTTCATCCATCAAGACCCCTGCGTCTAGCAGTTTCTCCCAACTGTGGGTCTTTACCTTTGATGGCTTTGGACTCCAAAGCCCCATCATGTCTGGCCTCAGCTCATCTTGCAATCTTGGTTGCAGCTAGCACATAGAACACCTTTGTGCAAATTACATGAGGCTCCCTACCCGGAGGATGGATAAATTACACGAAACTCCACCTGCCCTACTCTGGCCCCCTTTCTGTCCTGTCCACCGCACTTCCTCTCCTTGTCTTCTACAGTGCCCATTTTCAGTGCACAGACTTTAGGTTCTATGCGGGGCTCTGGATGAATTATTTTTGTCCTCTCTGGTCCTGTAGTGCCCGGCTTTCCGTGTCCTCTGTGTGCTCATGCTGAAGATCACCTCTCAGCAAGCTCGGCTTCTCAATGTGCCTCGGCCAGTGCTGACCAAACCTGGTGGACTTGCTTAGGAGCTTGTAGCTGCAGGGCTCACCTGGCACGCATCCCACCTTCTTGCCATCATCCCTGTCAGCCCATGTCTTGAATCTCCACTGGTCCTTTTAGTCCTCAGGATTGAACAGTAGCTTTGTTACCCTTTTATTCCCCTGAAACCGTTTTGCTTTCATTATAGAAACAATGCATGCTCTTGCAGAAATAATTGGAAAAGATGGTGCAAAACAGAAAATATAAATTACACATAGTCTCAACTCCCAACCCATTTTGTGTGGCTGTGTAGACTTTTTAGTGGTGTAGACTTTTTAGTGTTTTACACCCTTGCACGCACTCACACAGGTTTATCAAAAATGGAATCATCCAAAATATGCATTTTATATGCTTATGTTTTTCATTTAGCATGATGTTCTCAGTCAAGAATAAATGGTGCCCTTCATGCTTGTTATTATTAAATATAATGAGAAAAAGTGATTTTTGAATAGCTACACGGTGGACCTTTATGTAAATATTTGAAAATTTGTCAGCCTCCTAATGTAGGACATTAGCATTGTTTCCCACTTTCCACTCTGATAGATGAATATAAATATAGATGTGTCTCCGGTCAATCAGCTTCTCTCCATCTCCATTGCCCCTCCCTGGTCCAAGTGACCACTATCTCTCTCACGCAGGACTGTGGTCCGGCACAGTGGTCCAGGATGGGCTGGAAACAGGATGCTGAAGTTCGGATCCTGGATCTAAGTCTTA